>NC_037675.1:93072516-93404439 GCF_003255815.1 Theropithecus gelada
TTTTTTTTTTTTTTTTTTTTTTTTTGAGACAGAGTCTCACTCTATCGCCCAGGCTGGAGTGCAGTGGTGCAATCTCGGCTCACTGCAACCTCTGCCTCCCCAGTTCAAGCGATTCTCCTGTCTCAGTCTCCTGAGTAGCTGGGATTACAGGTGCCCACCACCACACCCAGCTAATTTTTGTATTTTTTGTAGAGACAGGGTTTCACCATGTTAGCCAGGCTGGTCTCGAATTCCTGACCTCAGGTGATCCTCCCACCTCGGCCTCCCAAAGTGCTGGGATTGCAGTCTTCCACGTCTTTTACATGGCTTGATATCTCATTTCTGCTTAGCACTGAATAATAATCCATTATCTGGATATACCAAGTATATTTGTCCATTCTCCTAGTGAAGGACATCTTGATTGCAGTACAACTCTCACATCCAACTGGACCGTTTTGCAAGCTCTATTAGATTTACATCAGTTTTAGCTATTGTTCTTCTGTTTCCACAAGAATTGTTCCAATTTCTTGGCCTTTCTAAATTTTTGTTCAACTCTTAGTTCTGTTTCTTAGCTCCATTTCAGAGGACACCATATAAACGCTTTATCTTTAATTCTGACTATTTATTGTCCACAATCAAAACACACATAAATGGATTTTGTGTGTGTGTGAGATCAGGTCTCACTCTGTCACCCAGGTTGGAGTGCAATGGCACAGTCTTGGCTAACTGCAACCTCTACCTCCCAGGCTCAAGGAATCCTCCCACTTCAGCCTCCTGAGTAGCTGGGACCACAGGCACATACCACCACAGCTGGATAATTTTTTTTGTATTTTTTGGTGGAGACAGGGTTTTGCCATGTTGCCCAGGCTGGTCTCAAACTCCTGAGCTCAGGTGATGCATCCACCTCGGCATCCCAAAGTGCTGGGATTACAGGTGTAGCCACTGCACTCAGCCTGAATTTTTGAGATGTATAACATACTGGCAAAAAATTTGATCTACATGCTTTTAAACCATTAAGTTCAAGTATGACAACTTCTTACATCACTGTTAGTTTCCAATCCATGGGCCCTAGGAATTCTAGAACAAAAGACAATGAAGCAACCACTTTTTCAAAAAATGACAGAAAATGAGTAAATAAAGTCATAGGATTCTACACAGTTGGAGAAATACACAGAAAAAAAACCCCACAAGATGGATACTGGAAGAACTTCATGCCCAAGAAGTCTATTTAGATGATCACCTGTTATATATGTGGAGAAACCTGAACACGACCGAATGCAAATTGTGTTCCTCTTACAAGGGGAACAAACGTTCAAGGGTCAAAGAAGAAATTAGGGGTTTTAAACTGATATTGGCTGGGTGCAGAGGCTCATGCCTGTAATCCCAGCACTTTGGGAGGCCAAAGTGGGCAGATCACTTGAGGTTAGGAGATCGAGACCAGCCTGGCTAACATGGTCATGGAACCCCCTCTTTACTAAAAATACAAAAATTAGCTAGGTGTGGTGGCAGGTGCCTGTAATCCCAGCCACTTGGGAGGCTGAGGCAGGAGAATCACTTGAACCCAGGAGGTGGTGGTCACAGTGAGCCGAAATGGTGCCACTGCACTCCAGCCTGGGTGACAGAACGAGTCTCCGTCTCAAAAACAAACAAACAAAAAAACAAACAAAAAAACCAAAACTGATGTGGTTAGGCTTTGTGTCCCTACCCAGATCTCATCTTGAATTATAATCCCCATGATCCCCAGGTGTTGAGGAAGGAACCAGGTGGAGGTGATTGGATCATGAGGGCAGTTCCCCCACGCTGTTCTCATGATAGTGAGTGAGTTCTGATGAGATCTAATGGTTTTATAAGAGGCTGTTGCCCCTTCACTCTGCCACTCTTCTCTCTCCTGTTGCCATGTGAAGATGTGCCTTCTGTCATGAGAGGTGAAGCCTTGGACTTCCTGGGTTGAGTGGGGACTTGGAGAACTTTTCTGTCTAGCTAGAGGATTGTAAACACACCAATCAGTACTCTGTTTCTAGCAAAAGGTTTGTAAACGCACCAATCAGCACTCTGTAAAAATGCACCAATCAGCACTCTGTGTCTAGCTAAAGGTTTGTAAACGCACCAATCAGCACTCTGTGTCTAGCTAAAGGATTGTAAATGCACCAATCAGCACTCTGTAAAATGGACCAATCAGTGCTCTATAAAATGGACCAATCAGCAGGACGTGGGCAGGACTAAATAAGGGAATAAAAGCTGGTCACCCAAGCCAGCAGTGGCAACCCACTTGGGTCCCCTCCCACGCTGTGGAAGTTTTGCTCTTTCGCTCTTCACAATAAATCTTGCTGCTGCTCACTCTTTGGGTCCCACTACCTTTATGAGCTGTAACACTCACCGCGAGGGTCTGCAGCTTCATTCCTGAAGACAGCGAGACCATGAACCCACCAGGAGGAACAAACAACTCTGGACACACCCCCTTTAAGAGCTGTAACACTCACTGTGAAGGTCTGTGGCTTCACTCTTGAAGTCAGCGAGACCATGTACCCACCGGAAGGAAGAAACTCTGGACACATCTGAACATCTGAAGGGACATACTCTGGACACACCATCTTTAAGAGCTGTAACACTCACCGCAAGTGTCCGTGGCTTCATTCTTGAAGTCAGCGAGACCAAGAACCCACAAGAAGGAACCAATTCCGGACACATTTTGGTGACCACAAAGGGACAATCACCAAGTGGTGAGTACCATCGGACCCCTTTTGCTTGCTATTCTGTCCTGTTTTTCCTTAGAATTCAGGGGCTAAATACCGGGCATCTATTGGCCAGTTAAAAGTGACTAGCATGACTGCAGGATTAAAGACACGGGTGTCAGGCTTTCTGGGAAGGGGCTCTCTAACAACCCCCGACTCTTTGGAGCTGGGAGCTTGGTTTGCCAGGAACCAGCTTCTGCTTTTCCTGTACTTCTGGGCTGAGCTGAGGGTCAACAGAGAGGAAAGCCATTCAGCTTCGGGGTCCCAACAACAAGTTGGTTGACCCTGCAGCCATGAGTGGAACTCTCAAAGTCATGTCGCCCAAGCAAGACTCGCCTATCTATCCTATCTATCCTGACCCTTGCCTCCTGGATCCTAATGCCTGTCAGACAAACTTCCTCCCACCTCTTTTCTCCAAGGCTAGTCACGCTTCTAAAAACAACTCCCTGTCTCTAGTGCTTTTCTAGTTTCTCCTATAAGGATGATTTCTAGTATAAACTTTAGGACTCTATTCCCTTCTTCAGGCATCCAGGCTCACTAATCAGAAACACATAATTTTTGCCCAAAGTCCCATTGTAGGGGGCACTACCTGGAATTTTAGGATCCCTCCTCAGACAAGCAGGCCTAATAAAAGCTATTCCCGAAGCTAGGATATGGGGAGCCTCAGAAATTGTATCCTTCCTATTCACATAAGTGAGGATGAAAGGCATCACCCTTTCAACTCTGGAGATCCCTTCCCTCCCTCAGGGTATGGCCCTCTGCTTCATTTGGGGGCATAACATCTTTATAGGACATGGGTAAAGTCCCATTACTAACAGGAGAATGCTTAGGACTCTAACAGGTTTTCAAGAATGCATTGGTAAGGGCCATTAAATCCGATTTTTCTTGGTCTTCTTTGTGGTCTAGGAGGACAGGCAAGGGTGCATGTATTCGAGAATGCATTGGTAAGGGCCACTAAATCCAACCTTCCTCGGTCCTCCTTGTGGTCTAGGAGGAAAACTAGTGTTTGTGCTGCTGCGTCGGTGAGCGCAACTATTCCAATCAGCAGGATCCAGGGACCGTTGCAGGTTCTTAGGCAAAAGGTGCTTCCACTGCTGTGTTGGTGAGCACAACTATTTTGATCAGCAGGGTCTAGGCACCATTGTGGGTTCTTGGGCAAGAGGTGTTTCTGCTGCTGCATCAGCGAGTGCAACTACTCTGATAAGCAGGGTCCAGGGACTGTTGCGGGTTCTTGGGCGGGGAGAGACACAAACAAACCAAAACCACAGATGGTTTTGTCTTTCAGATGGGAAACACTCAGGCATCAACAGGCTCACCCTTGAAATGCATTCTAAGCTATTGGGACTGATTTGACCCATAAACCCTGAAAAAGAGGCGGCTCATTTTTTTCTGCACAATGGTTTGGCCCTGATATTCTCTCTCTGATGGGGAAAAATGGCCACCTGAGGGAAGTATAAATTACGATACTATCCTGTGGCTTAACCTTTTCTGTAAGAGGGAAGCCAAATGGAGTGAAATATCTTATGTCCAGGTTTTCTTTTCATTGAAGGAGAATACACAATTATGCAAAGTTTGCAATTTACATCCCACAGGAGTACCTCTCAGCTTACCCCCATATCCTAGCCTCCCTATAGCTCCCCTTCCTATCAATAGGCCTCCTCCAATCTCCCCAACCCAGAAGGAAGCAAGCAAAGAAATCTCCAAGGGATCACAAAAACCCCCATTGGTTATGTCCCCTTCAAGCTGTAGGGGGGAGGGGAATTTGGCCCAACCTGGATACATGTCCCCTTCTCCCTCTCTGATTTAAAGCAGATCAAGGCAGACCTGGGAAAGTTTTTGGATGATCTTGATAGGTACATAGATGTCCTACAGGGTCTAGGGCAAACTTTCTATCTCACTTGGAGAGATGTCATGCTATTGTTAGATCAAACTCTGGCCTTTAATGAAAAGAATGTGGCTTTAGCAGCAGCCCGAGAGTTTGGAGATATCTGGTATCTTAGTCAAGTAAATGATAGAATGACAGCCGAAGAAAGGGATGAATTCCCTGCTGGTCAGCAAGCCATCCCCAGTATGGATCCCCACTGGGACCTCGACTCAGATCATGGGGACTGGAGTCGTAAACATCTGTTGACCTGTGCTCTAGAAGGACTAAGGAGAATTAGCAAAAAGCCCATAAATTACTCAGTGATGTCCACCATAACTCAGGGAAGGAAGAAAATCCTTCTGCCTTCCTCGAGTGGCTATGGGAGGCCTTAAGAAAATATGCTCCCATGTCAGCCGACTCACTAGAAGGTCAATTGATGCTAAAAGATAAGTTTATTATCCAATCAGCCGCAGATATCAGGAGAAAGCTCCAAAAGAAGCCCTGGGCCCTGAACAAAATCTAGAAGTATTATTAAACCTGGCAACCTCAGTGTTCTGTAACAGGGACCAAGAGGAACAGGCCCAAAAGCAAAAACGAGATCAGAGAAAGGCCGCAGCCTTAGTCATGGTCCTCAGACAAACAAATCTTGGTGGTTCAGAGGAGACAGAAAATGGAGCAGGAATCACCCAGCAGGGCTTGTTATCAGTGTGGTTTACAATGACACTTTAAAAAAGATTGTCCAATGAGAAACAAGCTGCCCCCTCGTCCATGTCCGCTATGCCGAGGCAATCACTGGAAAGTGCACTGCCCCAGAGTGCAATGGTTCTCTGGGCCAGAAGCCCCCAACCAGATGATCCAACAACAGGACTGAGGGTGCCCAGGGCAAGTGCCAGCTCATGTCATCACCCTCACTGAGCCCTGGGTATGTTTAACCATTGAGGGCCAGGAAATCGACTTCCTCCTGGACACTGGCACGGCCTTTTCAGTGTTAATCTCCTGTCCCAGACGACTGTCCTCAAGGTCCATTACCATCTGAGGAATCCTGGGACAGCCTGTAACCAGGTATTTCTCCCACCTCCTCAGTTGTAATTGGGAGACTTTGCTCTCTTTACATGGCTTTCTTGTGATGCCTCAAAGTCCCACACCCTTATTAGGGAGGGATAGATTAGCGAAAGCTGGAGCTATTATCTACATGAATATGGGGAACAAGTTACGCATTTGTTGTCCCCTACTTGAGGAGGGAATCAACCCTGAAGTCTGGGCATTGGAAGAACAATTTAGAAGGGTAAAAAATGCCTGCCCAGTCGAAATCAGGCTAAAAGATCCCACCACTTTTCCTTATCAAAGGCAATATCCCTTAAAGCCTGAAGCTCATAAAGGATTACAGGCTATTGTTAAACATTTAAAAGCTGAAGGCTTAGTAAGGAAATGCAGCAGTCTCTGCAACACCCCAATTCTAAGAGTACAAAAACTGAACAGTCAGTGGAGACTAGTGCAAGATCTTAGACTCATCTAATGAGGCAGTAATTCCTCTATATCCAGTTGTACCCAACCCCTATACCCTGCTCTCTCAAATACCAGAGGAAGCAGAATGGTTCACTGTTCTGGACCTCAAGGATGCCTTCTTCTGTATTCTCCTGCACTCTGACTCCCAGTTTCTCTTTGCCTTTGAGGATCCCACAGACCACACATCCCAACTTATGTGGATGGTCTTTCCCCAGTGGTTTAGGGATAACCCTCATCTGTTTGGTCAGGCACTGGCCCAAGATCTAGGCCATTTCTAAAGTCCAGGCACTCTGGTCCTTCAGTATGTGGATGATTTACTTTTGGCTACCAGTTCGGAAACCTCATGCCAGCAGGCTACTCTAGATTTCTTGAACTTTCTAGCTAATCAAGGGTACAAGACATCTAGGTTGAAGGCCCAGCTTTGCCTACAGCAGGTCAAATATCTAGGCCTAATCTTAGCCAGAGGAACCAGGGTCCTCAGTAAGGAACGAATATAGCCTATACTGGCTTATCCTTGCCCTAAGACACTAAAACAGCTGCGGGGGTTCCTTGGAATCACCAGCTTTTGCCAACTATGGACCCCAAGATACAACAAGATAGCCAGGCCCCTCTATACTCTAATCAAGGAGACCCAGAGGGCAAATATTTATCTAGTAGAATGGGAACCAGAGGCAGAAACAGCCTTCAAAACCTTAAAGCAGGCCCTAGTACAAGCTCCAGCTTTAAGCCTTCCCACAGGACAAAACTTCTCTTTATACATCACAGAGAGAGCAGGGATAGTTCTTGGAGTCCTTACTCAGACTCGTGGGACAACCCCACAACCAGTGGCATACCTAAGTAAGGACATTGATGTAGTAGCAAAAGGCTGGCCTCACTGTTTATGGGTAGTTGCAGCAGTGGCCATCTTAGTGTCAGAGGCTATCAAAATAATACAAAGAAAGGATCTCACTGTCTGGACTACTCATGATGTAAATGGCATGCTAGGTGCCAAAGGAAGTTTATGGCTATCAGACAGCTGCCTACTTAGATACCAGGTGCTACTCCTTGAGGGACTGGTGCTTCAAATATGTATGTGCGTGGCCCTCAACTCTGCCACTTTTCTCCCAGAGGATGGGGAACCAATCGAGCATGACTGTCAACAAATTATAGTCCAGACTTATGCCGCCCAACATGATCTTTTAGAAGTCCCCTTAGCTAATCCTGACCTTAACCTATATACTGATGGAAGTTCATTTGTGGAGAATAGGATACGAAGGGCAGATTATGCCATAGTTAGTGATGTAACCATACTTGAAAGTAAGCCTCTTCCCCCAGGGACCAGTGCCCAGTTAGCAGAACTAGTGGCACTTACCCAAGCCTTAGAACTGGGAAAGGGAAAAAGACTAAATGTGTATACAGATAGCAAGTATGCTTATCTAATCCTACATGCCCATGCTGCAATAAGAAAAGAAAGGGAGCTCCTAACCTCTGGGGGAACGCCTGTTAAATACCACAAGGAAATTATGGAGTTACTGCACGCAGTGCAAAAACCCAAGGAGGTGGCAGTCTTACACTGCTGAAGCCATCAAAAAGGGAAAGGAGAGAGGAGAACAGCAGCATAAGTGTCTGGCAGAGGCAGGGAAAGACCAGCAGAAAGGAAAGAGATAAAGAGACAGAAATTCAGAGAGAAAGAAAGAGAAAGAGAGACACAAAGTCAAAGACAGAAGGAAAGAGAGAGATAGAAGTAGTCAAGAAAAAACAGTGTACCCTATTCCTTTAAAAGCCAGGGTAAATTTCTGTCTACCCAGCCAAGGCATATTCTTCTTATGTGGAACTTCAATCTATATCTGCCTCTCAGACAGTCTGCAAGAAATAACGAAATCTGTCTTTACTCTACAATCCCAAATAGACTCTTTGGTAGCAGTGACTCTCCAAAACCGCCAAGGCCTAGACCCTCTCACTGCTGAGAAAGGAGGACTCTGCACCTTCTCAGGGAAAGAGTGTTGTTTTTAGACTAGCCAGTCAGGGATAGTAAGAGATGCTGCCTGGTGTTTACAGGAAAAGGCTTCTGAAATCAGACAACGCCTTTCAAACTCTTATACCAACCTCTGGAGCTGGGCAACATGACTTCTCCCCTTTCTAGGTCCTGTGACAGCCATTTTGCTGTTACTCGCCTTTGGGCCCTGTATTTTTAACCTCCTTGTCAAATTTGTTTCCTCTAGGATTGAGGCCATCAAGCTACAGATGGTCTTACAAATGGAACCCCAAATGAGCTCCACTAACAACTTCTACCAAGGACCCCTGGACTGACCCACTGGCCCTTTCACTGGCCTAAATAATTCCCCTCCGGAGGACACTACAACTGTAGGGCCCCTTCTTCACTTCTATCCAGCAGGAAGTAGCTAGAGCTGTCATTGGCCAATTCCCAATAGCAGTTGGGGTGTCCTGTTTAGAGGGCAGATTGAGAGGTGAAGCCAGCTGGACTTCCTGGGTTGAGTGGGAACTTGGAGAACTTTTCTGTCTAGCTAGAGGATTGTAAACACACCAATCAGTGCTCTATGTCTAGCTAAAGGTTTGTAAACGCACCAATCAGCACTCTGTAAAAATGTACCAGTCAGCGCTCTGTGTCTAGCTAAAGGTTTATAAATGCACCAATCAGCACTCTGTGCCTAACTAAAGGATTGTAAACGTACCAACCAGCACTCTGTAAAATGGACCAATCAGCACTCTGTAAAACGGACCAGTCAGCACTCTGTAAAATGGACCAATCAGCAGGACATGGGTGGGGTCAAATAAGGGAATAAAAGCTGGCTACCGGAGCCAGCAGCGGCAACCCACTCGGGTCCCCTTCCATGCTGTGGAAGCTTTGTTCTTTCGCTGTTCACAATAAATCTTGCTGCTGCTCATTCTTTGGGTCCACACTGTCTTTACAAGCTGTAACACCGTGAGGGTCTGTGGCTTCATTCCTGAAGTCAGCAAGACCAGAAACTCAAGGGGAGGAACAACCAACTCCGGATATGCCACCTTTAAGAGCTGTAACACGCACTGTGAAGGTCTGCGGCTTCATTCCTGAAGTCAGCAAGACCACGCACCTACTGGAAGGAACTCTGGACACATCTGAACATCTGAAGGGACAAACTCCGGACACACCATCTTTAAGAGCTGTAACACTCACCACAAGGGTCTGTGGCTTCATTCTTGAAGTCAGCAAGACCAAGCACCCACCGGAAGGAACCAATTCCAGACACAATGATTATAAGTTTTCTGAGGCCTTCCCAGCCATGCAGAACTGTGAGTCAACTAAACCTCTTTTCTTTATAAATTACCCAGTCTCGGACAGTTCTTTATAGCAGTGTGAGAATGGACTAATACATAACCATTTAGTGTGAAAAACTAAAATATGGAAGAGAGTTTTAAGAAGACCTGGAAACAGGGTATCATCTTTACAAATCTCTAAATTTTGCACATAATATAGACAGTTGAGAAACTGAATTAGTTCCTTCTTTGGAAGTCATTGCAGTACTTTCTTAGTTCCAAAGTTTTGCTTAATGTTTCATAATCTGTGGCCCTTACTTTTTTAAACTGTCAGATGCTCCATAGATGGTATAACTACTCCTTTACCAAGCTTTCAGCGTACTGATACAGAACTGACTGAAGGAGCAGCCAGAGGGTGGAAAAAGCTACCAGAAGGAACTTAAAGAACAAAGCCAGAAGTCAAGCTCAGACAAAATCAAACAGAAAAAGGCAAACATTAAATGCTGGAAACACTAGTTAGAAATACACTTTTGATGAGGTTAGTGGCAAAATCTAAGTAATTCAGAGCTGGAAAGACATGTATAGTAATTGGCAACATTCAAGGTAACTCTGATGTACCCATGGCTCATTTTCATCAGCCAATGAACTACCTGAAAGGTAAAAACTGATAATAGACACCAAGGTTAGTATACAATAAATAGTCAATAAATATTGTCTTCCCTCCCGCTGCCATCTCTAGGTCATCAGAGAAGCTCTGTTCTTAATGTACAACCATGCAGCATACAGTAGGTGGATGATTTAACTCTAACACAGACTGAAGTTTCACGTGTACGCACCTGATTGCCATAAACATATAAAAAGTGGCTTCGGGGATGAAATACCATTCCAACGGGAGAAGAGAATGACGGAGGAAACCGAAAAATTGGAAATTTTGCTTGTGCACTTGGTTCATTATTTCTCAGGATGCTCACAGAGACAACAGCAGTTTTCTTAACCTAGGTAAACAAAGAATGAGCAAGTCATGAGAATTTTGCCATTATTATTAGTCTGTGTTACAATTTTTAGAATTTCCTGTTACTTGCATTTTTATTAAGAGAGAGATACATTCACTAACACAACATAGAACTAGAAGGATTAACAGTAATTGTTACCTCTTTACTCCACTACTCTGGCCCCTGCCACACACCCATTTTATAGTTGTTGAAAATGAAGTTTAGGAGATTAAATAATTTGTTGAAAGTTCTATAATTAACAGCAAAGAGAGGTTTATTATAGAATCACTGCTGAACTTGGCAGACAGACTCCAAAGCCCATGCTTATGACTATCATGCCAAAAGTATGGATGCCTAAGCCACACCCCAGTTCTATTCAACCATGATTTTAAAGGGGATCAGAATATGACAGCTCAGGCCAGGCACAGTCTTCAGCTTAAAATTATCTTTATATAAAAGTGTTTGTAATCTCAGCACTTTGGGAGGCCTACGCGAGAGGATTGCTTGAGCCTAGGAATTTGAGAACAGCCTGGTCAACAAAGTGAGACCCAACTGCATAAAAAAAATTAAAAATTAGCCAGGCACGGTGGCATGCACCTGTAGTCCCAGCTACTAATCAGGCCAAGGCAGAGGATCGCTTGAGCCAGGAGTTAGAGTCTACGGTGAGCTATGATCACACCACTGTACTCCAGCCTGAGTGACAGAGTGAGACCGTCTCAAAAGAAAAAAAAGAGATATGAAACCTCAAAATATGCTACTTTTGGCCAGGCACAGTGGCTTACGCCTATAATCCCAGCACCTTGGGAGGCCAAGCTGGGTGGATCACTTGAGGCCAGGAGTTCGAGGTCAGCCTGGACAAAATGGCAAAAACCTGTCTCTACTAAAAATACAAAAATTAGCCGGCGTGGTGGCACACACCTGTAATTTCTGTTACTTGGGAGGCTGAGGTGGGGGAATCTCTTGAATCTGGGAGGCAGAGGTTGTAGTGAGCCAAGATTGCTCCACTGCACTCCAGCCTGGGTGACAGGGACTCTATCTCAAAACAAAAAAATGCCACTTTTATATAAAGATAATTTTAAGCTGAAGACTGTTGAGATTCAACAGATGTAGAGAAAAAACTTTGGAGCCTCTGGTGTCTAACTAAAAGCAGGAACTGCTAGGAAAGAGGCTGACAGAAATTCCTCTTTGGGGCAGATCTACTCCCAGAAGGAAGAATGCAAATAAAACCTGTCCGAAATCCCTTCTCCAGAGGAGTTTTATAGCCCTGAAGGAGAAGGAAAGACCACTCATACCTAGATTTTCAAACATTATCAAAATCATTCATATCTCCTGGCCAGGTGCTGTGGCTCATGCTTGCAATTCCAGCACTTTGGGAGGCCAACGTGGGTGGATCACCTGAGGTCAGGAGTTCAAGACCAGCCTGGCCAACATGACAAAACTCCATCTCTACTAAAAAATACAAAAATTGGCCAGGTGTGGTGGTGGGCACCTGTAATCCAGCTACTTGGGAGGCTATGGTAGGAGAATCGCTTGAGCCTGGGAGGCAGAGGTTGCAGTGAGCTGGGGTTGCAGTGCACTGAGATTGCACCACTGCACTCCAGCCTGGGCAGCAGAGTGAGACCCCATCTCAAAAAAGCCCCAAAGAACAAACAAACAAACAAAAAATCGTATCTCCTGTTTGCTGTCCTGAAAACCCATTTATCTTTTGTTTTTTTTTCAAAAAAGCATTTTGTGTTTCCATAAATGATTTTCTCCCTCTCCCCTTCACTTATTAAGATGGTACCTTACCTCCAAATTTTAACCTCATCACTGAGTTTCCCATGTGTGCATACTGCACATGTAAATAAACTGTTTTCTCCTATTAATCTTTTTTTTTTTTTTTTTTTTTTTTCGGTTTTTTTTTCAAGGCTCCAGTCATTGAACATAAGAAGGTGGAGGAAAGAGTTTTTTCCTTCCCTACAATCTTGATGATAGGGGCTGAACTTACGGTTTTATTTGTTTGTTTGTTTGTTTGTTTTCTCAGACTGGGTTTTGCTCTGTCACCTCGCCTCGAGTGCTAGAGTGCAGTAGTGCCTCACTGTGGTCTTGAAGTCCTGGCCTCAAGCCTCCTGCCTCAGCCTCCCGAATTGCTGGGATTACAGGCATGAACCATCACAACTGTCAGTTTATGTGTTTTTTAATGGCTCCAAGAAGAATTCTAATTCACAGGTAAGGTTAAGGACATTTGGAAGAAAGAGATAAAGATCTGTGGCAATTAATTCCATTTTTTTTCGTTTAATTAAGCATTTTATGGAATCTTAAATTTATATAGAAAAATCCCAGCTTATATTCTTTAGAGAATTAGCAAGGGAGAATCACTATGCACACAGCATCACGTTTTCAATTTTCATCAAAATGAATGACAATCAGGCAAGAAATCTCTAAAGTGTTAAGCTATATTATTGATCTTAAATAATTTTGCTGTAGCCAATTTTATTAGGTTCTATTGCCAGACATAACAAGAACTTGAAAATAACTTTCGCTAAGGAAAATTTTTATTGTTGTCATGTCAAGATAAATTCCCTCTGGGATATAAGGCCTACCTTGTTATGGAAGAGGAAAACTCCCGTACCATGCTCTTGGTCAACAAGAAATGTTAGCACTCTTGGAATACTTTTCATTCCTTTAAAAACGTAAGGTAAGCAGGGTACCCATTCAAGAAGTGGTTCCTGACTATAAAAACAAGAGCTTGACTATAAAAAAAAAAGAAGGGAAAAATTAATGCTGTTTTTGAAACATAAGTTCTAATTCTCTTAGTGAAACTAGCCCAATTGTTCATAGAACTAATATTTACAGTTTATTTTAACAAACAGAAATTAACCCTCCCTCCTTGGTCTTAAAACCCACTGGTCTTTAAACTCCTGGTCTTAAAAACTGCATTTGTCTCATCTGAATTCCTTCTTTAGGAAATTGACCCTCAGGCAAGAAACTTGACCCTTAGGCAAGGAACTGAAACTCAACAGATCACCACATCCAGATAATGAGAAGTCAGACTCCTCATCCATCATGATTGCTTCCTTACCCATCTCTAATTCCTGTTTTCCTACCTTCCTTTCTGTGTAAATACCCCAATTTTACTCAGAGAGGCAGGCTTGAGATTTTTATCTCCCATTCTCCTTGGCTGCAGCACCCAATTAAAGCCTTCTTCCCTGGCAATACTTGTTGACTCAGTGATTGGCAGTCTATACAGCAAGCAGCAGGACCTAGACTGAATCCCTGGTGTTTTAGTAACAGTAGGAAAATAAATTAATAACCATTGTGTTGCTCTGACTGATCACAATTGTTTTTTTTTTAAATCCTTAATGTAACTGGGTTTGGTGGCTTACGCCTGTAACCCCAGCACTTTGGGAGGCCGAGAGGGGTGGATCATGAGGTCAAGAGATCAAGACCATCCTGGCCAACATGGTGAAACCCCGTCTCTACTAAAAATACAAAAATTAGCTGGATGTGGTGGAGTGTGCCTGTAGTCCCAGCTACTTGGGATGCTGAGGCAGGAGAATCGCTTGAACCTGGGAGACAGAGGTTGCAGACAGAGTGAGACTCTGTCTCAAAAAAAAAAAAAAAAAAAAAAAAAAAAATCCTTTATGTCTGTGCCTCTCTTCTGAGGGATATGAGCCCAGAAAACATTGCAATGCATCTCTTTCTGGTACAAATTGTTTTTCTAAAATCATTGCTTAGGTCCTGATTAACATAATTAGGTAAGTACTACTAAACCCAAGTAGAAACATCCCTGGGAGCAAAGAGTGATTGTGAAGCCTTTCAGTCTGTAGGATTTTTTAGATTAATCACAATCCATGAAGTCATGTACAACAAAATTTCTTAACTTATAAAATATTCGATATCATACCTCACTTAGGGTTCTGTTTCTCTCAAAGGTGATTGTAACATAATCAACTATAAAATAAATACAAGAGTACAGGAATTATGAGCACATCTGTATTTCTAAAACTGGAAGGGTTAGTCTTAATAGTCATCATGAAAATCATAGAAGTTATTTTTGCAAGTAAACCTTATGGTTAATGAAAATAATAATAATAAAAGTTATGTATCATCAAGTAATGTATACTTGAATCTAATTTTCTTATCCCTATTGCAAGTGTACCTATTGTCTCAGATTTAAGTTAGAATTTTTTTTTTGTTTTAGGTCATTAACTTATATAAAGCAAACTTATCTTTATATTTTGGTCTAGTTTTATTTTATGTCATTTTATTAAATCTAGTTGTAACTGAGTAGCTTAGATTCAAAATGCATTTTAAAACTTTTTTTATTCCTTTCTTGATTTCTGCCTTTAAAACATACTTTGGAACTTTGTTTCCCTCCCTTCCCATCTAACACTCCCTTGCACTGCTGACTTATTTAATTATGTGCTTGCTTAGAAGTTCCAGGGGCTAATTTTGAAACAAATCAGACATGGAGAGTCAGTTGTAAAATTCCAGAGATTACCTCAAGGAGGTTAGTCTACAACCTGGCCATCATGAAGATGACACCAGCCTATGCTCCAGGTAGACCATGATTCAAGACAGCCACTGGGACAAAACACACAGACCTTGTACCCAGCATCATTCCTGCATGCCTTCCACCCCAAGTTCCCCCTTCTAAACTCCTCTCCCCAGCCTAAAGTTTGGAACGGTCTTTTAAAGGCATGAGCCTGGCCACTCTCACAACTGCTGGCTTTTGGAATAAAAGTCACTTTCCTTTCACTGCATCTCATCCTTGTTCATTTGGCTTTATATGTGGCAAGCAGCCAAGCTTGCATTCATTACAAATTTGGTAGTCCCTTTAGGGAGTCTGCATTTTGAGTGGTCTAGTCTGTCAACCTAGTTTGCAGCGAGTGGGGGAATTGGCTGCAGCAGTGTGCCAGGGCTTTCCTCTTCATGCTACCGGATGGGAAAAGAGTTGCTCATGAATACTAGCTGCTGCTGGCAAGCTGACCCGGCAGCTGGGGCTCTGGGCATTTTCCTGGCAGCTGCTGAGATACTTTTGTCTCAGGCAATCTTCCTTCTCTCCCTGTCATGGCGTTAGCTGCCTACTACACTTTGCTGGTGCAGGGTAAGTGACATGTGAAGAAGCTGACGGACTTCAGAACTGGATAAGTCAACTGGAATGCACCCAGTTCTCCTCTGTCTCTTCTGTGGTAACACTTGAGCTCTGCTCCATTTGGACATAGCTGCTTGTGACATTGTCTGGGCAGGAACACCATCTTTATCTGTGGCATCACTTGAGCTTTGTTCTGTTTTGACCTAGCTGCTCATGGGGCCATCTGAAGTTGAGACAAGGTTTCAGGACTTTTATCCAGTCCCCTTGATGGGGAATCAGCCTGGGAGTGTACCATCTGAATCTGTAACTGTGTATGTATGTGATCTACATTTGGGCCCTTATCTACTTGCAACTTTCTTTCCTTCTTTCTCTACCCTTTAAGGCAGCGTGTATAAGCCCCCCCACTCAATCTAGGGATCCAACCCTGAAGTAGAACAATTTCTGTCACCCTGGCTCTTGTCTGGGTTGCTCTGTATTGGACCCCAAAGTACTTCTCAGAGCTGTGCCAAATCTTATGGGGGAAAGAAGCATGTGATTTCTTCTGTAGGTTATCTAAATGGGCCTGTATCCCACTTATGGTTTTCAATGCTATTTGTCGGAAATACCTGGGATAAACGTTGAAACAGTCCCAACTCCAATTCTTTTGCCCTTTACCCTTTCTGTCCACTTGTTTTGCCGTCTCATTTGTTGCCCTTCCATTATGACTTACTGGGATTGCAGCAGGACCTGGACTTAGATTAAGGTGGATATGCTAAAAAAAAAAGGCTATACTGGTCATTGCCAGTCATTAGCCTGTTGGGGAAATTAATTCTTTGACACATTTGGCTCTCCTAACTGTGTGGCAAAATTTACACAGGCATGCCTATTGGGATAATGAATGGTACCATCAACACCGGTTGTGTAAAGTAAGGAGAATTCGCCCAAGTCCTGGCAATCTAGTTGCAGGGAATTATTGATAGAGGCAAAAGCAAGGCATCAATAGAGGCTGCTCCTCTGCTCACTAGAGGCCCCTGATTTTGGGACTCCAGCTGGTTACATATTATGGTCCATTTCTGTGCACATTTTAAACTGATAGGCAAATTATAGCAAAAAAAAAAAAAAAAAAAAAAGTCAGAGCTCACATGGTTAATTTGCAACTGTAAAGTTAATCAGAGTTCTAAAGCTACCTTCTCTTTTTTTCCTGCCTGCCTTGAATATGCTTTGAATCTGCTTTTACTAAGATGTGGTGCTAAGATAGGACTCATTATTTATGTTCTAACTGAAATGTAAACATTGGAAACTCATTTGGAATGGAAGAAAAACAGGATAAAAGAGACTTTTGAAAACTGAACTGCCACATGAAATTTAAAGTAGTTTCTTCTAATTCTGTAAGGAATGTCAATGGTATGGAACCAAAAAAGAGCCCGTATAGCCAAGACAATCCTAAGCAAAAAGAACAAAGCTGGAGGCATCATGCTACCTGACTTCAAACTATACTTCAAGTCTACAGTAATCAATATAGCATAGTACTTGTACCAAAACAGACATCTAGACCAATGGAACATAACAAAGATCTCAGAAATAACACCACACATCTACAACCATCTCATGTTTGAAAAACCTGAGAAAAACAAGCAATGGGGAAAAGAATTCCCTATTTAATAAATGGTGCTGGGAAAACTGGCTAGCCATATGCAGAAAACTGAAACTGAACCCCTTCCCCACATCTTATAGAAAAATTAACTCAAGATGGATTAAAGGCTTAAATGTAAAACCCAAAGCCATAAAAATCCTAGAAGAAAACCTAGGCAATACCATTCAGGATATAGGCATGGGCAAAGACTTCATGATGAAAACACCAAAATCAATTGTAACAAAAGCCAAAATTGACAAACAGGAGCTAATTACACTAAAGAGCTTCTGCACAGCAAAAGAAACTATCATTAGAGTGAACAGGCAACCTACAGAACGGAAGAATATTTTTGTAATCTACCCATCTGACAAAGGGCTAATATCCAGAATCTACAAGGAACTTAAACAAATTTGCAAGAAAAAAAACAAACAACCCCATCAAAAAGTGGGCAAAGGATATGAACAGACACTTCTCAAAATAAGACATTTACACAGCCAACAAACATATGAAAAAAGAGTGCAACATCACTAATTGTTAAAGAAATGCAAATCAAAATCACAATGAAATACCATCTTACACCAGTCAGAATGGCGATTATTAAAAAGCCAAGAAACAATAGATGCTGGCAAGGCTGTGGAGAAACAGGAACGCTTTTATACTGTTGGTGGGAATGTAAATTAGTTCAGCCATTGTGGAGACAGTGTGGCAATTCCTCAAGGATCTAGAACCAGAAATGCCATTTGACTCAGCAATCCCATTACTGGGTATATACTCAAATGAAAATAAATCATTCTACTATAAAGACACATGCACATTTGGGCCCTTATCTACTTGCTACTTTATTGCAGCACTAGTTACAATAGCAAAGACATGTAACCAAGCCAAATACCCATCAATGATAGATGGGATAAAGAAAATGGGTACATGTACACCATGGAATACTATGCAGCCCTAAAAATGAATGAGATCATGTCCTTTGCAGGGACATGGATGAAGCTGGAAGCCATAATCCTCAGCAAACTAGCACAGGAACAGAAGAAAACCAAACACCACATGTTCTTACTTGTAAGTGGGAGTTGAACAATGAGAACACATGGACACAGGGAAAGGAACAACACACAACAGAGCCAGTTGGTGGGTGGGGGGCAAGGGAAGAGAGAGCATTAGGACAAATAGCTAATGCATGTGGGGCTTAAGACTTAGATGACAGTTGATAGATGCAGCAAACCACCATGGCACATATATATCTATGTAACAAGCCTACACGTTCTGCATTTGTATCCTGAAACTTAAAGTAAAATAGAAATAAAAATAAAAAACAAAACTGAACTGCCATAGAGACTGCTTTACCCAAATTTTGGTCCATCGCTTTTCTTGGATTACCTACTAAGGCAAACAAAGTTCAGCCATGTGAACAGATTCCAATTTTGTCACAAAAATAATTCAGATCCAGCTATCTTTTATAAAATGATGAGATTATATTGCTATCTTATGGCTAGAATTTGAAGGTAAAAGCTATTGGATATTTGTGTGTGCATATACATGTTTAGATCTGTTTATGTGATGTTGATGTATTATGTGATGTGTCATATCTGGCACACTACCAAGCTGGCTTATAAGTAAATGAGTACTCATAAATGAAATCCAAAAGCTCTTCAAATTCACACGAATCTTTGATAAATACAACTGGTTTTAAATATGATTAATAAAATTAACATAGAAATGTCTTCAGAAGTGTCAGTATACATTTTTGTCTGAGTTTACTGATAAGATATGTTTTGTATTTGCCTCTGCTAGATATATTAAGCTGTCTGGATTTGGCATAAAAGTTATAAGGCTATAAACCCAGCCAAAAGCAGAATGATCTTTGTTTGTATGATTTTTTTGATACATAAGACTAATTTAATATTGGTAGTTCAGTGAAAACAGCCAAATCTTCTAAGTTGTCAGCAAAATGCCCATGTGTTTAACTTTAAGGTTCTTAGGTGAACCCCTGATGTTTATGAGCTTTAAAAATGGTTAACAGAAAAATAACTTTAAATAATGACTAGTGCTAATATCTCAGTTTTCAAAAGTAATCTAGATTAATGATTAAAAATGAAAAAATCAAATCATGTAAATGGGGTAAATGCTTGCAGGTAAACTTTTTATGAAATTTAAAATCTTAAAATTATTTTGGATGCTCATTTTGATGTCTGGGTCATTTCCAACTAAAAAAGGGTTATGATGTGGGAAAACATGTTTATAAAACTTGTAGAATTATTTCATCCATAAAATGTTAACATCTGATAAACAGTTCAGGATTTCTTGCTTCCTAAGCTTTCACTAAAGTTTAAAGTTATTAAAAATAAAAATACTAGTTAATATATAATTCTGTAAGTTGTGTTCTTATTAAAATACTTTTTGTATGAGAAAATATCTTATATGGTAAATTTCTGTCCTAAAGTAAAATGGTTGTTTAGGAAAGAGGTAATATGGGACAAGATAGAAAGTCTAAGCATGCTATAGATGGCCTGTGTCATAAGCCATATCCATAGATGGCCTATGTCAGATGTAAGATTTTACATCTTATCAAGATAATTTCTATGTTGTCTTTATTAGATTTTTGATAGCTTAAAAACCCTGAGATTTAAAAGGGTTAAGGTTTTTACAGCCACATAACCTTCTACATTGCCCTTAAAGTCTTTTGATTATCACTTTGATTAAATGAATAACTATTATTTTACAATGACCTATTCTTCTATTTTGACCAAATGTTTTGAGCCTTTTAGCATCTTTCACAAACGTCCTCAAAATCAAATCCTAAATTAAGTCTCTGACTTATTTCTTGGGCTCATCAAAGCTATAAAAATTAATCAATGCAAGTATGTAAATCTTTTTATGGCTTCCAGTCAGGTCATAGACTCCAGTATCACCATCTCCAGCTTCTTGAAAAGGTCCTTAACAGGTACTATTAACGAATCCATGTGCTGTTAAGTTACAGGGCTTTAACTCCTAGATGGACATATCTCATCTAAAGAAGATGCTGCCTCTGCCAGTATCTGATACCAATCTCAAGTCAACCAAAGCCTCACCTTTAGACCCAGACAAAGGTGACAATCAAAGTATACTGCCTTAATAGGACACAGGACAAGCCTGTATTAAAAAACATTAAGATTCATTTACTAATTTTGCCCCATCTGAATTAATATAATTTATTCTGTGCCTTAATTCTAAATAATTTAAATGTTTAGCTACCTGTGAGCTTCCTTTCCTATCATTCTCAGAATGAGGCAAGGCTTATAACCATTTCGTTTGAAATGTTGCTAATTATGTTTTACTTTACCTCCAAAATTGAAACTATCCAGTCCTTCCAGGCCCAGGGACTATTGCAGAAGAGGTGGTGATGTGATATTATAAGGGCTGGTTTTGAGGCATAAACTTAGTTCAGAACTTCCAAATCAAGGACAGGCACACAGATGCCTAAACAGCTAAACAAAATGCTTGTGTTTTGTATAACTAATTGCTATAAGCTAAGATTATAGTAGCCCAATGCATAAAATATATACATAAGTCAATTTTATAACTTTGTTTTTTGGCTTTTGGATTTTAGCTCTTATGCTGCTTACAAGGAATTTTAAGGGTTAATGAGTGCCTGCCCACCTCCATTATAATCTGGCCTGAAATGTTTAATTGGCTATAAGTCTTTTGACTCTAAGTTCCTTGGCTATAGGTGTCCCACTGGAGGGCATGATGGACCTGGGACAGGTAGTCACACCACCCCAGCATTAGTATGGGACAAAGTAAAACTTGGCCATTGATACTGCCTCTGGCATATCTTTACCAAAAAAGAGGAAATATAAACCAAAAAATAAAATACTGAGTCCCCTACCAACTAAACAAATCCTCCCCCTTGGCCAAAGGAACCCCAAGAAAAACCCTTAAAAACTTAATTCCCAGCCATGATGGGATGGAAAGTCAGGCATGCCTCATTATATTCCCTCTGTTTTATGATTTAGACACTACAATTGATCACTATTAATTATCATAAGACTGACAGAACAGGTCTTTATGGCAATAAGCTATCAAATGATAAACAGGACCTAAGCTCATACCAGACAAGGATTAAGTCTCCCCCCAAGGTAAATGGAGTCATATGTTACATGCATGTTCATTCAATATGCATGTGTCAGGACCACTTTCATAAATATTCATAGGTCCTCCTAAAACTTGTTCAATTCATACATTTAGCCAATCTTTCATCATGTCCCCACAGGACCCCTGAGTATGATGGACAATGGAGAACAAACTTACTTTCTTATTGATATGGGGGGCTATATATTCTATAGTTAACATCTGCCTATCCTCTGATTCAAAAAAGAATGTGATGGTTGCAGGAATGTCAGGGCAAATTGTGACTCACTCCTTCCTACAATTTGTAGATTGTCATCTTGGAGACCACAATGACAGGAGAAACTAAAGAGATGAACCACACTCTAAAAAAATTGCATTGCCAAAATATGTCAAGAAAGTAATTTGACTTGGGATTAATTTTTCCCATTGCCTTACTCTGAGTCAAGGTAACACCCCAAAGTGGGAGCAGGTTGAGCCCTTTTGAGATTGTTTATGGGAGACCCTCCCTGGGAGTCCCACCTTTAGACCTAATAAATAAATTAAGAATTAAACAATACATACACCAGTTAGGGCAGACACTACTAACCATGCATCAGTTTGCTGCTTCCAGGTCCTCATACCCAAGGGGCGAGCCCCTTCACCCTTTCCACCAAGAGTTAAGGTACTGCTAAAAAGTCTTGGGAAAAAACAAGGACCTGACTGGCAGCTACCCAAAAATGGATGGGCCTTATGATGCACTGCTGACCATGCCTTCACCTGTCAAATTGGCTGGAATTAAACCCTGGATACATCACACTCAGGTGAAGGCTCATCCTCAACCTGATACTTCAGACAACCAGCCTGCCTGTTCATGTGTGCCAAGAAAAGACCTAAAACTGTATTAAAGGAAAAAAATCACACAGATAAGTACTACCTTTTTCTTAACATGAACTTCTTAACAAGTTTTGTAGTCATGAGTACATTATTTATCTCTGCTGAAACTAACCTTTTTGCTGAATGGGCACAAATGGTAGCTTCCCTCCAGAATAGAACAGACTGCTGGGTCTGTGGGGAATTGCCCTTTCTTCCACTGCAGGCTTGCCATGGTGCATGCAAGCCACCAACCTAAGTACTTGGAGTAACTTCTATACCTGGTATGGGGCACTTCACCCATTTCCCTTTCATGGCCATAACTCATCTCATCATAAGCCTCATGAATTTCCTACTTGCCAGGAAATCAGGAAACATGTTTTTCAACTAAGTCGCGAGTAGGTCAATGTCATCTCCACCTTGGGATATGCTGTACACAATAGTGTCAGATGGCTGACAGAGGTACAAATACAGGTAATAGGTCAAGCATCACTATGCACTGAACACCACAACCACAGCACACCTCAAACTAACACCTGTAACATGGGATGATTACCTCCCCAGCAATGTAATCAGACTCTTCAACTGACTAGCAATTATATGGCTGGGGTAGCAAAACAGCTCCTTCTCACATGGAGCCAACCCTTCCCTCTGGGACTGGCTATGGGCCTGTGGCACTCACAGTTGGCCCTTCCTACCCTTTGATTGGACTGGCAGATGCATCTGGGAGTACCCTTACCTACCAGGATGAATCCTGTTCCATGTAGACTCTGGCTGCCAACTGGAAAAGCACAGACGCCAGACACCACTGTCAAAAATGGGCATCCTGGTGGTTTTACCCACTAGCCATCTTTCTCCCCCAGGCAGTGACCATAGATGTAGAATTACAAGTAGAGGCCCTGACTAAGTATATGGCTCCTGCCTTTAATAACACCCACCATGCCATCTCTCTTCTTACTGAAGAAACTTTCAGATTAGGCAAGTGACCTTACAAAACTATATGGCTGTAGATATCCTGACTGCAGCCTAGGGCGGCACTAATGCATTAAGACTGTTGTCTATATATACTACATTATTCTCACAATATAACCTAAGCCATGCATGCACTGGATACTCATATTCTGCTATGATGCCTTCTCCCAGTAACGGATTGGTTTAGTCAGCCCCTTAGTGCATGGAAGACTTTCATATATAGCACAATTTTGCTCATTGTCCTCTTCAGCTGTTGTGGATTTTATTGCTGTTGTATACTCCGCACAAGGATGCAGGAAAGATGTTCTCAGAAACTCCTATGTCCCTGCACCATAACGCTCCCGCAAATTCCTACTGCAAGTCTAGGAACTCGAGAATATTTCCAACTCCAGGTGGACAAATTCCATTCTGGTACCTCCTACCTATGGCCCTCCTCAGCAGGAAGTAGCCAGATCAACTATGCCACCCATTTTCCATAGAAATGGAATGGAATTTCACAATGGAAATTTGCAACTGAGTGGCTTAGGTTAAAAATGCATTTTTGAAACTGTTTTTTCCTTTCTTGTTTTTGCCTTGAAACAGAGTTTGAAATTCTTGGTTTCCACCCGACACTCCCTTGCACTGCTGGCTTATCTAATTATGTGCTTGCTTAGAAGTTCCAGGGTCTAAATTTGAGACAAATCAGACATGGAGACTCAGCTGTGAAATTCCAGAGATTACCTCAAGGAGGTTGGTCTACAACCTGGCCATCTTAAAAGACCATTCCAAAGGCTGAGCTTGCATTCAGTTACTCATATATGTAAAAGTCTTTTAATACAGTATATCTTTAACCAAAATTTACCTTCAAAGTGCTCTCTGTTAGCAAAACATCTTTCACTATACCACAATTTTCCTTTCACATAGTCAACCTACATGAATAAATAAAAATATCACTTAGCCAATATATAGACTTAAGATATCTTAAGATATAAGATAGAAAAAACTAAAAAATTTCAAAGTTTGATAGTTCAGGAATGTGAGGCAAATAAAGAGACAAAAATTGTATGCAAATAAAATGAAAGATTGTAGAATGAGGACAAGAAACAGGAATATACATTTTGAACAATGCACAAAAAAGGCATAAAAAGAAAAGAAATCACACATGAATTAGCGTATGTTAATGGAGGATGCCTTTGTCTATGAACTGTCTTTCAGAAGCTACCAGAAGTCATTAGTCTTTCAGCACAGTTACAATGGGTCACATGTTTATCTTTTATCCTCATTAGTGGCAGCTGGGTTTAAGGAGCATTCCCAGAAGCCTGACAGCAGCAAGAAGCAACAGGAAAAAGGTTTTCAAAATTGGTCATGAGAGAGAAGCTTCAAATATATTGAATATGTTGGATATAAATGTTGGATATTAATTAAATGCAACAATTTGAGATTATTTTATTATAGGAAGATTCTGACCTTCAAATTTCTGTTGGGATGTAAGAAGGACTTTCTTACATTTTTGTAGATCAATAATATAATCTGTATGATTTGTGTGCAGAAGCCTTTGCTGATTTCTAATGATAAAACTTGAACACATGAGGAGACACTTCTTTGTTTTTTTGTTTTTTGTTTTTTTTAATTGAGAAGGAGTCTTACTCTGTTGCCCAGGCTGGAGTGCAGTAGCACGATCTTGGCTCACTACAACCTCCGCCTCTCAGGTTCAAGTGATTCTCCTTGCCTTAGCCTCCTGAGTAGCTGTGATTATTAGCCACCATGCCTGGCTAATTTTTTTTTTTTTTTTTGTATTTTAGTAGAGACGGGGTTTCACTATGTTGGCCAGGCTGGTTTTGAACTCCTGACCTCAAGTGATCCACCCACCTCAGCCTCCTAAAGTGCTGGCATTTTGGGTGTGAGCCACCACACTGACAGAGGAGTCACTTTATTTATTGATTGATTGATATGGGGTCCTGGCTCTGTCACCCAGGCTAGAGTGCAGTGGCATGATCATAGCTCACTCCAGCCTCAAACTCTTCAGCTTAAGCCATCCTCCCACCTCAGCCTCCCAAATAGCTGGGACCACAGGTGTGCATCACCATGCCTGGGTAATTTTTAAATTTTTTGAGGGAAAGGAGTCTCACTATATTGCCCAGGCTGGTCTAGAACTCCTGAACTTAAGCAATTCTCCTGCTTTGGCTTTGTAAAGCACTGGGGCTATAGGCATGAGCCACTGCGCCTGGCTCCCAATGAATTTTTTTAAGTATCTACATTGTGCCATGTACGGTGCTGAAATTTTTCATATGTAATGTTATTTGATCACCTCATTTCTAAGAGGTAGATATTGTTAGACTCATTTTAAAATGACAAAATTGAGGTCCAGAGAGTTATACAACTTGTTCAAAGTTTTATGTTACATGGCTGGTAAGTTAGTCCAAAATTTGAATCCAGTCTGTCTTCATTTATTCACCCATTGACTCAATAAATTCATCGAGACTGCCTATGTGCAAGGCCGTGTGGTAACTTATCAGGATACAATAGTAAATAAGATAGACCTTGACCGGAACCTAAAATCTTGTGAGGCTAGTCTGGGGGCTCAACAGACAAAATAGGGTGATAATGATAGGAATCTGTGCTGCGAACTTGGACTGTGCACAGAAGGAGCACCTTGGTGGTCAGGGAGGGATTTCTGAAGAATGAGTTGAAATTCTCTAAGTGAAACAGGAGGAAGGAGTACATGCTAAGAAGACAAAACATGTTATGCAAAGGAGTTGAGGTGTGAGAAATATTAGCGCATTCAGGGAAGGTGAGTGGTTTAGCATGGCCAGGCAGATGGCTGCAGGTAGGGGCAGGATGGCTGCAGGTAGAGGCAGGTACACTCAGGCTGAAGCAGTAAGCATTTTGTGTGTCACAAGAATTTTAATTTTATCCTGAAAGAAGTGATCCATATTCCTTGCTGTTGCCACTAAACAGATTTTGGTGGATAACTAACAGATTTTATCTCATGCCAAACCCCCAATTTAGGGATATTATACTTCCTATTACTTTTGCCTGGAAATGCTCTGTCAAAATAATTATTCCAAGTCACTCAAGTTTCTGCTTAAATTTCATCTCTTTGAAAAGGCTTGCTTTAATCACCCCATTTAAAACAGAATATTATCTTCCCCTCACTCTTTCTCTTACTCTGCTTTAATTTCAACAAGCACTTATTACTATCTAAAATCACATTATGTATTTGTTTGTGTATTTTTTAATGGTCTAACCCCTCAGTAGAATGTTAAGCTACATGAAAGTAGGGACTTTGTC
This sequence comes from Theropithecus gelada, assembly GCF_003255815.1. Classification (NCBI taxonomy): domain Eukaryota; kingdom Metazoa; phylum Chordata; class Mammalia; order Primates; family Cercopithecidae; genus Theropithecus; species Theropithecus gelada. The sequence continues at coordinate 93,098,717 of NC_037675.1, forward strand.
TTGTTCACTGTGGAATCCTCCTTGTCTGAATAAGCATTGAATATAGGAAGTGCTCAACAAATATTTGTTGAATGGATGAGATTTACTGAATGAATAAATCATTAAATATTCACTCGTTCAATTACCTGCCTAAACACCCACATATATCTCATTCTGAACACCTTTGCTTCAATCATTAGTAAAAGAGGTCTCATTTAAAGATAGATCCTTATACCCTTAAAAATAATTTCACTTGGCCAGGCACGGTGGCTCACGCCTGTAATCCCAGCACTTTGGGAGGCCGAGGCGGGCGGATCACGAGGTCAGCAGATGGAGACCATCCTGGCTAACACGGTGAAACCCTGTCTCTACTAAAAATAAAAAAAAATAAAAAATAAAAAAAATAAAATAAAATTAGCCAGGCGTGGCGGCAGGTGCCTGTGTCCCAGCTACTCAGGAGACTGAGGCAAAAGAATGGCGTGAACCCGGGAGGCGGAGCTTGCAGTGAGCCGAGATCGCACCACTGCACTCCAGCCTGGGCGGCAGAGCGAGACTCCGTCTCAAAAAAAATAAATAAATAAAAAATAATTTCACTTTTCCCCTTTTCTCCACTCCCCAATCCCAGCACCTCTCTACCTTCAGAACACTGTATTTCCCCTCTCCCTCATCACTATCAACCATCCCTGAGTTTTACTAAGATATTTTAGTTTAATAAGACTTATTATAATATCCTTGCTAATTGTAAAAACTTCCATGAAGGGCAATTCGTGATTTTTAAAAAATATTGCATAAGCATTTATCCCTTGATCTTCCAGTCAAGTTCTAGGATGTATTGTATCTACATGTCTGGACACATAAAATTTCTAGGTACAAAATTATTCATGGCAGCATTATTTGTAATAGCAAAATATTGGGAAATTACCCAAGCATCCAGCAATGGATGATAATTTAAATAAACTGTGGTTAGTTCATACAATGGAATACTTGTAGCTGTAAAAAAGAAACAAAAAAAGAAAAGAAAAAGAGGCTATTCTCCATTTACTAATACGGATTTTTTCCTATGATATTGATAAGTGAAGAAAATAATTCAGCATAAACACATATATTTATAGTATAATAAAAGGAAGAAAAGTATATATATATTCCTAATTATTTGAATTTCCATTAGAAAACACTGAAAAGATATAAAATAAAAAAAGATTACCTGTAAGGGACAAGGAAAAATCAGGGTGAATATACAGAGAGGCGGGATAGAGACTTTTCAGTCTATATCTTTTTGTAACTTTTTTAGTTTTTAACTATGTGAATGTATTACCTATTTGAACATCATAATTTTTAGGTGTTGAAAATTCTCATTTCCCTTGCAACATGTCCTTTCTTGCTATAGGCTGTATGGGAGGGAGGTGGGGCCTTTGGGAGGTGATAAGGTGAATGGAATTAGTACCCTTATTTGATGTGGGGGTGATTCAGTGAATCGAATTAGTGCTCTTATAAAAGAGAACCCAGGGAGTCTCTTGCCCCCTGCCATGTGAGGACACAGTGAACACATGGCTGTCTATGAACCAGGAAGGCAGCCCTCACCAGACACTGAATCTGCCTGCACCTTTATCTTGGACTGTCCAGGCTCCAGAACTGTGAGAAATAAATTTCTGTTCTGTATAAGCCACCCAGTCTGTTCAAAAATCCTTATCTAGGCTGGGCACGGTGACTCATGCCTGTAATCCCAGCACTCTGGGAGGCCAAGGTGGGTGGATCACTCAAGGTCAGGAGTTTGAGACCAGCCTGGCTAGCATGGTGAAACCCTATCTTTACTAAAAATACAAAAATTAGCTGGGCATGGTAGCACACACCTGTAATCCCAGCTATTCAAGAGACTGAGGCAGGAGAATCACTTGAACCCAGGAGGTGGAGGTTGCACTGAGCCGAGATTGCCACTGCACTCCAGCTTGGGCCACAGAGGGAGACTGTCTCAAAAAAAAAAAAACAAAAACATTATCTAGTACTCCATTTTTATTTATATGGATAGACAGAAAACACACGAATAAATATGAGATAAAATGAGAGAAACAGTCAAGCATTTCTCATCACTAGTCCTCTCCTCGTTTTCTTCCCCTTTATTGAAATGTCTGTTCTTTTTCATTTGTTTTATTAAAAGTTCTTTCTTGAGTATTTTCTTTAGTTGGGATAACCAGGTCGTATACTTTCTTAATCTGAAAGGTGAATAATCTCTTGGCTGGAAATAGAAATTCTGGACTTTGGTTCTTTTGTGTTAAATAGACTGTAGATGTTGATTTCATAGTCTTCAAGCTTCTACTGTTGTGTAAATAAAATCTAATACCAGTGAGGTATATTTTGCATTTGCTCTTTCTGTTTGGATACTTGTAATATTTCCCCCTTAACCTTAAAATTGAGGAATATTCCTTGGATATGCCTACATTTTTTCAGTGCTCCCTGGAATTTAGTGGATTATAATATATAGCTTTGGAACTTTCTTAATCTGAGTTAATGTTCTTCTTTTTTTTGTTATTATTGCCTGTCTTTTTTTTTTTTTTTGAGACGGAGTCTCGCTCTGTCACCCAGGCTGGAGTGCAGTGGCCGGATCTCAGCTCACTGCAAGCTCCGTCTCCCGGGTTTACGCCATTCTCCTGCCTCAGCCTCCGGAGTAGCTGGGACTACAGGCGCCCGCCACCTCGCCCGGCTAGTTTTTTTTTTTTTTGTATTTTTTAGTAGAGACGGGGTTTCATCGTGTTAGCCAGGATGGTCTCGATCTCCTGACCTCATGATCCACCCGCCTCGGCCTCCCAAAGTGCTGGGATTACAGGCTTGAGCCACCGCGCCCGGCCTGCCTGTCTTATATCTGTTCCTTTTTAAATTTGTCTGAAAACTCTTTTGCTCACCTGTTAGCGCTTCTGGATCTCTCCTCAAAGGCTCACTTTTGCCCTCGTGATTTCTAGTGATGTTCCTTAGATGGTTTGAGAAGTTTCTTCATCTTGATTTTCCATGCCACTACTCTGCATTTAAACAGTGGTCATTCTATCCTTCAATTTATTCCCTTTTTAATGGAAATTTTGGTATTCAGTCCCAGGAAGTATTTTTATGCTGCGCTTGAAGCTCTTTATTGGTATTGACTGTGTTCTTGCTAATACCTCAGTGCTAATGATGGTAATCACAGAGTAGGTGCTCATTGGGTATTTGTGAAATGATTTTATTTAAAAATGTTATTCTTGTTCAATTGTTGCCTTATCCACCAGCAACTCTAGTTTTATTCTAATGATCTTTGCTCGCAGAATGCCAGGCTACTTAAGTGTGCCTTGAAGTATGGGCTCAGGTATGGTTTGTGGAGCACCTCGAATTTTGACAACTGGAATAATAGATGACAAAGTGGTCTGTAGCCCTCTGGGCTGCCATGCCACCACCTTGGAAACAGAAGGGGCTCCCTTCTTTCCAGGTCTCCTTCAGCCTGCCTACCTCAGGCACAGGGAGAATGCAGCCCTCCAGGTAGGCCTATCTCCAGCCTCACCCTCAGCCACACTCCCAAAGCTGAGAGAACCCTTCCCTAGGAGTTCGTGGAGCTCTGCCAGTCAGACTCCCTCCAGAATCCTTCACCTTCCAGTCCTCTACTCCCCGCTCCGTGTTGCCAAGCACTTTGTTCTTAGGTAACCCATGAGTGAGGTAACGGCATGCCAGATCTCCTCAGTGAGATTCCTCAAAGCAGGCTTCCAGTGAGCCCAGCTGTCCAGTGACCCCAGCAGCCTTCTGACTTAGCAGGGCAGGTAGGCTGAAGATGAAAGCTAAACAGAGTTAAAGGTCACAGTCTCCTCCGTCCATTTATTTTACTTTCTGTGTGATTCTTCTTTAGGTGTAACTTTTTAAAATATTTATTAGCTTTTCTTCAGTTTCCTATAATGTTCCTTTCCACTTATTGTAATTGCTGAGATATTTGGATTTATTTCTACTGTTTTACCTCGTAGTTTTTCTATTCTTTAACCTTTATCTCTCCTCTCCTTTCTTCCTTTTTGTAGAATAGATGGATTGTTCTTTAATCTTGTTTTCCTTCCTCTGGAGGTTTGGAAGCTTTAGGTTATATTCTTTTTGTTTTATTTTAGTTTTTTGGTAATTATCCTTCAATTCTTAACATATATGCTGAATTACATATTTTTCTAACAAATTCTTAACTTATTCCCCATATTGGTTCTCCTTACAAAGGTCTTAAATGCTTTATTATCCACTGAAAACTACTGCCATTTCTCCTTGTTATATTGTCTAGAGTTTTGGTTCCATCCAATTATTAAACACAAAATGTATAACTTATTTTTTATTTATTTAATTTTTATTTTTATTTTGAGACAGAGTCCAGCTCGGTCACCCAGACTGGAGTGCAGTGGCGTGATCTCGACTCTCTGCAATCTCTGCCTTCTGGGTTCAAGCAATTCTCATGCCTCAGCCTCCCGAGTAGCTGGGATTACAGGCGTGAACCAACACATCTGTCTAATTTTTGCATTTTCTGCAGAGATGGGATTTTGTCATATTGGCCAGACTAGTCTATAACTCCTGACCTCAGGTGATCTACCTGCCTCAGCCTCCCAAGGTGCTGGGATTACAGGCGTGGACTACCACACCTGGCCATAACTTATTTTTTATACCAATTCCATTCTTTGAACACATATTTACTAAGTACATACCTTGTGTCAGGTGCCATTCTAGACACTGGGATCTAGTAGCGAACAGCATAGACAGGGCTCCTGCTCTCCTAGGTCTTAGAACTTACATTCTAGTTTTCCTCATTGCTTCTGGCATCCTACTCCTTCATGGGGATTTCTGGATGGTAAACCCTCCCAATGTCTTCAGGTGTGAACATTTTCTTTTCACTCTCATTCTTGAGTTATTTAGTTTAGCTAGGTATGGAATTCTATTTTGACAGTTATTTTCCTCTGTTCTTTATAATACAAATCATTTTTGCCCATCTGGCTCTCTTAGTTCTCTGCTTTGCTTGTCCTCTGATTAGTATGACAATTAGTCAGTTCTATGTGCTTCCTGAGAAATAAATGCTCCTTTCTCACAGACAGTGTGAATGTGGGTGTATGTGCACATGCACATGTGCACACAGACTGGAGCCTGCACAATACAAGATAAAGTGCAGGCAGATTCAGTGCCTGGTGAGGGCCACCTTCCTGGTTCATAGCTATCTGCTCACTCTATGAGGACAGAATAGGGAGGGCATATGGCAAATGGCTAGGAACACTCATGATTTCATTTGTGGTTTTCCAACCGAAGCATGCTTATATTCTGATGGGAATGACCTAGTCCATTAATCACAAAACTTGACTTTTTTTTTTTTTTTTTTTTGAGACGGAGTCTCGCTCTGTCGCCCAGGCTGGAGTGCAGTGGCCGGATCTCAGCTCACTGCAAGCTCCGCCTCCCGGGTTCACGCCATTCTCCGGCCTCAGCCTCCCGAGTAGCTGGGACTACAGGCGCCCGCCACCTCGCCCGGCTAGTTTTTTGTATTTCTTAATAGAGACAGGGTTTCACCGTGTTAGCCAGGATGGTCTCGATCTCCTGACCTCGTGATCCGCCCGTCTCGGCCTCCCAAAGTGCTGGGATTACAGGCTTGAGCCACCGCGCCCGGCCAAAACTTGACTTTTTAACATACAGAGGAGATAACTGATGGAACAAAATCCCCAAAAAGGCCAGAAGCAGACCAGTGACTAGATTATGTGACATTTTTGTGTAAGTTAGAAAAGATACTCCTCTCTCCAAGTAGGATAGACTTACGCCTGGGTAGATGGATTGGGGAGTAAAATGTTAGCCAGACCCCAGCACCTACTGTCTTCAATCAAGTGCCCTTGTGCAGAATCTGAACTGAACAACCACAGCTAGCCTGGACATAGCATAGGAGACGAGGTGAGGGTGGCCTCTGAAACAGGGAGGAGCACTTCTTCCTTTGAAGCAGAGGAGGCGAGCACTGCTTAATGATTGCTACAAATATATATAAAAATAATATATGCTATAAATTCATATATATTTAAATATATATTTTGTTTAAACTATAAATAATATAGTAACTGGAATAACATATATTGTGAATTATTGACTTGCATCTCATCTCAAGTCACCAAGTAAACACATATCTTCTAACCAGCCCTGGGAAATGTAAAGCTTCTTACCCTTTCAAAACCACAAAAGTCTGCTCTGGAAAACTAGAAGAAAAGAAAAAACATTAATATTTGCTTGCATATCAGAAGGCCTAACAAAACATAGCAATTTAAATTATACCAAAGGAAATAAACCATATACATTCCTTGAAAAAAATTATACCAAAATTATATGGTTTTTCTATCCTAGCAGTTAGGATAGCCAAACATTAAAAGCAGACTCTGATATAGTTTATACAATATCCTGGGAATTTCCCCATCAGTCTTTGCCTTATTTCATTATTTTATGAATTTACTTATACCTTAGTGTGATTCCAGAAGAAAACCATGCCTTTTAATGATTTAAATGGAAGAATTAAGAAGTATGCAGGTGGGCCGGGTGCGTTGGCTCACACCTGTAATTCTAGCACTTTGGGAGGCTGAGGCAGGTGGATCACGAGGTCAGGAGTTCGAGACCAGCCTGGCCAACATGGTGAAACTCCATCTCTCCTAAAAATACAAAAATTAACTGGGTGTGGTGGCGCATGCCTGTAATCCCAGCTACTCGGGAGGCTGAGGCAGGAGAATTGTTTGAACCCAGGAGGAGGAGATTGCAGGGAGCTGAGATCACGCCACTGTACTCCAGCCTGGCGACAGAGCAAGACTCAGTCTCAAAAAAAAAAAGGAAGTGTGCTGGCATATGCAAGTCTGCTGCCCACTTGGGTTTAGGAAGGCCCACCCTCAACCTATTATTTTCTCCTTTGCCACTCTGTTTCTTCTGCCCAGCCCAGAGTAGTCTGGAGATCAGGACTTATCATATACAATCCCTGTCTACTTCTTTGCACTTTGAATTTAAGCCATTGTAGCATTCCTGGTTTCAGCTCTCTGTTTTAGCAATTATATAATAAGCATGTAAAAAAAAAACCACCCAGATCCACTAGTCATCTGAGCAACAAATGGTACTTTCTTAGAGATGGTGAAGAAGGTTCAAGTATATGTGAATATTCTTATACCTGAAGAAAGATAATAATTACCATGTATAAAAAATATCTGCCTCTCAATCAATACCGTTTCCCCTTCTTTACTTCCCTCTATCTTTTCTCCTGCGGATCCCAAGTCTTTATTGCTGGTCTCATCTCTGTTGTGGTAATTTTTGAGAGGTATTTGTTAACATGTTTAAGAATTTTATGATATATGCATATTAACAATCTTCACCTAAATGTGTATTTCCCTTTGCTCAATCCCAATACTTACTTTTCACTTATGTTACTTTGTAACACTATATGTGGCTTTATGAATTACCTTAAAGCATTTGGGTAACATACATAGCTATAAATAAATGGATCAATCAATAGGTAGATAGACAGATCTTTTCTACATGTATATATTTAAAACTTACTATAAATTCATACAGCAATAAAACTAGCACCATTTCCAAATTACATATTCAACACCACGAGGCAAAGGAAAAAGTTGCTGTATTATGCCTTTGTTTTTCGAAAGAAAGAAGCATTTCAATTTTAAGATACACCACACATAACTCAAGTATTAAATATTTCTTTTTGTGTCACAGAAGATATTTAAGGTTAGCTACTAGTTACAAAGCAGTTTACATACCGATAAAATGCGGTGTGATGGATAACGAAGATCTTCACTTATAAAAAGGCCCAAAGAGGTGAGGACGACTAAAAAATGATTTGTTAAAACCATATCCACCAATGAAAGGTCTTCATGTTCTAAACCAAGAAATCATACCATAGATTAAAAATTAAGAAAAAAGTGAGCTCCTTAGTGAAGCAAAGACAATTTATAGATATTAATCAAATATTGATATAAGTAAAATGCTCAAGATGAAGGCAATGTTAGAGGAGTTACCTCCTTCAAGTAGAGAATAGATAGCCTCTGTCATGTTAAACCATGTGGTATCAGAATAATGCCAGAATCCACAAAAGGTTACGCCTACGTAAACACCTGCCATGAAAGAAAAGGAAAATTAAAGCCAGGCAACTTTACAAGGTGAGTCACTCAATTGTATGGTGTTAGGCCTTCAGGGGCAAGAGCCCAGAGTCAGTTCCATCTTCCAACTTGTCCTCTCTTGCCTCAACTCCCTCTCAGCACTTTGACTCTCACTTCCCCAAGCGTTGGAAAGATGAAGTAACTTAAAGTTACACCACATAATATTAGCCAACTATCTGATTGACTCCTAGAATGATTACTGCTGGGAATAATATGCCCTTAAAATCAATCCTCTTAAGGTATTGGTTCATTCTCTTAAAGTATCTTCCAAATTGTACTGTATCTTTTTTTACATAGAAGGGCATCAGAATATGCCACACCAAAATATGCCACTTTGGTTCAAGGATTTTTTTTTTTACCTGAAGGCAATTGAGAATCAATAAACGCAGTCTCTACCCTCCCTTTATCTGCTTAAAAGCAAGCATAAATTGCCCCTTGTACCAGAAAAAAAAAAAAAAAAAGAGCATTTTTATCACTGGAGATAGGGAGCCCTTATTTGCCATTAGTTCCCCTATATATTTTCTAGTCACAACTTCCTTACAGCTAATTGTTCCTTGATTCCTAAATCCACTTCCTTTGTGAAAATGGTACATAATTTCCTGATTTAACCACTTGAGCTTCATTTCTTTTTTGTGGACTGCCATGCTCATAAATAATAAAAAAAAATTTTTGTGCCTTTTATCCTGTTAATCTGTTATTTGGGCTGGGCATGGTGGCTCACACCTATAACCTCAGCACTTGGAGAGGCCGAGGCAGGAGGATCACTTGAGCCCAGTAGTTTGAGACCAGCCTGGGCAACATGGTATAACCCTGTCTCTACAAAAAATGCAAAATTAGTCTGGTGGTGCATGCCTGTAGTCCCAGCTACTCAGAAGGCTGAGGTGAGAGGATCGCTTGAGCTTGGGAGGTCAAGGCTGTAGTGAACTAGGATCATGCGACTCCAGCTGGGAGACAAAGAGAGACCCTATCTCAAAAAAAAAAAAAAAAAAAAAAAATCTGTTATTTGTTGATTTAATTCATAGAGCCCTATTCACTAAGCATAAGAGAACAGAGGAAAAATTTTCCTCCCTAACAGTACCCTTCTAAGCATAAAGATGCTCGTATTTCAGGAATACAATTTTAGTTAATAATAATTTTTTAAAACTCCAAAGAAGAAAATTAAAATGTAAACTCCAAGAGAGGAAAAACTATGATTTACTTTTTTATTTGTGATTTTAAAAATAGAAAAAACTTTTGCTAAAGTTTCATTAAAACCTTGTAAATGAAGAAGATTGAACACATCACAAATCCTAAAAGTACTTTGTTCCCCGACCCCATCTTTTCTTGGTCTTAGGTAGGAATGTCTGGAGTCTTTTGTGTTTTAAATGTGAGGTGCTGATCTGAAGTTTTGTCAAAGGACATAACTACTGGGCTGGGGAGGAGGGGAGGCTAAGGACCCTTGGCAATCTAACGCATATACTTTATTTCCAAAAGAGGACATTTGTAGAACGAGTCATATTGTGAAGTGTGAGTTTTAACTGCCAGCTCTTTTCTGTTTAAGGAAAGCTGTAGAAGGAGGTGTTATTTATTATTGTATACTTTTTCCAGGAAGAGGAAAACTAAAGATAAACTTTGCCTTTCTGAGAGTTAAGTCTAGTTTTACAGATAATGGTGGAATTTTTTTTTTTAATTTGACAGAGTCTCACTCCACCACCTAGGCTGGAGTGCAGTGGTGCAATCTCCACTCACTGCAACCTCTGCCTCCCAGGTTCAAGCGATTCTCATGCCTCATCCTCCTGAGTAGCTGGGATTACAGGTGTGCACCACCATGTCTGGTTAAATTTTAGTAGTTTTGGTAGAGACAGGGTTTCTCCATGTTAGCTAGGCTGGTCTCGAACTCCTGACCTCAAGTGGTCTGACCGCCTCAGCCTCCCAAAGTGCCGAAATTACAGGTGTGAGCCACCACCCAGCCTAACGGTGGAATATTTTAAGTGGGAATAATTATAGATGTCCAGCATGCTATCACATGACCAGATTCTTGCAAAAAATGACTATTTAATGCAGAAATAATAAAATAAACACTTTATGCTGGTTAATATTTACAGACTAAAATTAAGTTACAGGCTACTCTCTGTGACAAACTATCCCAGGGCTTCCAGAAGCTGATGCAGACCGTTGTGAAAAGTTTAGCTTTTATTCTAACGGCAAAGGGAAGCCACAGGAGTGTTGGAAGCAGGGAAGTGATGTGATCTGGTTTATACTTGAGAACATCATTCTGGTAGGTGTATGGAGGCTGGTTTGTATTGGCACAAGAATGGAAATAGAGAGATCACTTAAAAGGCTGTTAATTAGTCTAATAAAAAAAAATGTTGACTTGACCTAAGATTTTAGCAGAGAAGTGAAGTGGTCACATTGGGGATGGGCCCTGGAGACAGCACAGTCGGGGAATGTTGTGAGGGTAAGAGCAGTCAAGAATGTGTCCTAGATTTCAATTCTGACCAATTTAATACTAATTGGGATGAGAAATACTGGAGAGAAACAGATTTTTCGAGGGAGATGAATCAAGAGTTCTGGATTAGACTTGCTGTATTTGAGATGCTCATTAGCCATCAAGAAGAAATGCATAATAGACAGCTGAAGAGAGGAGTAGTTTTGTTTCAAAGGGGTGGTCAGCAGCAGCAATACAGATTTGGGAATCATCAGCCTGAAGATGACATTACTACCATCAGACTGGCAAGTCTTCCAGAGGGAGAATGTGGTAACTTAAGGAAGGAGAGCCAAAAACAAAGTCCTAGGTTCATCAGCATTTAGGGGTCACACCAAAAAGGAGCCCTCCTAGAAAACTAAAGAGTGACCAATGAGAAAAGATAAAGAACTTGAAAGTATTATCAAAAAAGCTAAAAGAAGAAAGTGTTTTGAGCAGAGACTGGTCGACTGTGTTAAATGCTGCTGGAAAGGAAAGTAGAATGGGCATAAAAGACTGGCTGTTGGAATTGGCAATATGGAAATTGTGAGTGGCCTTCAGAAGAAATGCTTTAGAAGAGTGATGGAAACCAGAGTCTGATTTGTAGTGGAAAGAAGATAAAACGGGAGGTGGAAAAACAGCATCATCTACACTAAATTCTGGCCTTAAATATTTTTTTTGAAGGGGAACAGAGAAGTGGAGATGGAAGTAAAGCGAGATAAATGAAGGCTTTGTTTAATTAAGATGGGGGATATTAGGGTATGTCTCTATCCTAATGGATACAATCCAGTGAGGAGGAAGAGTGTGATGATGTTGGAGAGAAAAATGAGCTTGAATGCTATTGGTGTATAGGAATGCTACTGATTTTTCTACATTGATTTTTGTATCTTGAAACTTTACTGAAATTGTTTACCAGTTCTAGGAGCTTTTTGGTAGTCTTTAGGGGTTTCTAGGTATAAAATCATACTGTCAGCAAAGAGAGAGAGTTTGACTTCTTCTATTGGATGCCTTCCTCTCCTATTTGGATGCATTTTATTTCTTCCTGTTGCCTGATTGCTCTGGCTAGGACTTCCAGTACTGTGTTGAATAGAAGAGGTGAGAATGAGCATCCTTGTCTTGTTCTGGTTCTCAAGGGGAATGCTTCCAGCTTTGGCCCATTCAGTATAATGTTGTCTGTGTGTTTGTCATAGATGTCTCCTATTATTTTGAGGTCTGTTCCTTCAATGTCTTGTTGATTGAGGGTTTTTAACATGAAAGGATGTTAGGTTTTATCAAAGGTTTTCTCCACATCTATTGAGATCATTATATAGCTTTTGTTTTTAGTTCTATTTATATGGTAAATCACATTTTTATGTTATTTTAAAAATGTCAATAGCTTTTTGGGTACAAGTAGTTTTTTGTTACATGGATGAATTATGTAGCTGTGAATTCTGAGATTTTAGTGCAACCATCACCCAAGTAGTGTACATTGTACCTAATGTGTGGTTTTTTATCCCTACCTCCCTCCCAACCTCCCCATTCTGGGTCTCCAAAGTCCGTTATATCACTCTGTATGCCTTTGCTTGCTCATAGCTTAGCTCCCACTTATAAGTGAGAACATATGGTTTTTGGTTTTCTACTCCTGTGCTGCTTCACTTAGAATAATGGCCTCCAGCAACATCTAAGTTGCTTCAAAAGACATTGTTTCATTCCCTTTTATGGCTTAGTAGTATTCTATGGTGTATGTATACCACACTTTCTTTATCTATTTATTAGTTGATGGACACGTTGGTTTGTTCCACATCTTTGCAATTGTGAATTGTGCTGCTATAAACATATGTGTGCAAGTGTCTTTTTCATATAATGACTTTTCCTTTGGGTAGCTACCCAGTGGTGGGATTGCTGGATCAAATGGTAGATCTACCTGTAGTTCTTTAAGGAATCTCCACACTGTTTTTCATAGAGGTTGTACTAATTTACATTCCCACCAGCAGTGTATAAGCATTCCCTTTCCCCCACATCCATACTGCCCAAAACAATCTATAGATTCAATGCAATTCCCATCAAAATACCGACACCATTTTTCACAGAATTAGAAAAAAAATCCTAAAATTCATACAAAACCAAAAAAGAGCGCAAATAGCTAAAGTATTCCTAAGCAAAAAGAATAACATTTCTTGATTTGCATATGTTGAACCAATTTTGCATCCCAGGAATGAAGCCTACTTGATCGTGATGAATTAACTTTTTTTTTTTTTTTTTTTTTTTTTTAGTTGGAGTTTTGCTCTTGTCACCCAGGCTGGAGTGCAATGGCGCGGTCTCAGCTCACTGCACCCTCCACCTCCCGGGTTCAAGAGGTTCTCCTGCCTCAGCCTCCCAAGTAGTTGGGATTGCAGGCACTTGCTACCACGCCTTACTAATTTTTATATTTTAGTAGAGATGGGATTTCACCATGTTGACCAGGCTGGTCTCAAACTCCTGATCTCAGGTGATTTGCCCACCTCAGCCTCCCCAAAGTGCTGGGATTACAGGTTTGAGTCACTGTGCCCAGCTTTGAATTAACTTTTTATTTTTTATTTTTATTTTTTAAATTTTATTTATTTATTTATTTTAATAATATTTATTTATTTTATTATACTTTAAGTCCTGGTATACATGTGCAGAACGTGCAGGTTTGTTACATAGGTGTATATGTGCCATGGTGGTTTGCTGCACCTATCAACCCGTCATCTACATTAGATATTTCTCCTAATGCTATCCCTCCTCTTGCCCCCATCCCCCGACAGGCCCTGATGTGTGATGTTCCCCTCACTATGCCCATAGGTTCTCATTGTTCAACTCCCACTTATGAGTGAGAACTAGTGGTGTTTGGTTTTCTGTTCCTGTGTTAGTCTGCTGAGAATGATGGTTTCCAGCTTTATCTATGTCCCTGCAAAAGACATGAACTCACTCTTTTTTTACGGCTGCATAGTAATATGCTGCTGGATTCTATTTGCTACTATTTTGTCAAGAATTTTTCTGTCTATGTTCATCAAAATATTGGCTTCTAGTTTTCTTTTTTTGTTGTGTCTTTGCCAGGTTTTGGTATCAGGGTGATGTACTTCCCCTCGAATCTAAAATAAAAGTTAAAATTATTAAATAAAAAATTTTAAGAAGAATACTACCATAGGAGTAAAATAGGGGAAAGATCATTGTACGAAAAGAAGCCTTGAAGCTGGGTACTTTTTACTGTGTGGATCATCCATATGGATGGTGAAGTCACCAAAAATAGTGATGAAAGTCAAGTGGAGAGGAAGGCAGGGACCCAGAGGTTAAACTTGTAAATGAATGACTGTGAGTGGTGAGGAGGTCACCAAATGCTGGCAACCAAGAAGAGTTAGAGGGAGGTAAAGTCTGAGTTCAAAAAAGTTCCATGTTTCAAACAAGATGAAAGGAGTAATGATTAAGCAGTAATCCTAAGGAGCAAAGACAACAACCCCCACCTGGGTTTTGAGATATGTGATATGTGGGAGGGCTGAGGGGAAAGAATGTCATCTGGGGATGACCAGGCACTCTATGGAAAGAAAGTTAAAGGACCATTCAGAAAAAAAGTGAGTGATATGGGGGAGTTTGTTAATGACAGGCCACAAATTCTAATGAAAGGATTTGGGTGGATAGAGAGGGATAAAAGTTTGAATCAAATTAGAGGATGATCAGAACAGTATGAGGGATAGGATAACCAGAAACGATCTAGGGAGGTTTATGTTTCTGGTAACTGATGGGAGACCTGACGTTTATATCTGAAGAATATCCTAGAGGAGGAAAGGGGGTAATAAGTCCAAACTGGAGTACATGGGGCTACTGCATAGCTGCTCCCACCATTAACTCAATGTGGTATGAAGGCCAGGAGGACAAACAAGGCCTCACAAAGGAATTGCTAGTTGGGTGTGGTGGTGTGCACCTGTAATCCCAGCTACGTGGGAGGCTGAGGTGGGAGGATTGCTTGAGCCTAGGAGGTTGAGGCTGTAGTGAGCCGTGATTGTGCCTCTGCATTCCAGCCTGGGCAACAGAGAGAGACCCTGTCTCACAAAAAAAAAAAAATAATGAAAAAAAAAAAAAAAAAAAAGAAAAAAAAAAAAAAAAAAAGGATTGCTGGTTTAGGCAGTCACAGCTTGATACTGTGAGAACTTCCTTTTTTGCTTCAGCACAGTGGTGACCAGTTGGGGAAAAGGTAGTTTCACCTAAAGAACCTGTTGCTGAAGTTGTTTGTTTTCTTGAGTGGTTGAGGTGGCCTCATGAGTGTGATCCCAAGGAATTAAGACTGCTGCTTCTCTCCCATGACTTTCATTTGTAAGGCAGAATCAAGCATGAGGAGTTGAGAATGACCCCTCTCCTGTGGCTCACGGAAGTAAGGTAGGTATTGGTGTTTGGATAAAGAGGAGGAGGAGGAGGTCCTGGCTAGGACCTCCTATTCACAGAACAAGATAAGAAAAGGAGCCAAGTTTCTATCTGGATTGACATAGTGTAGCATATGACAGCAGAGAGTGGAAAAAGACACATTTATTAGGTTGGTGCAAAAGTAATCATGGTTGTTGCCATTAAAAGTAATTGCAAAAACCTCAATTACTTTTGCACCAACCTAGTAAAACTAAAGGAATTCAGCAGAAGCAGACTGTAAGCCATTAGGAAGTCAAAGAGATTTGGGCAAGATTATTTGTCTATCCCTATACTGATGCATACTGTTTTAATCTGTTACTTTATAATAAGTCATGCTAGGACAAATTTTTGTTCTTTTTATTTTCTCTAAAATTATGTTTGCTATTCATGGTGCATCATTCTCCCATATGAATTTTGTGTTTGGCTTGCCAATTTTTACACACATACACACACACACACACAAACCAAAAACATTGTTATAATTTTTCTTGGAATCATATTGAATTGATTGATAAATTTGTAATAAATTTTATTTGTAATAAATTTATTTATAAAATAAATCTTTATAATACCAGAAGTTCCTGCTTATAAACATGAAATCTCTTATTTATTTTGGTCTTTTTTATTGACCTTCATTAGTTTTATAGTTTCTACACAATAGGCCTTGCAACTCCTTTTTTTATTCCTGGGTACTTTTTGGGATTTCTTACCTTAATAGGATTTTTAAAATTGTAATCTTTAATTAGTCCTTGGTGGAGTGATTTTTATACATTGTTATTCTATCTCACAACCTTCCAGCATGCCCATATTTGTTCTGAGTTTTTCTATAGATCTTTTTGGATTTTTATGTAGGTATACATATCATCTATAAGTAATAACATTTTGTTTCTTATTGTTTAATTTTTATATGTATTTATTTTTCTTTATATTCACTGAATTTGGGGTCCAGGAGGTCATCAATTAGCTAGGAACAATAATTAGAATAATACTATTAGTAGTTGAAATGTGTAATGACATTATAATATTGTGATATAATGAGAAATATATATTTGGTTTTCCTTGGCTCCTGATAGAGAACTCCTAAAACCTCCACAATTTCCTGCATGATGGAGTGCTAGGAACATCCTTTGTTCAAATATTTGGTCTCCGGCCCCAGTTCCTGATACAGAACCCCTAAACTCCTTGGAATTTCCTGGGTGATGTGATTGTCTTTTGTTCTAATGAAGCAACTCTTGACAGACCCCCAGATAGCTTTAAGATGTGGGGTGGTTGCCAGAAAAAGCAAGCCACGATTAGAAGCTTGGAGCCTTCAGCCCCTCAGTGTATCTCCCAGGAAGTGGGGAGGGGCTGGAGATTGAATAAATAATTGATCATGTCTATGTGATAAAGCCTCCATAAAAATCCTTACAGTGCAGGTTTTGGAATGCTAAAACACATCTACATACCAGGGGTGTGGCGTGTCACAACTCCACGGGGACAGAAGCTCCTTTACTTGGGAATCTTTCGGACCTTGCCCAACTGTTTACTGTATCCTTTGTTTTGTCCTTTATAATAAACTGGCAAACCTAAATAAATGTTCCCCTGAGTTCTATGGGTTGTGCTAGCAAATTATTGAACTCAAGGAAGGGGTTGTGGGACCTCCCCACATTATAATTAGTTGATTGGAACTACAGCCTAGGACTTGTGACTGGCATTTGAATTGGGGGACAGTCTTGGGGAACTGAGCCCTTAATCTGTTGTTGGTTAGGGAGGAGGGTCTGTGCTAACTCCAGATAGCTAGTGCCGGAATTGAATTAAACCATAGGGCACCTACTCGGTCATTCACAGAGAACTAGAGAATCACCTGGTGTGGAAAATCCATACATTTGGTAGTAGAGTGTTATGAAATGAATATAGAGAGAAACAGTTATTTCTTTCCCTATATAGATGCTCTCAGATATTACAATAGTAATGAAAAAAATGCAAACATAAACAAAGTAATGTGGTATTTCAGGAACAACAATACCTATTTATACATGGCAGGAATAGCAGATAATCTCTGGGAGAAAGTAACATATTAATGGAGGGCATGGCATAAAGGAAATTAGGAGACACACTAAAGTCACAATTAACATGACAAAAAGTCACAGCAAGAAAACATACTTAGTATATCACACTTGCAAGCAGACAACACACAGTATTGAAGAATAAATTTTTAGATATTTTTAGGAAACAATTTTCCTTCCCTATGTCTATGCATTTATTTCTGCTGCCAGTTAAACATTACTGTTATAAAATACAAATGCCAACATCAACATTTAATGAAGCTGTAAACCTACCATCAAGTAGTGCATCCATAACGAAGCCTAGTAATGCCACGTCGTTGGCACAGGGGCATTTTGTCACTTTGAGATCTACCACATGTGGATATATTTTACCCATCTCACTTGCTGGAATCTCAACCCCAGGAGCCCACTGAAGAATCGGTTCTGCAGAAATCAAATTTGGGTGTTTAAATGGTGGGAGCACCCTTGAAAATGGAACATTGCTACTTTCCTTTAAAGGTTTTAAAAGAACTATGTAAAGAAACCATTCTATAGTTCAAAAAAGGTGTATTACCTCACTCTGCATTGGTTAAAAATCAGTCAGTGACTATTTTCCAGGATATAAGGAGTAAAGTCTAATTCCCCTTGATGGGGGGCTGGCAAGGTTACATTGCAGCATGTGGAATGGGAGAGATTGCTTTGGCCACATTTGAAAAATACCATTTGCCACAGGATCTGTCCCTAGAAATGAAATTGCTGGATCACAGAATACACACATTTATAACTTCTGAGCCCACTCATTTCCTTTTTGTTCTCTTCCCAATCCCACTGAAATAGCAGTAGATATATAAAAATGAGAATAAATCCAGAGTAGCAGGGGAGAACAGGGACAGTTATCATTAGTGGCCAAGAGACTTAGAGGGATTTCTGGAAGATAGTTGAAAAATACTATTTGCCACAGGATCTATCTGTATAAATGGAATTGCAGAATCACAGAATACATTTATAATTTCTGCTTCAGGAGCCCACTCATTTACTTTCTGTTCTCTTCCCAGTCTCATTGAAACAACAGTAGGTAGATGAAAATGAGAATAAATCCAGAGTAGCAGTGGTGAACAGGGACAGTTATCATTAGGGGCCAAGAGACTTAGAAGGATTTCTGCAAGATAGAAGTTGCAAATGAGATGCAGAAGAAAAAGCAATCAGAGGTGAGGCATCTCCAATGCAGCACAGGCAGAATAGTAGCACTAGTGGCGAATAAGGTCTTTCACGTGGCAAATCAGGCCTTCCAGAATCTAACATCCTCTTGGTTCCTCAGCTTTACTTCTTGCCAGAACTGCCCTCCCACTAGAGGCTCTATGTAGTTCGTGGGGCTTTAAATATCTGTTTTTCTCACAACCCTATTTTTCAGTCCTCGATGTGAATGTCTCCCTCTTTGGGAAGCCTTCCATGATGCCCTAGAATGAGTGAGGCTCTCCTCCCAGGTGCTCCAATAGGACTCTGCACTCACTGTAAGTAGAAGAATCAGGGTACACTCTTCCTCATCTGACCAGGGTAGACAATGAGCCTTTTGAAAGAACATCATCAGACAAGGCTTCACAAATTTTAAAATTTAAAATATTACTTTTGGATATGCAAAGGATTGGATCTAAAGTCGAATTTTCATGCATTAAAAAAAGGGAGGTTTTTTTTTTCTTTTGGAAAAAAATGAGAAAAAAAAAAGAGTACAAAAAGTAAGCCAGGGCAATTTGAAAGACTACTGCTATGTGAATTTCAAAAATAGTCAAAGCACTTTTAAGAGCAGAGATAACTAATAACCAGTTATTTAGCTATTTACATTCTCCTCTGTCTCCCCACCTTTCAACAAAATCTGCTACAAACCCAAAGACTTTGTGTGATATTTTTTTCACTTTGTGCAAAGCAAGAAGCTAACTTTTCATCAGGGTAGACATAGTGCAGCACAGGGACAGCCAAGAAGGGAAAAAGACACAATCTCTAACTACACTAATTCACCAGGAAGTCATTCCAGAATTCAAAGAAATGTGGGGCAAAGGGTGTAGTATGTGTTTGCAGACCATTCACACCCAGGTCAGGGAGATTTCAGCCTACCACTGGACATCACTGAGCTGACAATGCCCCCCTACTTATATACAAGCTCCTGAAGTCAGGTAGTAAAATCTTGAGCATTTTAAGAACAAAGAAGTGATTAAAAGTTTTGACAGCTACTAAGAAGCTAAAAAGGGGACAGAAAAGTGACCTCTATGAAGGTCACTGGTGACTATGATTAGCAGCAGTTTGAGTAGCGTGGAGGAGATGGAAATAAATGAGTGGTTTGGGGTGTGGATTGGATATAAAGAAATAGAGACGAGGTTTTACACTCTCTTTTGAGTTCAGGAGTGAATAAAGATTTCTAACTCTAGCTTTAACTCTTGATTCCTATTTCCCAGTGTCTGCTCCTCCTGTCTTCAGCATTTTGGTGAATGATAACATCCTCTACTTGAATGTTTGAGTAAGAAATCCAAGCATCATCCTTGTTACTTCTGTTTTCCCCCACCTTAGTCCACCAAGAAGCCATAGCAGCTCTACTTTCAAAATGTATTCTGAAGGCTCTGCTCACCACCTCCACTGCTAATGCTACTGTCCATCTACTCCAGACCTTCTCAAGGGGACTACTGCAACAACTGCTACCAATTTCCTTTATTCCATTCTTGCTATCCTTCCTCAAGAGTTATTCTCTACACAGCAGCCAAAATGATCTTTTCATTATAAAAGATAAATCAGAATTTATTACTTCTCTGCTTAAAATATCCCAATGGCTCTAAATCATAATTACAATAAAGTCCACACTTTTTACCAAGATCCCTGCCAGCTTCTCCAAACTCATGATCCACCACTCTGTCATTTACTATGCTTCAGCAACACTAATCTCCTTTCAGTTCTTCAAACAGATCAATCTCATCTCTGCACCTGGCGCTTTCAAAGATCTACCAATTTGTGAAGCTTTTTGTTGCAATTATACCTCAGTACATTCTAAACAAATGTAAGTTAGCATTTTAATACAGTATGTAATATTTTAGGTGCATCTCAATTTGTAAATGATTCAGATTTCAGATCTTTTAAAAATTGATATAACAATTTTATATTGATATTTCAGTACTTAAAAAGTAGCATAGGATACCAAACTATCAGAGTCCCAAAGACAGTATTGTAATTACTATTGGACAATTAGTAACACTGTTTTTTTTTTTTTTTTTAATTTTGAAAGCTACTTAAAACTACATACTTTTTTGGAATAAGTAAATATAATCAACTTTATATGCCATTGTTTATAATGACCCTCAATTTGGCCACAGTAAAATATGTATTTCCTTTTTTTTTTTTTTTTTGAGACAGTCTCACTCTGTTGCCCAGGCTGGAATACACTGGTGCAATCTTGGCTCACTGCAACCTCTGCCTCCTGGGTTCAAGCGATTCTCCTGCCTCAGTCTCCCAAGTAGCTAGGACTACAGGTGTGCATCATCACACCTGGTTAACTTTTGTATTTTTTTTTTTTTTTTTTTTTTTTAGTAGAGATGGAGTTTCACCATGGTGGCCAGGCTGGTCTCAAACTCCTGGCCTCAAGTGATCTGCCCACCGTGGCCTCCCAAAGTGCTGGGATTACAGGCGTGAGCCACCCTGCCCAGCCTGTATTTCCATATTTCTATAGCACTCTTTGCAGATCTCTGTTAATAATTTACCCACATGTATTTAATTCTTTGTCCTATCAGATTGTGAGTGCCTCAAGGGTCATGACTCTCTCTTTTTTTTCTTTTTTTAATCTCTAGGACCTCAGAATCTGGCATATAGCAGACGTCAAAGTTTGTCGAAACAATATATGAATTCCATTTTACTTCTGTCCGTTGGCATTTACCTCGAATACGATCCAATAGAGTTCCTTCAGTAGCATAAATATTTAGTCCATGATGTAAAGTGATCCTTACCAACCATTCTTCTACAGCTGCAATATCTGTTTGAAAACAAAAGGCAAATAATCAACTATTTTTTCATATGTCGTGTTGGTGAAATTTAAGGATACGTGAACATTACCAACAATGATAGCCTTTCCTTTTCCAACTATTTTGTTGGCATTTATATGTCAAATTTCATATGTTTTCCCTATAAACATTTTGCTCATAAAATAATGAAAAAAGGATTATGAAGTGATCGTACCATCATAGCAATGAATCTAGATACTAATATTTAGGTCATAATTGTTCTAGAGCTGTAGGGGCTTGATAAAAAGCAAATTATGACTCTTCTTGTGATGCAGACCATGATTAATTAAAATGTATCATATAAACCCTAAGGTGAACAACAAAAAAAGCTTTTAAGGTATAACTAATAAGCCAATAGTGGATATAAAATGGAATCATAGAAAAGAATGAATATGAATGAAGACAGAAAAAGAGGAGAAAAGCAAAACAGAGGAGATTGAACAAATAGAAACAACATGCAAGGTGGTAGATTTTAATATAACTAGCTGTATCAACAATTACATTAAATGTAAGTGGTCTAAAATATCATCTAAAAGAATAGATTCGACAGATTAGATGTAAAAATCAAAATTAAACTATATGTTATTTATAACAAACTTATTTTAAATGTAAAAGCATAAATAAGTTAAAAGTAAAAGAATGGATAGGGCCTGGGGAAGCCAAGAGCAGTAGCTTTAGCCTGGGAGCTGCTGAAGTGGCTGTACCAATGGGCCAAGGCTGAGGTTGAAACTGAAACAGGGGTTCACTCATGAAGAACACGCCTAGTCCAAATGGTCTGGCTGCATAGACCCCCGTGTCCACCCAGGCATCTAAGCAGGTCTGTGCACTGTCATGGCAAGGCTATGGCTACTCTGGTGGCTACTAAAGCAGCCAGTGCCCAAGTACATCAATTGCTATCTGTGCCTCTTGCTGTCATCACTCTCCATCAAGAAGTTCCTGGACTTTGGGAGAGATAATGGCTTGAGAGAACATCATATATGATTTTACAAAGGGAGATTCCTGTGCTACCAGCTAACACAGTAAATGAAGCCAATTTTCTGCTGGTTAAGTGGTTTAACAGGCCTTCAGTGGGATTGGTTCAAAGTTGGTATATGCAGAACTTTCTTGAAGTTTCAGAATATAAAAATAAGGGCCAGGCACGGTGGCTCATGCCTGTAATCTCAGCACTTTGGGAGGCTGAGGTGGGCAGAGCATGAGGTCAGGAGATTGAGACCATCCTGGCTAGCATGGTGAAACACCGTCTCTACTTAAAAAAAAAAAAAAAAATTAACCGGGCATGGTGGCGGGCACCTGTAGTCCCAGCTACTCAGGAGGCTGAGGCAGGAGAATGGCATGAACCCAGGAGGTGGAGCTTGCAGTGAGCCAAGTGAGTCACTGCACTCCAGCCTAGGCGACAAAGCGAGATTCCATCTCAAAAAAAAAAAAAAAAAAGAATTTAAAAATAAGAGCCCTGAAGATCTGAAGATCCACAGGTCTTAGATAAGTACTTTCAATAAGTACTGAGGAAAGTCAGAAAAATGTGGTTTCTATAGCGGTACATGGAGTGATTAAATTCAAGAAAAATTATGTGTTTGAGTCTTTTATTAGTAGTATTGCCAGTATCTTCCAGAATGGTTTTATCCCAACTCCATTTCTTCCCACATGCTTATTAACTAGCACGCACTTCTGTTTGATGGTGACACTACCCCTGCTCATTCTAAACACAGAAGAAATAGTGATCTCACCTGTAATGTGGCTGATGTAGTGAACAATGTATATGAAACAGCCAAGTGACTGTGTGAATAGTATTAGCTGGTAGCTCCAGAGGTGGAAGTTGAAGAGGTCAGTGCCAAAGCTCCAGACAAACCTATTCAAGTAGTTTATATGCCTATACATCTGTTAAACATGCAATTCACGAACTCAGTGAGAACAACAGTAGCACTCCATGAAGACAGAAAATAGAGATATTTGACTGTTAAAACCCTTGTCATTTGGGTTAAAAGATTTATTCATTAAGATAAGTGACCGAGGTGGTGGTGACTCACTTTGAAAATGCATCTTTTTAAAACTATATGTATTCAAATTCTAATAGACATAGCTATAGCCTATAAGAGTTGTCCCTTTGGCTGGATTCAGTCAAAAGTCACCATTTTTTTTAATCTGTGTGCTATATATTTTTAAGGAGATCTAATACTATGTGATGGAATAAATGGGTATTGATGCTGTCACTTATTTAAAGGCTGTTTTAAGTGAATCATTTGAGAGATGTCCAGTTTTTAAGAACTCTATTTGGCACCATTACAAAACTACACCTGAAGCTGATGATTGCTATGATCCTAGCAGTAAACCCAGAGATGCTTCAAGATAGAAGACTAAACAGGAAAAGGTCAGTACTGATAGAACCTTCTAGTCCTCTATGTGAAGAAAGATTGTCTTTTATAAGTCAATCAGAGAGAACACCTTTCGTCTACCAACTCTTGAGCGTGGCACCATAACTACTCTAGTGGCTGAATGTTTATTTCCTCCATGCCAGTTGGATGTTTTCATGGAGCCTTTTCTGTAGCCACTCTGACTCTTCCATTAAACTAGTAACTTGAATAACTTTTTACCATATCTTGCTGCAGTGTGGTTAATGACACAAAGAAAGAGCTTCCCTAGAGCTCTAGCATCCTCATACCCTCCACCTCATTATTATAGAGTTAAGTGTCTACAGTCTCCACAGGATTCTGAACTTCCTTCCCATTCTGGACATAGCATATACCCACTGTGACCAAATATAATGCTTGTCTCAAACCACTGATTAGGGGCTCAGGGTATGTGAAACTTAAAGACATCTGCTGAGTCCATCTGATAATTCAGTCCCAGAGTCCTTCCTTCCTCATATGCATATCTCCTCCATTCTCTTAGACTTTTGTCTTCCTCCATCTGATTATATTTTCGTCATGAGGTATGGGTACTTTTGTGTTAGATCTTACTCATTGATGCACTGGTTTTATTTATTTTATTTATTTTTTGAGACAGAGTCTCTGTCTCCCAGGCTGGAGTGCAGTGGTGCCATCTCAGCTCACTGCAACCACCACTTCCCGGGTTCAAGTGACCCTCCTGCCTCAGCCTCCCAAGTAGCTGGGATTACAGGCATGTGCCACCACACCCAGCTAATTTTTGTATTTTTAGTAGAGACAGGTTTTCACCATGTTGGCCAGGCTGACCTCGAACTGCTGACCTCAAGTGATCTGCCGGCCTTGGCCTCCCAAAGTGTTGGGATTATAGTTGTGAGCCACTGCACCCAGCTGGTTTTAAGATTCATTTGTGTACTTCCATTCTGTTGATGAAAGTGTTCCAAAAGTTATCTTGAAAAAAAGGTGAAAGGATGAAGAAATATGACACTAATCAAAAGAAAGTTGTAGCAGCCATATCAATATCTGACGAAGGAGAGTTCAGACCAATGCAATATTAGGAATAAAGAAGGACAATACATATGATAAAGGCATGACAACCCTTAGTGTAGACATGCTTAACAACAGAGCTTCAAAATACATAAATCAAAAGTTATGTCAAGAGTACTTGGGACATTTACTAAATAAGCCATAAAACACATTTTAATAAATTAAATTGCTATCACATGAAATACGCCCTCTCAACATAATGGAATAAGCTAGAAAAATCAATAACATAAAGACATCTGAAAAATTCCCCAATATTTGAACATTTTACAACACAATTCTAAAAAGCCATATATCAAAGAGGAAGTGCTGTGGGGAATCAGAAAATATTTTTAATTGAAAGAAAATGAAAATACAACATCACAATTTATTGGATGCAGATAAAGCAATGCTTAGAGAGAAATATATAGCAGTAAAATACTTGCATTAGAAAAAAGAAATCTGAAATTAATTACAGCAAGTTCTCACTTAACATCATCAATATGTTCTTGGAAACTAGGACTTTAGGCAAAACAATGTATAATAGAACCAATTTCACCACAGGAAAATTGATATAAACAAGAGTTAAGTTTCTACGGCATATGCCTGGTCACAAAAACATCACCAAACTTCTAAATAAAGACCCCAAATTCTTCTAATATTAAACACTAAAACAAATGTGAGCTATGCATAGATTTTAAAAGGATTAATAAAAACAAGTAAGATAATTATTTACCCAATTTTTGGTGAATCCGTAAGTAATGGTGGTCATAGCGGTGGTGGATTAAATCAAGGAATAAATGTTTGCAAAGGGAAACTGTAAGGACCATCCTCTACCACATGCAGTTAAAAAACAATCACAAACATGGCAGGCTAACTGTGGGCTTTTGTATTGCATCATTTACTGTCATGCATTTGTTTGTATGATTATTGTATACTTTATAAATTTTTACTTTATAATAATTTGCAATTATTCATTCATTCATCCATTTTCTAGCCTGCTTATTTCAGTTCAGAATCATGGGAGCCTACTCCAGCAGCTCAGGAACAAGGCAGGAACCAACCCTAGACTGAACGTCATTTCATCACAAGGTGCATTTACACACACACTCAAGCTCAGTCATACGGGGACAACTTAGACACACCAATCAACCCAACATGCACATCTTTGGCTGTGCTAGGAAACTAGAGTACTCAGAGAAAACCTACGCAGACATGGGGAGAATATGAGCACTCCACACAGACAGTGGTCCTGGCCAGGAATTGACTTTCTTTCCTTATCAATATTATAATGAAATGATGTTGAATGAAATGAGGTTATTCAAAGATCTGCTATATATGAAGCAGGCTTTGGAAGATAGTAAAGAGTTTGTAAAGGGTCAGATAGTAAATATTTGGGGCCTTATATGTTATATGATATCTGTTACACCACTTCAACTATACCACTGTAGCATAAAAGCAGCCACAGAAGACACATAAATAAATGAGCATGATTGTGCTCCAATAAAATTTTATTTACAAAAATAGGCAGTAGGTAGGATCAGGGGTCAGTAGTTTGCTGATCGCTGATCTAAAGATTCCTAACAAACTAGGGAAAAAAAAAAAGAAGAAGAAGAAGCAAATTAAGTCCAGTGCAAGTAGAAAGATAAGATAAAGAATGGCAATTGATGAACTTAGGAACAGAAAAAAATATACACAATTAATGAAATAATGAAATCAAAAGATGTCTCTTTGAAACATAAAAACTGATGAATCTCTGCAAGACTAATAATTTAAAAAATACAAATAACTCATGTTAGAGATAAAATAGGGAACACCACTACAGACACTATAGATATTCTAAGGATAAGAAGGGAATATCACAAACAACTCTGTGTCCACAGATTCAACAACTTAGATGAAATGGACACTTTCTTTGAAAGACACAAACTGCCAAAGCTCACTTAAGGAGAAACAGAAAACTTGAATATTCCTAAATCTATTAAGGGATAATGAATGTGTATTTAAAATCCTTCCACAAAGAAAACTCCAAGTCCAGGTATCTTCACTGGTTAATCCCACCAAACAATTAATGAAAAGGTGACACCAATTCTACAAAAACTCGTCCAGAATATAGAAAAGCAGGGAACTCATCCAAACTCATTTTGTAATGACAACCTTACTCAAACACCAAAATGAGATAAAAACATTACAAGAAAAGAAAATAAATCTCCAGACTGATAACCTAGGAAACCTACTAGCCAAATGAATCCAGGAATATATAAATAAGATAATACATCATGACCAAGTGTTGTTTGTCCTAGGATTCCGAGACTGGTTCAAAATTCAAAAATGAACCAATGTAATTTATCATATCAACAGACAATTATAAGAAAATCCTTATAATCATCTCAATAGATGCAAAAAATAATTTAACAAGATTTGACACCAATAATAAAAACTCAGCAAACTTGTAATGAAAGAAATTTCTTCAACCTGATGAAGGGCGCCTATGTAAAACACAAATGTTTTTTCCCTAAAACTGGAAACAAGGCAAGGATGTCCTCTCTTACTATTCCTTTCATACCGGAATCATACTAGAGGTCCTACCAGTACAATAAGGCCAAAAAAAAAAAAAAAAAAAGAAAAGAAAAGAAAAAGAAACAAAATGAATACATATTGGAAGAGAAGAAATAAAATAATCTCCATTCCTAAATGAGTGATTATCTATGTAGAAAATCCCAAAGAATATATTAAAAGCTATTAGAACCAATAAGTGAATTTAACAAGATTGCAGTATACAAGATCAATAAACAGAACTCAATCATTTTTCTACATACGAACAATGAACAACTGGAAATCAACATAGTAAAAAGTACCACTTACAATAACACTGAAACCATTAACTACTTTTGTTTTTGAGACGGAGTGTCTCTCTGTCACCTAGGCTGGAGTGCAGTGGTGCGATCTCGACTCACTGCAACCTCTGCCTCCTGGGTTCAAGCAATTGTCCTGCCTCAGTCTCTCGAGTAGCTGGGATTACAGGTGCCCTGCACTGTGCCAGGCTAATTTTTGTATTTTTAGTAGAGACAGGGTTTCACCATGTAGGTCAGGCTGGTTTTGAACCCCTGACCTCAGGTGAGCTGCCCGCCTCGGCCTCCCAAAGTGCTGGGATTACAGGCCTGAGCCACCGCGCCTGGCCCAAAACCACGAACTACTAAGGTATAACTTAAAAAACAAAAAACAAAAAAATAGAAACCACTCAAACTGCATTCTCTCCCTCTTCCTCTACCACAAGAAGAGAAGAATGATCATCAATGGCAAATGGCAGTTGCAGCCAACCAACACCAGGCGCCAGCTTCACGCTTAGGAGAGAATGCTGAGCCTTCGCCTTGTAGTTTCCAGTGCTCTACACATTCACAGAAGCTTCTCTAGTAACAAAGTAACAAACTATAGAGATGATCCCTGAAAGAATAATTTTGGTATACTTTTTTTTTTTAATGTGCAAGGTCTCTAAGCTGAAAGCCACAAAACCTGGATGAAATAAATTTTTTTTTTTTTTTTTTGAGACGGAGTCTCACTCTGTCGCCCAGGCTGGAGTGCAGTGGCCGGATCTCAGCTCACTGCAAGCTCCGCCTCCCGGATTTACGCCATTCTCCTGCCCTAGCCTCCCGAATAGCTGGGACTACAGGCGCCCGCCACCTTGCCCGGCTAGTTTTTTATGTATTTTTAGTAGAGACGGGGTTTCACCGTGTTCACCAGGATGGTCTCGATCTCCTGACCTTGTGATCCGCCCGTCTCGGCCTCCCAAAGTGCTGGGAAATAAATTTTTAAAAAGATGTAAACAAATGGAGAGATACAGTGTCTCCATGGCTTGGAAGACTCGTTACTATTAAGATATTGACTCTCCCAGCCAGGCAAGGTGGTTCATGCCTGTAATCCCAGCACTTTGGGAGGCCAAGGTGGGTGGATCACCTGAGGTTAGGAGTTCAAGACCAGCTTGGCCAACACGGCGAAACCCCATCTCTACAAAAACTACAAAAAAAATTAGCCGGGCATGGTGGCAGGTGCCTGTAATCCCAGCTACTGGGGAGGCTGAGGCAGGAGAATCGCTTGAACTTGGGAGATGGAGGTTGTGGTGAGCCAAGATCATGCCACTGCCCTCCAGCCTGGGCAATAAGAGCGAGACTCCATCTCAAAAAAAAAAAAAAAAAAAAAGATACTGACTCTCCCTAAACTGATCTATAGATTCAATGCAATACAAAATTAAAAATCACTGCAGTATTTTTGTAGAAGTAAACAAGTTGATTCTAAAATTTACATAGAAAGGCAAAAGAACTATAATAACCAAAACAATTTTGAAAAAGAAGATCAACATTGAAGGACTAACATTACTTATAAGACCTATTATGAAGCTAAAATAATCAAGACAGTGTGGTATTGGTGAAAGGATACAGTCCAGAAATAGCAATTCAATGGAGATAAAAAGTTTTTACAACAATGGCACTGGAATAATTGGGTATCCAAATTCCAAAAAATTAACATTGGCCCATATAACTTATAAAGATTAACTCAAAATAAATCATAGACCTAAATGCAAAAGCTAGAAGTGTAAACTTCTAGAAGAAAATATAGGAGAATATCTTTGTGAACTTAGGTTAGGCAAAGATTTCTTAGCTGTGATGTCAAAAGTACCATCCATAACATAAAAAGCTGATAAATTAGCCTTCAGCAAAATTGAAAATTCTGATCTTCAAGAGATACTCTTAAGAGATGAAAAGACAAGCCCCAGACGGGGAGAAAATATCTGCAAAACATATCTAATAACACCCGTATCCAGAATATATAATAAACTTGTAAAACATTTGAACAGATAGTAAACCAAATGGCAAATAAGCACCAAAAAAAGATGCTCAATGTCCATTGTTAGAAAAATGCAAATGAAAACCACAATTAGACCGGGCACGGTGGCTCACGCCTGTAATCCCAGCACTTTGGGAGGCTGAGGTTGGTGGATCACCTGAGACCAGCCTGGTCAACATGGCGAAAACCTGTTTCTACTAAAAATACAAAAAAGTAGCTGGGCCTAGTGGTTCGTATCTATAATCCTGGCTATTTAGGAGGTTGAGGCAGGAGAATCACTTGAATCCAGGAGGCGGAGGCTGCAGTGAGCCGAGATTGCGCCACTGCACTTCAGCCTGGGTGACAGAGCGAGATTTTGTCTCAAAAAACCCCAAACAAACAAACAAACAAAACACACAATTAAATGCCACTACACTTTTTTTTAGAATGGCTAAAAATTTTAAAAATATGTCTACACATACATATATGCATACATATGTACAAGCATACACACACACACACACACATATACTACATTCTGGGATGTATGCAGATCACCTGGTGGTCAGAACGCAAAATGATAAAGCCACTCTGGGAAATCGTTTGACAGTTTTTCTTATAAAGTTAAACTTACACTTACCATACAACACAGTAATCCTACTACTTGGTATTAGCTAAATGCAACAAAAATGTATGTTCACACAAAAAACTGTATGAGATTGTTTGCAGTAGCTTTGTTCATAATTGTCAAAAACTGGAAAAACCCAAATGCCCTTCAACAAAATTAACTATCCACACCAAAAAATACTACCCAATGAGAACACTAGAGAAACTATAACATAGACAAATCTCCAATGAATTAGCTAAGTGAAAGAAGCCAGATTCAAAGGCTGTATAGTTTATGATTCCATTTATATGCCCCTGGTATAGACAAAACAACAGGAACAGAGAACAGAACAGGGGTTGCCAGGGCCTGGGAGATGGAGAGGGGTTGATTATGGGTGGAGTGATTTTATTGCCTGAGGCAACTGTCTATGTCTTCACTGCAGTGATTACGCAGTTGTAAACATTTATCAAAACCCATAGAACCAAAAGGATATGCTTTGGACACCAAAAAGGATATGTTTCCTAGAATGCAAATTATACCTTATTTTAAAATGAAAAGAAAAGGAGCAAATCATGTAGTGTAAATCAAGGAGGTGCTGTTTACTTTCAACAACTGTTTGTAGTTCACACTTTAAGCTGCTTTCACCACCTAGTTATCTCTAAATTTCCATACAACTCCATGGGCCTCAGTTAAATCATCTGAAAATGAAGATATTAATAGTATCTACCACATAGTTAGGAATAAATGAACTAACATAGATAGAGCATTTAGAGCAGTGCTGACATATAATAAGAATTCAATAAATGCTGCCTGCTATTTCTACTGCCACTACAATGACTATTTTACTACCTTTGTTGTTGATGTTGCCTAACCTACTTTTCCAAGATTTTACATACACTCAAATATATTCCCAAGATTTTACATATACTCATAATACTCAAATTCATGCCATAGCAGTAAATAAGGTATGATTAAAGAGGAAAAAGTAAATGAATATGATCTCCTTACCTCTGAACATTTTTTCTCTGATTTTTAGCATATTACTATCTACATAAACCAGCCCCTCCTATTACAGTACTAGCACAACGATATTTCTTTTTACTCAGTCCAGGGAGTTGTGTCAAGAGAGGAAGAGCTAATTTGGTCTTTTTCTAAAATCCTTAAGTTCTCATATCATCTTTGTTCCTGTCTGGGTGACTTTAGAATCAATGCTTTTCTAAAATTAAAGTTTGTAAATAAAGAGTAGAAGTAAAAATAACATGTGATCTTCACTTCTTCAATGGTGAAATGAATGTCAATATTGTGCTAAGCTTCTGGAATAACATTCTATCATTATATTAATAAGAGGCTACATCAAAAATAAGAGTACAATTTTCAAGATAAATTCCTTTAAAAATCACACATAGCTCTAATAAGAAAATTAATTTGAAAAAAAGTTGAATAAAGGGTAAAGATAGTGATACAATCTATGCCAGATGTTATGGCACTGGAACATCTATTGCAGACCTTTATCTTTGACACTTTTTTATGTATAGAATCTTTTCCATCATCTCTAACTTACCCTCACCTTGCCTTGCCTTCATTCTATAGGACACAGTTTGGAATGTCCTTTACTCCAATAGCAGAAGGGGTTGGCCTGTATGGTTCCCCCATCCCACTCTCCCAATCCATATTTGCTTGGTACACAGGTGGATGCTGGATCAACAATGAGTCAACTTCAGATACTGTCCTGGGAATTTGGAATTGGGCTGACCCATAAGAAAGATACATAAAATTCAACTGTAATGAGGCAACTTTAGAAAGCCTGTCTACAAAAAAGAAAAATAAATGTAAATTTATAGAAAATACAGATAAGACAAACAGGGTGAAAGTATTCCCTCAGTTCTCGGTGGTTTTCCATTTCTTATTTCTAATTCCTTCCTATAAGATGGCACATTTTTGTCTTTGGGTTCTATGACTAAAATAAATTTCTTCTTTTTCCTTAAGTGGAGTCAAGTTGGTTTTGTTTAATGTATGTACCTATCATATTAAAACAACAAACCTTCCACCATTTTTAACCTCTGGGAATGTGTCTCATGCCTAGAGATCTACTAGGTCAGTTCACTAGATCAATATTCACAGTTCCTGGAATTCGACTTTTCTCCTCTTTTCATCTAGGTATATACAGTAGCATATGATGCTACACTGCCACAAAATACTTAATAGTAGATTCCATAATAAAATAATACATCATATGTACAGCTTATAACATATTAAAATTAATGATTCATCTTCAGTAAAATAAATTAGTACCCATATTAATACTACAATTTCCAAGTTCTAAGAAATGAGTTTATTTTAAATAAAGGATAATATAAACGTTGTATATGTCAAAACGATCTACCTATAATAGGACTGTCAGATAAAATACAGTATCCCAGTTAAATTTAAAATTCAGATAAACCACAGATAATTTTTAGTAAGTATGTCCCAAATGCCACATGGGAGATTTACATGAGACAACAAATCATTTTTAAGATAATAAATTCTTTTTGTTCTTTTTATGTGATGAATCCAGACCCAGGGGTACAAGAATTAATTCAGATCACTCTTACCTGTGTTTTGTGTGATGTTTTCTCTAGGAATATCAACCAACCAGAAAATCCGATCACTGAACTTGAATAAAGAAGACATCAGAAAACAATGTTTTACAACATTAATAACAACATGTCACATTCTACACTATCTTTTTGAAAGAGAATTAAACAAAAACATCCAATGCATATACCTTTTACCTAGAAATTTCACTGTTCAGAATTTTTCCTACATTATGCTCACATATGTATGAAATAAAATGTGTTCAAGAATAATTTTGCATCATTGTAATGGCTGAACATTGGAAATAATGAAAATATTCATCAGTTGTGTATAATATAGCCACATAGTGGAACTCTATACAGCCAAGCTTAGGTAGCACAACATTGAAGTATTTACTGGCATGACATGTCAGAGACAGAGCTTGGAGTTGACAGAGCATTTGGGAATATTAAGAGGAAAATTCCAGGAATAAGGAAACTGCAAGAACGGTAATCTCTGAGATTTAAATATAAACTGTGACCAAATTCTTGGGCAATAAACATGCAAAGGACACCCCCAGAAGACCAGTTTGTAAAAACTAGCAGTGCAAGCTAAAAGAATTGAGTAGCAATTTCAGCTGCCAAAGCCACAGGTAAGATCTTAGAGACCTGTGGTACAATTCTTTTTTGAAGAAATAATGGCCGGAAACATTCCAAATTTGCTAAACTTACAATTCAAGAAGTTCAGGGAACCTTACTTGGGTAAATCCAAAGAGAAAAATCTTAAAAGCATCCAGAGAAAAATAACATATTACATACAGGAGACAATCATAAAATTAACAGCTGACTTCTCATTCAGAAGTAAAGGTGTCAGATGACATTAGAATAAAATTTTCAAAATGCTGAAAGAAAGTGAAGTCAACCAGAAATTTTATATTTGACAAAACAATGCTTCAAAATTTCAGTTGACTGCTAAAAACCTATTAGATCTTACAGACAAGTTTAGCAAGGCTGCAGGATACTAGATCAACATATAAAAATCAATTATTATATTTCTATGTACTTGCAGTGAACAATCTGAAAATGAGATTAAGAAAGCAATTCCCTTTACAACGTAAAAAAGAATAAAATATTAGAAATAAATTTAACAGAAGAAGTATAAAACTTATACTCTGAAAACATAAAACATTGCTGAAAGAAATTAAAGATCTAAATAAATGGAGAGACATCCATGCTCATAGATTGGAAGACTTAATATTAGTAAAAGGGCAATACTACCCAAATGTATCTAAGGATTCAGTACAGTCCTTATCAGAATCCCAGATAGCTATTTTGTAGAAATTGGCAAGCTTATCCTAAAATTCATATGGTAACTCAGACTAGCAAAAATAATCTTGAAAAAGAAGAACAAAGTTAGAAGATTGATGCTTCCTGATTTCAAACTGTAGTACAAAGCAAAAATATCAAAACAATATGATACTAGCATAAAGATAGACATGTGGATCAATGCAATGAAATTGGGAATCTAGAAATAAACTGTCCCATTTATGGTCAACTTATTTTCAACAAAAGTGCCAAAACAATTCAATAGAAGAAGAATAGTCTTTTCTACAAGTCATGCTAGGACAGCTGGATATCCACATGCCAAAGAATGAGTAAGGACCCCTATCTCACATCAAATACAAAAATGAACTCAAAATGGATCCAAGATCTAAATGTAAAAGGTAAATTATCAACCTCCTAGAAGAAAACATGTGGGGTAAAATTTCATAACCTTGAGTCAGGCAATGGTTTTCTACACATGACACCAAACGCATGAGCAACAAGAGGAAAAAAAAGATACAGCGGACTTCATTAAGAGAAACTTTTGTGTATCAAAGGACACTACCAAGAAAGTGAAAAGACAATGCATAGAATGAGAGAAAATATTTGCAAATCATACGTCTGATAAGAGACTTGTATCTAGAATCTATACAGAACTTTTACAAATCAAACAAGACAAATACCCCAACTAAAACTCAGCAAATAATTTGAATCGATATTTCCCCAAAGAACATATTCAAGGGCCTAATAAGTACATGAAAAGATACTCAACATCATTAGTCATTAGGGAGATTAAAATCAAAATTATAATGAGATAGCACTTTATACCTACTAGGATGGTTATTTTTAAAAAGACAAATAAAAACAAGCATTGGTGAGGATGTGGAGAAACGAGAACTCTAACCCAGGTGTGGTGGTATGCACTTGTAGTCCTGGCTACTCAGGAGGTTGAGGCAGAACTTCTGGGCACTTTAGCCCAGGAGTTCAAATCCAGCCTGGGCAACACAGCAAGACCCTGTCTCTAAACAAAAAAGAAAGAAAGAAAAGAAATTGGAATTCTAACAAGCTGCTGGTAAGAATGTAAAACAGTACAACCACTTTAGAAAACAGTCTGGCATTTCCTCAAAATGTCAAACATGGAGTTATCATATGATCCAATAATTCCATCCCTGGCCATGTAGCTAAGAAAAATGAAAACATATTTCCACACAAAAATTTTCACACAAATGTTCACAGCAGCATTATTCGTAAGAGCCAAAAAGTGGGAACAGCCCAAAAGTTCATCAACTGATAAATGGATAAACAAAATGTGGTACTTATACAATGTGATATTATTTGACCATATTATGCTAACTGAAACATACGCTAACTGAAAGAAGCCAGTCATGAACACTACATATATATGTTTCATTTACATAAAATGTTCAGAGTTAGAAAATCTATCGAAACAGAAAGATTAGTGGTTGTCTAGGGCTGGGGAGTGGAGGGGGAATTGGGAGTGACTGCTAATAGTTATAGACTCTCACTTTCATCACTTTTGGAGTGACTAAAGTATTCTGGAATTAGTAGTGACGGTTGCACAACTCTATGAATATACTAAAAACCATTTAAGTGCACACTTTAAATGAGTGAATTGTATGGAATTATATCTTAATAAAGTTGTTGCCAAAAAAGAGGTGAAATAAAGACATTTTTAGGAGGAAAAAAACCCAGAGAATTATTTGCCAGCAGTTCTGCACTGTAAGAAATGCTAAAAGAAATTGACATCAGATGGCAACTTATATCTACAGGAAAGAATAAAGAACAGTATAAATAATAAATATGTAGGTAAAGGGTACAAATAAGTATTTCTTCTTCTTTAATTTATTTAAAAATATATGACTGTTTAAAGCAAAAAATGTAACACTATAATTGGGCTTAAAACATACATAGATGTAATATTACTCAGCTACCTATTTTAAAAAAATACATCTTATAAGGAAGAGTATGCTTCTTGTTAATAACATATCACAGAATAAGATAAAATGTAATTACCAATGTTAAATTAAAGTGGAAGATGCCATTATATGTACTATTAATGATTCCCAAGCTGGGAGCCAGTCCTCCTGATGTGAACACACTTAGCATTCCTTGTGATGCAATTTCATTTTCAGTTTGGAAGAAACACTGGATTTGCTTTAGGAAAGAGCAAGAAAAAAAAAAAAAACAACAACTAATAACCACTTGCTGCAGAGACACAAGTTAGTTGATCTAAAAGTGATTAGTAATTTCAGTTTTTCTAGTTAGAAAAAAAAATCTATTTATAAAATTATACTTTCAGAACTCAGTAACCTATTATGCTGGCATCATAAAGGTTTCATCTTTATAATAATCTTTTCTATCATAGAAATGGTCATTATTATTACATATAGTAAACATAGACTCAAAGCAATATGTTATCACAAATAGAAATTCTAATTTTATTAAAATTGTTATTTTGTGTCTAAATAAAAAAAGCAACTGTATAAAGCAAACCTCATTTTACGGCATCTTTATTGGATATTTCCTAGTTTTGAGAAGGTATATGAAAATGTAGCGATCAGAAATGGTGAATTTTACTGAAAACTAACAAGAGACAAATACCAAGAACTTTATTTCAATTAGTTCTCCTAGTACTTAAGATCGCTTTGCGCAAGTTCCTTATCTGAGTTTTAGTTTCCCTAAACTAAAAAATGGGGAAATACATTCATTCCAAAAATATCTATTGAGCCCTTCCTATGAATGGTGCTGGGAATGCAGATGTGAATAAAACAGACAGAACCCTCTGCCCCTGTGGAATTAACATTGTAATGGAGATTGACAGGGAGACAAACTGGATGGAGAGATTGGTGGATGGATTGGTAGAGAATGAAGGAAAAGTTAGAAAAAATGGAATGAATATAGAATACATTATAAGAACGAAGCAGGGAAGGGAGGTTGACAGTGCAGGAGTTTGGGAAGGCAGTACAATTTTTAACAGGGTTATTAGCAAAAAAAGAAACAATAGTACTTTCCTCAAATAAGATTAAATGTATAGATTAAATGTCATAATGAACATTAAACATTTTTTTAAATGCCTGATACACATAAACACTTTATAAATGTTAGCTATCACTTCTAATACTACTGCTGCTAGAACTACATCCAAAAAGTAGGTTATAATTCCCTTTTTAGAAGAAGAACTGAGGGTCAGAGAGTTTAGGTAACCTGCCCCAGGACACACAGACCATAAATGGCAGAACCAAGACTGGACCCCAGCTCTGTAAGTCCGTCTTCTTCCAAAGCCCATTCTTTTTCCATAACATATAACAACAAATCAGAAATGCGTTTTTGGCTCAGAGAGCATACACTTCTCAATAGTTGTATATATAAAGATTAAATACGTATTTAAGCATATCAGGAGGAAATTGTGGCCTAAGTCAAAGCAGGCTTAGGAATAAATGCGTTTGTTCTCATGGAGTCTTTTTCTTTGTTTTTATTATATTTATCATAGATTTTTAGACAATCTGTGCACTTTTTATTAACATATATTTTCGTTAGTATTTGCTGCATGATCTTGATAGCATGCTTTATTTTACTCTGTTATGTGTGTTTTCAAAAAGTCTCCCATTATTCGAATCAAAGGATCACATCATTCCTTACCCAAAATGACAACTTCAATGTGGTACTTGTTATACAAAGGCAAGACAGATTTTCAAGGTCATGTGAGGTAGCTTTCCTTCTCTAATAGGCTACATCTGTCAGACTTCAAAAGGACAAATCAACTCCACTAAAAAGCGGAGGGAGGAGGCATCATTTTAAAAAAGAAAGAATAAAAGCCAAAACACACAGGATGCTCTATGGCTAAGTGAAGTAGTGAAGTATTTTACCTGCTCCAAGTAGACATACACTAGCAAAGACAGAAATAATTATTATTTATATAGAATTTTTCCTCCCCAAGTCTGAATGTAGTAGAGGGTATTTGGAAGGAATACAGTGCTATTGGTTTTACACGTGGACTTTAAAGGAACGTGAAGGGTTATAACACATGCTATCAGCGGACCTTACCAAGTTTCCTGAGAAAAGAAATAACTTGATTATTTCAGTCTCTTGAGGGTACCCTTTGCTAGAACATGCAAAGCGTTTCTCTGTATCACCTAAATAATAAAATATATATATATATTAGATCACTGATAGAAGACTGTCCATAAAAAGTACGATGTTTCTAAAAATGACAAAATATTTTTAAGGAATAAGAATTATAATTGTACATTTTAAATTCACTTCAGGTAAAATTCAAAATTTCCACCTTGTTTTTCTTTTTACACATACGCTATCAGGCATGTTCAAAAAGGGAAGGTTTGGCTGAAGCACTAATATAACTCATGCTAGACCATGACACAAAAGTTTTAGAGGTAGACAAAAACCAGTTCTTGACACTTCAGCGCCTCACCTGGAGGGTATAGAAGGATCCAGAATTGGTGACTGCAGAGAGAATTTGTGTTTTGATAGAGAGGTACTGAATGAAGATATTGGGAGGAGGACCCCTTCTACTTATTTACCTTGTGTCTGAGGCAAGAGGGTCTGATGGGCACACTAAAAAAGTAACATGTATCCCTGCAGTTTGGGGCACAAACTCAGACTCCTACTTAGAAAATCTAGAAGGTAAGAGATGATTTGGTGGAAAGAACAGGATATGGTTTGTTGAGAAAGAGATGGGTATGTTAATGATACAGACAGGAGACAGAAATACTGGGTAGAAGCGGCAAAGGCCCCATCCTCAAGCCTGGAAACCTACAGCCCTAATGAAAACAGGCATTTCTGTTTTCGCGTCCGAAAGTTGCCTATCAGCCCACCACGCCCCCTATCCTATACCCATATAAACCCCAGACCCCAGGCCTCAGAGCAGACAAGTAGACAAGCAAGGAGATGAATAGAAGAGCAGAAGAATAGCAGAGAGAAGAGAAGGAGTGTCTAAATGCCAAGAGGAGTTCTGCTGGGGATGGTCGGAGAGGCCAAAATCCAGGGGAAGATCATCTTCCCACACCATTCCCCTTCTAGCTCGCCATCTATCCTGTTGACAGCCACCTCAGGACATTCAATAAAACCCCTGCATTCATCCTTCAAGTCCATGTGCAAACTGATTATTCCTGGATGCCGGACAAGAACCTGGGTACCAAGAAGGCACTGAGCTGGTTAACACTTAAACGGCCCATGGACAGCAAGGCTAAGAGGGCACACTGTAACACACACCCACTTGGGCTTCAGGAGTCACAGGCTTGCTCCCACCCATGGATGCTGCCATGGAGCCAGAGCCCAGGCGTGCTCGTCCGGCTCCTGCACCTGCCCATCTGCATGGTCCCCATCCCATAAGCGGGTTTAAGTGCCAGAACAGCCACACCCCTGTACGTCCTGCAAGAGGAGCCAGGGAACTCTCCCATTTCACTAAGAGTCCTGCACAACCAAAATTTACTGGGGCAAAAGATGGATGAATGCTTCCTGTGATCCAAATATAGGTCACTGGTGAAAAAAAACTAACTTAGGGTCATCTAGGTTCCTGTCCTCAAAGGTCTCTCTGAGCGGCAACTGGCTGTCAGCAAAAAGTATTTGAAGGCATAGACAAAGAAATAAGTGACCAGCGGGAATGAAGAAATTTTTGCCTTTGTTAGAAGAACTGTGGAGAAGAGATTCCCGGTAATGTGAGGGAGGGGAAGGGGCTATGAAGGACTCATTCAAGTGCCCAGAGATCAAGGGTCAGCTTTACACATCTGCTGGAGCTTGAAAGTGCAAATGTCAGATGGTCCCCTCAGAACCAGTTAGGGCAGAACTGTGCTATTCCCTCCCACTTCTCCCTCCCTTTCTACAACGCTGGAGCAGGAAGGGTCAAAACCTAAAGTTGATGAGACAATGAAAAGGAATCTAAACACTAGGTGGAGGCCCAGACAGGAAACAGGGAAGAAACTTCAATTATAAAATAAGAGTTAAATTTGACTTGTACATGGGCTTGGATATTTTAATTACAACAATTACAATGCAAAAGTGTTTTTAAAATTTCAAATGCTCAGAGAACTGGTTTTGGCTCAAGGGGAACATGTGCAGGTTTGTTACAAAAGTATATTTTGTATGCTAAGTTTTGGAGTACAAATGAATCTGTCTCCCAGGTAGTGAGCACAGTGCCCAACAGGTAGTTTCTCAGCCCCTCCCTGATCCATTTCTCCTGTCCCTCATATTCCCCAGAGTTTATTGTTCTAGGAGAACTGTGTGAATCATCCAATTGTAACCAAAAAAATCTTGGTTCTGGCCCAAATATTCATCCAGTGACAGAGGAAGAACCATGCCAAAGATTGGATTTAAATAGGAGGTGAAAATAAATTTAATTTATAATTGAATGCTACTCATTCTGTTTGTATAATATAATGATTTCGATGCTATTATTGAAATTCTATAAGTAAACATATCTTTACAAATATCACAAATATGCAAAATATACAAATAGTTTCTGGAGGTTATAATGTTAAACAGTTTTCAGAGTACTTTCAACTTATACAATCACTTTGCCCATACTTGACAATGCTATCAGACCCATTTTTTAAAGCTATAATTTGATTGTGAAGTCCAAATCACTTCTCTGTTTAAAAATCTTCACTGACACACCTTTACCTCATGAATTAAACTCCTTAAATGGTGAGAGGCTAAACAGAAGGAAACTAACTCCTTTGAATAACATACTTTGAGCCATTAAAGCTCAAATGGGTTGAGCTGGATTTAGATGTTATTTTATGAAATTCCCACAATACCTTGGGCCATATATATTACTGTCTCCTCTTTAAAGAAGAGGAAATCAAGCTCAAAAGTCATATAACTAACAACAGTGGGCCAGACTGGAACCGAGTTGTTTCTGACTCTAAGGGCCATCCTCTCTGTATCCCGCTAGATACTCTTTCAATAGTTAAATCCATTTTGTCAGTCTCCCCTACCCACAACCTCATCCATCACCTCTGGAATGCATGGGGTTCTCTCCACTTCCATTCTCTGGAGAGATTAAGATTAACAAGAATCTTAAATTTTAATACATTTTAAGATCCAGTTCAAATAGAAATTGTTTTTGTTTGTTTGTTTGTTTGTTTGATATAGGGTCTTGCTCTGTCACCCAGGCTGGAGTGTAGTGGAGTGATCTTGGCTCACTGCAACTTCTGCCTCCTGGGGCTCAAGCGATCCTCCCACCTCAGCCTCCTGAGTAGCTGGGACTGCAGGTGGGCACCATCACACCTGGCTAAATTTTGTATTTTTTATAGAGAAAAGGTTTTGCCATGTTGCCTAGCTGATCTCCAACTCCTGGGCTCAAGGTATCCTCCTGTCTCGGCCTCCCAAAGTGCTGGGATTACAGGTGTGAGCCACTGTACCTGGCCAAAGAGTTTTTTCTAACATTTGTCTCATTGCAACTAGTTGATTTATCCTCTGCACTTTGGTATCATTTTGTGAATTATGTACTCATATCAACAGGATCTTTTGGGCTTGGGTGGTAAAAATAGAGGCAGAGATACTGTGGAGAGAGACAGAGAAACAATTTCTAAGTTTTCTAACTTTCCCTCCACGGACCCCTTTCCCTAGAAATTCTCAGATTATAGAGTTTGCTAGATTCTGTTACAATAATAAAACACAGAAAATTACTCTTTTGCAAGCTTCTAAAGGAAAGATGTGCCAGAGAAGTTATACTTTCAACAGTATGTGACTTCTTTAACAAGAATCATGATATAAAGGGAAACCACACAAGTGTAACCACCAATGAAATGCCTGCTCTGACTACAATAAAAATCCACTGTGGGACAAATGTATAGAAAAAAATACCATTTATGAAATTCATTCATTGCCCTATTCACAGTTATACAACCACAACAGTCCCCCTTTTTCTGTGATTTCACTTTCCACAGTTTCAGTTACCTGTAGCCAATTGTAGTCCAAAAACATAAAGTGGAAACTTTCAGAAATAAGCAATTTATAAGTTGTACATTATGTACTGTTTCTGAGTAGTGTGATAAAATCTCATGCCATTGGCCAGGTGCGGTGGCTCACGCCTGTAATCTCAGCACTTTGGGAGGCCAAGGCAGGTGAATGACAAGGTCAGGAGTTCGAGACCAGCCTGGCCAAGATGGGTGAAACCCCATCTCTACTAAAAATACAAAAATTAGCCGGGCATGGTGGTGTGCACCTGTAATCCCAGGTACTCGGGAGGCTGAGGCAGAGAACTGCTTGAACCCGGGATGGGGAGGTTGCAGTGAGTCGAGATCGCACCACTGCACTCCAGCCTGGGTGACAGTGAGACTCTGTCTCAGAAAAAAAAAAAAAAAAAAGTCTCATGCCATCCTCCACCATCCAACCCAGGATATAAATTATCACTTTGTCCAGCATATCCATACTATAGGCTACCTGCCTATTAGTCACTTAGCAACTACTTAGGTTATCAGATCAACTGTCCCGGTAACACAGTGCTTGTGTTCAAGTAATCTTATTTTACTCAATAAAGTCATTTCACAAGGCCTATGTCATTCACCTTACTTCAGCTCATCACACAGGCATTGTATCATCTCACATCATCACAAGAAGAAGGGTGAGTAGAGTACTAAGATATTTAGAGACAGAGAAGAAAGACCACATTCACATAACTTTTACTACAGTATATTGTTCCACTTGTTTGATTTTAATAATAGTTATTGTTAATCTCTTACTATGCCTAATTGATGAGTTAAACTTCATCATAGGTATGTATGTACAAGAAAAAACAGTATATATAGGGCTTGGTACTCTCTGCAGTTTCAGGCATCCCCACTGGGGGTTCCTTGCAGGTAAGAGGGACGATCTCACAGCAATGAAGTTGAAAACAAAAGCAGCGAAAGTGCTTTCCATCTCTCTGTCCCCACCACTGCTGCTTCAAGGGATGAGGGCATGCCACATCAAAATATGCCACTTTGTCACATTGATTATTTTGAGCCAAAGGTAATCAAGAAACAGCAAGTGCACCTAACGCAGGAAAAATCTCCCATGATAAAGGTACCCTCCCTGTACCTTTCTCAGAACCTAAAAGTCCTACTGACTAATTCAATCTGTGTGTTACTTTTAGAAAACTCTTTTCAACCTCAATCCACTAGCCTTTAGAATTCAGTTTGCATTCATACAACAATGTAACCATTCATGGAGGAAAGAATTTTAAAATGTCTGTTCAAATAAAGTTTTGCAAGTATAAAATTTAACTTTAAATATTCTATGACTTTAAAGTGATAAAATACTGTAACCAGAGAAAAGTCTCCATGTACACAACTTGATAACAATAGGTTCACAATCATATTAGAAGCCTCTAGACCAGAGTATAATTGATAATATTGGGGAACAGTTGGAAGATAAGATAAAGAAGAAATACTAAAAGAAAATTTTTTTTACTGTAAATAAGGAAGGGACACAAATAAGAACTCTTGAGAAGGAAAT
This sequence comes from Theropithecus gelada, assembly GCF_003255815.1. NCBI lineage: Eukaryota > Metazoa > Chordata > Mammalia > Primates > Cercopithecidae > Theropithecus > Theropithecus gelada. The sequence goes on from NC_037675.1 coordinate 93,141,923, forward strand.
AGAGAGTAAGACAGTCTGAAACTTACCTTTATTATATACTATTCCTGATGAAAATTCAAATATGTTCAAAAGCAAAACTGAAACACATATAAGTGGCAATTCCATCTGTTGGAATAAATAAGAATTATTTTCTTCAATTACTCTGAACATATTTTTGAATTCCTTTTGCTATAAACAACTACAAAGTAGTAAAGAAATAATCTCAACTTAATATTCTTAATATTTCACACTATGTGACAAAAGCAGACAACACAACAGTTGACTAAGCCCTAAATTTACTCCCTACTTGGTATTAAAGGTAAATTTATAAGTATAATTATTACAAACTAGAAAAAGAGATGTGGCTCAGGTTTTCCTTCAGCGTAGGTAACTTTTGGAGAGGTGAGATCAATTACACAGCTATGTAAAACAGAGCCTGAATTGATGAAGACTCTGAGGATGATACAGCTGTAACTTAATCTAATATTTTGACGACATTGCTTTTGGGGAAGACAATTCACATGGTCCTGAGTATCACTGCACATTCTCGTTGAGTGTGCCAAGAATGCAAACCCCTGGATGCTGTTCATCTCAGGCTTGTGTTTGCAGCCATCAGTCTTGAGGGATGAGGTAAGGCATCCCGGACAACAGCAGGCTTGTTTCCATGGTGAATAGCCTAATCTCACTGTACCTCTCCTGTAATGCACTCCACTATGTGTATAAGCATCTGTTATGGACTCAATTTTCTACCCCCAAAATTCTGAAGTTGAAGTCCTAACCATCCATACCTCAGAAGGCAATCATGTTTAGCTACAGGATTTTTAAAGAGGTGATGAAGTGAAAATAAAGTCATTCGGGTGGGCCCTCATCTAATAGGACTGGTATCCTCAGAGAAGAGGAAATTTGGACATAGGGAGGGTGAAGTGAAGACACAGAGGGAAGACATTCAGAGGGAAGATGAAGTGAAGACACAGGAAGAAGACAGCCACCTATAAACTCAGGAGAGAGGCACGAACAGATCCTTCCTCATGGCCCTCAGAAGGAATTAACCCTACCAACACCTTGATCTCAGATTTCTAGTTTCCAGAACTGTGAAAAAATAAATTTCTGTTGTTTAAGCCACCCAGTGTATGGCCCTTTGTTACGGCAGCCCTAGCAAACTAACACGGCATCCATGATGAATTTCACCTCTTAAGGAACTTGGGGGAGAGAGGGTACTAGAGTGAGCAACGTGTGGACACTCTGACTACTGCATTTGCTGTTAGTAATAAAGTCCTTTTACTCTGACCTAGGAGTCTTGTGTCTTTTGCCAGCATCCAAGAAAACAGGAACAGACTAACTTGCCAATTCTAAGTGGAATAGAATCTCAGATCTTTGTGCTGTTCCTGACAATTGCTGGGTAAATTAAATGTAACTGGTGTTTTTCCTTCACCAAAACTGACTTGCTTATTAAATACATTTAATTGACAGTAGAAAGCTCAAACAGTTTGATTTTTGAATTCATTCTTACTACATTAACAGGGGAGAACTGAAGGTTTTTGGTGAATTTTAAAAAATCATCTTAGAAAACAACTTGTTTTCACAAGGTAAGAGGAAACAAATAGTAGATTAAAATTCTATCAGCATGGTGCAATGCTCAAGCATATTTTTGGTGTAAGAATGAATTTAACATTACGTGGAGACATTACCACAGTTAAACTCTGAAAACAGTGCCTTTACCAGAAAAATCTTATATCACTTTGCTAAATGTTCAAATGAAATGACATAACACCATTATTAGAATCTTTATGCCTCTTCATGGGTCACCTGTGCAAATTTGAGAGAGTTAGTATGAAGTATGTGGTAGAAATTCTGGTTTTAATGTCAGCAAGCTTATTCTGCAAGCTTTGCTATCTGCCATCCTGCAAGCTCAAGAATTTCTGCTACCTACTGGTTTCTTTAACTCTTTGGGGCATAGTTCCAGTCTCATTCTTCTTATTTTCCCTTCAATATTACAACCTTTCCTTATTTGATACTATCTTCTTTCAACTTTCAGCTCATGATTAAAGACATAGACTTTAGCCTAAGATGAACTCTGTCCATCGAAATATTTGATTTTTAGCAAGCTATTTCACTTCTTGGAGTTCATATTCTATTCAGTAAAATGGGGATAACAGGCACTTCACAGTGTTGTTGTGAGAATTAAATGAAAAATACCAAAAAACATCTAACAGTTATTCTATACAGAATAAGTACTTGACAAGTATTAGCTATGAATTCCATATTTCTATACACTGCAGCAACTTCATTATCCTCATCACACTTCCCTACTGACCTACTTAGCAGTTAAATTACCCCAGTTATCATTCCTTTGTAATTATTATAAGTTTTACATAATTATTGGATACAAGTCATGTATCTGGGCATTTTCTCTTCTCTGGCACCAAATAAACATTGGGAATTGCCCCATTGAAGGAACCTATCTCCTCCCCCAGTTGGTTCATTTGTAGTTACTCCATAACTATGGAATAGTGATCACACTATAAATTCATACTCTAGCAGAGTCCTTATTTTAATATTTTTTACTGTAATTACCTCTTTAGGAGATGCCCAACTAGTTATGTTTTTCTTTTTTATATTTTGTCTAAGTTTTCTTCCATATAGACTGAGTAGAAAGACCCAAAGTCAGGAGCCGAGTTTTCCCTGTTGACTGGCTTAGCACTCTAGTCACCTTTGGTAACAGCCAATCAGCAGCTACCAAGTACAGAAGCATGCTTAGAAAATCTAAAGGATAGGCAGTTGGAATTTCCAACTAACTGCCTCTTTCAGAGCACACAGGACACTCTCTTTAAAAACCGGTGAGAGGTGGAGTTTCTGCAAACCTACCATCTTTAATATAACATTCATCTAGATAGGATCAGAAACCTACATATGGTTATCTATAAAATATTTCAATTATCATATGATCATTGAATACCTGGGGAAAAACATAAATGCTAAAAGTTCATGCTAACTGCATACAATGAGGTTTAAAAGGAGGCAATCTGTCAAAAAGGAGAAGCTTCATAACTGGGTCTTGAAGGAAGAGTGGGACTTAAAAAAAACAGAGAAGGCCTTATTGACAGGTAAACAAGACAAGCAAATACACAAAGTTAGGAATGAGCTGTGGATGCACAGAGACAGTGAGACTGAATGGCATGCCAGTTTGTCCTCCGTACTCGTGTTGTGTGACTGTCCTTAATGTGGTTGTATGTGCTCACTAAGGCTGCCTTTGACTAAGTACCGAGTGAGCTGAGGTTGAACCTTCCTGTCTTACCCAGCACCCTGACTAGTCATGAATGGTCACAGAGGCTGACAGATAACTTTTTGATAATGATGACAATAAAACCTGTTTTATACTCGGGTTGTCCTTCAGAAGTCCCTTCACATGGCCATGTAAAACCTGCTTTACCCTCATATCATGAAATATGTCTGGTGTCTGGCTTTAATCTATTCCTGGAAGAGCCCACATCAGAAATATATCTCTCACCCTTTCTGGTGACCTTGACCTGAAGAAGAACCTGAAATAGTGCACAAAACACAACAAAATATCTCTCCTTATAAAGACTCAGTTCCCAGAAACTCGGAGCTCTCTTTCCGTTTCCCACTAGGGAAGGTGATAAAGCTTTAATGGAAGAAGTTGTAGCTTTCAGTTACCATAGCAACACTACTACACATTAAAAAAAAGTCTGAGCAATACTGAGGGTACACATTGAAGGCTCTAAAAAGAATGATGAAGCAGTTGACATTTGCCTTATTTTCTCCCAGCAACCCCTTAGTTTTCTTTTCCTCATTTGCCCCCATGTGATGTTTCCTCACTTATGAAAGAGTAAAGGATCTGCTTTCAATCACAGTCACTGATGAATTACACTTTGATGTGAGTACCATGACTACTACCACAGTAGGTGATTTATCTGTAACAGTGGAATGAAAGGGATTCTTCTCCCTGAAAAACAAATTATGCACTAGGCTTCTGTTTAGTCAGGAGGAGAGGGGGCAAGGGAATGGGCTGATTGAAAGGATGACTTTGACTTTTTTTGTAATTTTTTGCTGGCTATAACAGTGCTTATTACATGTGAAAAATAAAAACAAATACAGAGAAATTAATTACCCATAAATCAACAACCAGATATAACTACTGGACATCTTGATGTTTCTCGAATCTGTTTCTCTGCATTTATACGTCCTTCTTTCAGTCATTGTTATTCTGACCATTTTCTCATGTAACTCAAGTGTTTTATTTAAGTCTTCCCAGTTGTAGATCTAAAAATAATGGTACTTAATTTACTTAAACATAAAATATTGTGCTATTTCAAGTGTTTTCCTTTTTGAAAAATGTGGTAATGAATAATCCTAAACAAAATTATTTTCCTACATTTAAAAGTAGTTCCTTAGGATATGAACATGTTTAAGACTCTTGGATGTATATTAACAAATTGCTTTCCAGAAATCCAGCAGTGAAAATTAGATATAATCTGAAATAATTTGATACATTAAAAAATCTTGTTTTACTTTTTTCAATATTGGTGCAACTGAACACTTAAAAATATGCTTGTTTGACATTTTTTCTTCTATAAATTATCCGGGCATGTTGTTAACCATTTTCTACTGGTAATTTAGTGTTTTACTTGTGAAATGGTAAAATAACCCCTTGCAATATTTAACGTAAATATTTAACTCAATTTGTCATTTAACAATTTTATTTATACATTTTTCTCATCCTTATTTATTTATTTATTTGAGATGAAGTCTTGTCTCTGTCATCCAGGCTGGAGTGCAGTGTCGCAATCTCAGCTCACCCCAACCCCTGCCTCCCAGGTGCAAGTGATTCTCATGCCTCAGTCTCCTGAGTAGCTGGGACTACAGGCGTGTGCCACCACACCTGGCTAATTTTTGTATTTTTAGTAGAGACAGGGTTTCTCCATGTTGGCCAGGCTGGTCGTGAACTCCTGACCTCAGGTGATCTGAATGCTTTGGCCTCCCAAAATGCTGGGATTATAGGCATGAGCCACCGTGCCCCGCCTTCTGTGAGAAATTTTAAAGACTCAAAAAGTTCAAAGACTAAGATAATGAGGATGTTTCAGTCATCCAAGATTAACATCACCCCCAATTTTTAAGACCTTTTTATTATGGGATGTGCCAAACATTGGGGGAAAAGTAGAATTATATATTATAATATATGTATTATATTATAGTACAATACAAAATAGAATACTATTCTCTTCTATTTTGTATAATTGCCTACCTTTGGTTTTGTTTCATCTATACTCTCTTTCACTCATGTCCTCCTCCAGTATTATTTTGTTGTTTTTTGAGGCAGTCTTGCTTTGTCACCCAGGCTGGAATGCAGTGGTCTGATCCCGGCTCACTGAAACCATCCGCCTCCTAAATTCAAGAGATTCTCTTGCCTCTGCCTCCCGAGTAACTGGGATTACAGGTGTGTGCCACTACATCCAGCTAATTTTTAGTAAAGATGGAGTTTCTCCATGTTAGTTAGGCTGGTCTCAAACTCCTGGCCTCAAGTGATCCATCTGCCTTGACCTCTCAAAGCACTGGGATTATAGGAACGAGCCACCACACCCAGCCTGCAGGATTATTTTGAAGATATCCTAGACAACTGTATATATTTCACTATGTATTTATAAGAGAAAATGACTTTTTTTAAAGAAAAGAAAACCACAATACTATTTCATACCTAAAAATAATAGTAAGTCCCAGATATCTACCCAGTGACTGTTTATATTTCCTCAGTTACCTCATTCATAAAATTTTTTATAGTTGTATGAATCACGATCCAATAAGGTTCAAACTTTGCCACTGGTTGATGTATCTCTGAGGTGTTAAAATCTACAAGTAATTTTCTTTTCACCTCTCCCTTCACCCCATCACTTTTTTTTTCTCTCGCTTTTTCCTTGAAACTCATTAAAGAAGAAGTTAGTTGTAATGTGTTTCCCACAGTTTGGATTTTGCTGAGTGCATCATTATGGTCTCTTTTTACATCGTAAGTTTATCATATTGTTTTGTAAATTGTTAAGTAGATTTAGAGGCTTGATCAGATGCAGGTTTAATTTTTTTGTCAAGAACACTTCATGGGTGGTGTTGGGTACTTCCATCAGGAGGCATCTAAAGTGTGGTTAGCTCTCTTTTTGTGATGTAGCAGCCATCATTTATTGCCTAAATCTATTAAATTCATTAGAGGCTGCAGAGTGATGATGTATTATCATTTCTTCTTCACTTATTAGCTGGAATACTTTTACAAAGATAACTTTTCATTCATCAACTATTTGGTTACTCAGAGGTACAATTCCTAAGAAGAGACAAATGCTTCATTCTTTTCCTTCATTTACCATTTTGAAAATAATGAATTGATTCCCTAGCATCCTCATAGAGGCAACCGATAAAGTTCATTTTTGGTATCATTATGAACTCACAAGTTTCCATTTAAACATATTTAATGTATTTCTATCATTATTGTTATTATCCTTATTGATGCTCAAGGTGTCTAATTTTAACAGGTATGGTCCTTCCGAAGTTCACTTCTGAGTCTTTTTGACATGACCCTAGTCATTTTTGACAGTTTCCTTCTTTCCTTAAAAGACAAGATACTCTACGTTCACCTTCTACATTTCCTGCCCTAGACATGGACTCAGTCATTTCTCTATATAATTCTGATTCCTTTTACTGGAAAATTGTAGTTAGAAGCCATAGTTTTGGGAGTTTGGCCAGTCTTTCTTTCCCTTCCTTCCTTCCTTCCTTCCTTCATTCCTTCTCCTTCCTTCCTTCCTTCCTTCCTTCCTTCCTTCCTTCCTTCCTTCCTTCCTTCCTTCCTTCCTTCCTTTCTTTCATAAATATAAAAAACCTGGCTGGGTACAGGCTCACACTTGTAATCCCAGCACTTTGGGAAGCCAAGGCAGGCAGGTAACTTGAGGCCAGGAGTTCGAGACCAGCCTGGCCAACATGGTGAAACCTTTCTGTACTAAAAATACAAAAATTAGCTGGGCGTGGTGGCACACGCTGTAGTCCCAGCTACTTGTTAGGCTAAGGGCAGGAGAATCACTTGAACCCAGTAGGCAGAGGTTACAGTGAGCTGAGATCGTGCCATTGCACTCCAGCTTAGGCGACAGAACAAGATCTGTCTCAAAAAGACGAGAGAGAGAGAGAGAGAGAGAGAGAAAGCAAGCAAGCAAGCAAGCAAGCCTTATGTAAGATAGATGGTGGCCACTTAAAACTTAATTTCTCCATATATTCTTTTAAAAGTCCTATAATAAGGGGAGAATTAATTAATAAAACAACTCATAGCACAACTGGGAGGTGGAGATTACTAACAACTTTAACTTACATATAAGTAGGAAAAGAAGCATATGAAACCAGAGGGACCAACTCCAGAGTCTGCACCAAAGTGAAGTTGGGTAGAGGTTGTGTGGAAAAGAACAGAGGACAGCAGCAGTGGAGCAGTGGTGGAATCCAGATTAAATCTTCTCTAATGAAGTTCTGCCTAAAAGAGAAAATATACTGAGAATGGGGTTGAGAACTGGTGGACTAGAACACTGCCTTGAAAATCTTTGTGCAGCTCAGGAAAGCCTCATTCTAAAGGAGAGGTAGATGTTTTGGAAGGGGGAGAAATGTTTGAATGTTTTATGGTGAAGAAAAAAGCAAGCAAGCAATAAAAACTAAAGGTCTTACAGAAAAAAAAGAGATCCAGAAGCTGGGAAAACACACCTACTCCACCCACAAAACTTCCATGTATAAAATTGAACTTTACTGTAACAACAGAAAAGGATGCCTTTGAATTAAGAAGCCTATGTACACACTCAAATTCTGCTCCTTACCTTCAGGCTTCTCCAAAACAGGAGAGAAAAAAAATTGGCATTCCAAAATGAACACAAAATGACAGACAGTATCATACAAAGCTATTAAGGGGTAGAAAATGAGGCTGGGCACAGTGGTTCATGCCTGCAAATCTCAGCACTTTGGGAGGTCCAGGTGGGAGGATCACTTGAGCCCTCAAGTGTGAGGGCTCAAGTGGGAGGGCTCAAGTGGGAGGGCTCAAGTGGGAGGATCACTTGAGCTCAAGTGGGAGGATCTCTTGAGTCCAAGATCAGTCCCGGCAACATAGCAAGAGTCCATCTCTACAAAACAATTGAAAAACCTAGCCGGCCGGGTGCGGTGGCTCACGCCTGCAATCCCAGCACTTTGGGAGGCCGAGGTGGGTGGATCACAAGGTCAGGAGATCGAGATCATCCTGGCTAACACGGTGAAACCCTGTCTCTACTAAAAATACAAAAAATTAGCTGGGCGTGGTGGTGCACACCTGTAGTCCCAGCTACTTAGTAGGCTGAGGCAGCAGAATCACTTGAACTTAGGAGGTGGAGGTTGCAGTGAGCCTAGATCGCACCACTACACTTCGTCTCAAAAAAAAAAAAAAAAAAAAAAAAACTTAGCCAGGCATGGTGCACCCCTATAGTCCTGGCTGCTTGGGAGGCTGAGACAGGAAGATAGCTTGAGCCCAGGAGCTTGAAGCTGCAGTGAGTCATGATCACCCCACTGTACTTCAGCCTGAGTGACAGACCAAGACCCAGCTAGAGAAAACTGACACAACACTTCAACCTGAATTAAGTACGTTAAAATAATAATATTCTTTTGTTTTGTTTTGTTTTTGTTTGAGACGGAGTCTTGCTCTGTCGCCCAGGCTGGAGTGCAGTAGCCTGATCTCAGCTTACTGCAAACTCCACCTCCCGGGTTCATGCCATTCTCCTGTGTCAGCCTCCAGAGTAGCTGGGACTACAGGTGCCCGCCACCACGCCCGGCTAATTTTTTTTTTTTTTTTTGTATTTTTAGTAGAGACAGGGTTTCACCACGTTAGCCAGGATGGTCTCGATCTCCTGACCTTGTGATCTGCCCGCCTCGGCCTCCCAAAGTGCTGGGATTACAGGCGTGAGCCACCGTGCCTGGCCAATAATATTCATATTTTTAAAATCACGTTGAATAATTCGTTCAAAATAACTCAGAATAGGACATAGAACAAATAGGAAGATATGGAATGAGAGTTGACCAAACTCAGGAAATGGAAGAAAAAGACAAAATAATCTCATTAAATAAGATAAAGATTAAATATCAAGGTGCCCAAAAGAAAATAGTTTTGACCACAAACATAAAGATCATGAAGGAGAAGAATGGAAACCATCAAGAGAACACAATTAAATAAGGAAGAAGATAAAAGTATCAGATAAAAAGTAGTAAGTAAGACAACAGGAAAAGAAAATCCAACATCTTCCCCAAACTAAAGAAAGTACAAGTATACAGACTGAAAATATTTAAAGAATGCCAACATGAAGAACAGAAAAAGTTCATACCGGGTCACACCTGATGAAATTTCAGAACAAGGATAAAGGTTCTCAAAAACTTCCGGAGAGAAGTTCCCACTAAAGGAACAGAATCAGACTGGCATGGGTCCTTATCTGCAATATTGAATGACGGAAGAAAATGGGAGCAATGCTTTCAGAGTCCTAAAGGAAAAATAAATGATTTCAATCTATAATTCTATAATCAAAGAAAGTATGAGAACAAAATAAAGACATTTTACTCATGCAAAGTATAATGACCATATGTTGTATTCTGGCTGATCAGCATCCATTCCACCCGTCTTTGACAGTGAGTTTTTTATTTTGGGGGACTTGCCCTCCTTTTGTAGTCTCGTGGGACTGTTAATCAAGGTACCTGCCTTTCCATAGCCAAGTGGCAAGCGTATGATCCAAGCTAGAACAAGTAGGGTCCCCTTTCCTGGAGTGGGAATCCTGAGTATGGTGATCAAAAGACTCATGATAGTGAAAGTTGATTCTTGTGGCAGATTCCAAACAAGATTAATAAGTACTTTTTGCTATACCCCCTCTGGAGCTGCCTTGTGTTTTCTGAACTGGGTTCATCCATAATCTCTGAGTCTGTAAGCACCCCATTATCTTTCAAATAAATCCCTTTTTAAAAATTAAGAGTCTACTTTTACTGTATTATCTGATTGCTACTACTAGGACTTAGAAATTTATATCCAATGAATTATTCTTGGGAAGTTATCTGAGGAATTCCAGCAAAACAAAAGACAGGGAACCCAGAGAGAATTGGAGACAACCCAGACGACAGTTAAATTCTGGGAAGACAAGAGGGTAGCAAAACTAGACAGTAACCAATCTAGATTGGAACAGGATGACAAAAAGCTCCTGTTGAAAAAAATAAACAGAAAAAGAAAAAAAAAACATGGAGTATAAAGTATGATTGAAAAGAAATAACAGAAATACTTGAAGATACAAAAACACATAATTTTTACAAAATTCAACATTCCTTCATTATAAAAAATAACTATCAACAAATTAGGTATAGAAGGAATGTTTCTCAATACAGTAACAGTAATACATGTTTTCAACAAACATGCCAAAAACACATAATGGGGAAAGAACAGTTTCTTCAATAAATGTTATTTGAGAAACTGGCTATCCACATGCAGAAGAATAGAATTAGACCCTTATCTCATTCCAGATATAAAAATCATCTCAAAATGATTAAAGAATTAAACATAAGACCTGAAACTGTAAAACTACTAAAAGAAAACATGGGGGGAAACCCTACATTTATCTGGGCAATGATTTCTTGGATATGACCCCACAAGCACAAGCAAAAAAGCAAAAGTAGACAAATGGGATTGTAACTAAAAATCTTCTGCACAGAAAAAAAAAAAAATTAACAGAGTGAAGAGACAACCTACAGATAGGAAAATAATATTTGCAAACCATACATCTGATAAGGGGTTAATATCCAAAATATATAAAGCACTCAAACAATTCAATGACAAGAAAACAAATAACCTGATTTTAAAATGGTGCTGGGCACAGTGGTGCAAACCTGTTGTCCCAGTTACTCAGGAGACTGAGGCAGGATTGCTTGAGCCCGAGTCTGAGTTCAATCTGGGCAATATAGTGATATTCTGTGTTTAAAATAAATTTCTTTTTAAAGGGGAAAGGGCCTGAATAGACATTTTTCAAAAGAAGACATACAAAATGGCCAACAAGTATATTTTTAAATGCTCGATATCACTAATCATCAGAGAAATGCAAATTAAACCTGCAATGAAATATCGCTTCACACCTATTAGAATGGCTATTGTTGGTGGGAATGTAAATTAGTACAGGTACATACATTTTGTATCAGTATGCATACATTTTAGAAAATGGTATTAAGATTCCTTTAAAAACTAAAAATAGAATTACCATATAATCCAACAATTCTGCTTTTGGACACACACACACACACACACACACATATATATCTCCAAACAAAATGAAATCAGTACGTAGAAGAGATATCTGCATGCCCATGTTCACTGCAGCACTATTCACAATAACCAAGATATGGAAAGAACCTAAGTGTTCATCAATGGATGAATTGATAAAGAAAATGTGGTGTATATACTATTTAGCTTTAAAAAGAAGAAAATTCTGGCAGGGTGTGGTGGCTCAGTCCTGTAAACTGAGGACTTTGGGAGGCTGAGGTAGGCATATCACTACAGGTCAGGAGCTCAAGACCAGCCTGGCTAACATGATGAAACCCCATCTCTACTAAAATATAAAAATTAGGAATTAGCAGAGGTTGCAGTGAGCTATAATCGCACCACTGCACTCCAGCATGGAGACAGAGCAAGACTTTGTCTCAAAGGAAAAGAAAAGAAGGAGCTTCTGTAATTTGCAACAACATTGATGAATCCAAAGGACAGTGTGCTAAGTGAAATAAGTCAGGCACAGAAAGACAAATACCTCATGATCTCACTTATATGTGGGATCTTAAAAAGTCAAATTCATAAAAGGACACAGTAGGTTGATAGTTACCAGAGGCTTGTAAGTGGTGGTGGCTATCAGGGAAACCCACCCCCGATATTCAACGTGGGTCCTTTTCTACTTTCCCTAAGTGTTGGCTGGTCTGAGAAATAAAGGGAAAGAGTACAAAAGAGAAAGAGTACAAAAGTACAAAAGCTGGGTGTCTGGGGGAGACATCACATGTCAGCAGGTTCCGTGATGTTCCCTGAGCTGTAAAACTAGCAAGTTTTTATTAATGATTTTCAAAAGGGGAGGCAGTGTGCAAATAGGGTGTGGGTCACAGAGATCACATGCTTCACAAAGTAATAAAATATCACAAAGCAAATGGAGGCAGGGCGAGATCATAGGACCACAGGACGGGGCAAAATTAAAATTGCTAATGAAGTTTCGGGCACACATTGTCATTGATAACATCTTATCAGGAGACAGGGTTTGAGAGCAGACAACCTGTCTGACCAAAATTTATTAGGCCTAATAAGCCTGGGTGCCCTACGGGAGACTGGGGCTTATTTCATCCTTTGTCTACGACCGTAAAAGACAGCCATCCCCAAAGCGGCCATTTTAGAGGCCTCCCCTCAGGGATGCATTCTCTTTCTCAGGGATGTTCATTGCCCAGAAAAAGAATTCAGTGATAGTTCTCCTATTTGCTTTTGAAAGAAGAGAAATATGGCTCTGTTCTGCCTGGTTCACAGGCATTCAGAGTTTAAAGTTATCTACCTTGTTCCCTGAACATTGCTGTCATCCTGTTCTTTTTTCAAGGTGCCCAGATTTCATATTGTTCAAACACACATGCTCTGCAAACAATTTGTGCAGTTAACGCAATCATCACAGGATCCTGAGGTGACATACATTCTCCTCAGCTTACGAAGATGACGGGATTACCCTAGGAAATCGCAAGGGTATTGATTGGGGAAGTGATAAACGTCCATGAAATCTTCACAATTTATGTTCAGAGATTGCAGTAAAGACAGGTGTAAGAAATTATAAAAGTATTAATTTGGGGAACTAATAAATGTCCATGAAATCACAATTTATGTTCTTCTGCTATGGCTTCAGCTGGTCTCTCCGTTCAGGGTCCCTGACTTCCCGCAACAGGTAGCAGCATGGACAGAGAAAGGAGGGATGTTAATAAAAGAGTATAAGGACACAATATTCTTTTGTCTTTATTTTCTAATAAGTCTTTTATTTTCAGAATGTGCCTTTTTATAGACTCTTTTTATTTCATGTATGTAATAACATTCTTTTCTGAGACTTAATGGTAGAGTTTTTGTTTTTGTTTTACTCTCCTTGCATAGTTTGATTCTGTAAGTCATTTTTGCTTTTTATTTTTCTGGTTTCAATCTTTCAATTTTGAGACTTCTTAAACATCTCTCATGATCCTTGGTTTTCTATTCAGATTTAAAAGCAAGTTATAAGAAGCTTATTTGAGGCACTGGATCCAAGAGACGCCTATCAACTGTGAGTTTCACTGTAGCACATTCTGGAGAAGTTGTTTTACCGGGGAAGAATCTCAAGTAGGCCTTTTCTCTTTGGCTTCTCAAATTCCCTGGGTCTTCCATCTACTTCCCAAGAGTACAGTCCTGGCTACTAGCATTCTGAGATGTCAATATGCAGTATTTCATCTTGTTCTCCTGTTTGCAATATGGCACCCACATTCTCAAATGTGCTTGATATCTACCAGGCCAGAGACCCTCTGTTTTAGCCTCTCCCAAAAAGAAATTTCCAATTTCTCCCTGAAAGGGGAAAGGGCAGCTGGTAGACTGTTGAGTACTGGGGAGATAATTTAAATACTTCTTACATGAGTATTCAAACAATCCTACTTTTGACCCCACTTTCATCTCCACTTCAAAATCTACTTAGTGCTGCGAAGTCCTGAGCCCTTTAGGAGGCTCTTGAGTACAAATCACGTTGCTTTTAATCCTTTCCAAAAGCCAGTTTATGATTCTGGCTTTCCTGCATCTGCTAATTTAGTTATCATTTATCCATTTGCTTTCTAGCTGTCTAAATTTTGTTCCTACTATCAATTCTCCAGTTCTTTCTGTCCTTATGTGTTTATGCCACTTCAAAAGTCCATTTAGTGTGTAGTTCAGCAGTGAGAATAAATATGTGTGTTCAAAACCAAGAAACAGAAATTCTAAATGTGTCACGAATTTAAACAATTGATGGAGAGGGCTATGGTTTGAGTGTGTCACTTCCAAAATTCAGGTGTTGAAACTTAATGGCCATTGTGATAATGTTAAGAGGTAGTGCCTTTATGAGGTCATTAGACCATGAAGGCTTTGCCTCAGAATGGGATTAAGACCCTTATAAAGGAGGCTTCATGCAGTGTTCTGCTCCCTTGCCCTTCTGCCTTCTGCATGGGAGGACACAGCATTCTTCCCCTCTGGAGGATGCAACAACATGGGGCCATCTTGGAAGCAGAAAGCAGCCCTCACCAGGCACCAAACCAGTGGGAGACTTGACCTAGAAACCCAGTCTCCAGAACTATGAGAAATAAATTTCCTCTTTGTATAAATTACTCAGTCTCATGTATTTTGTTAAAGCAGCACAAACAGACTAAGACAGAGGATAATTAAAAAGAGATTCATTTGATTTTGATGCTGGGAACATTCTCTTTTTGATGGCCTAAAGGTCATAACATTGGACCTCTAGGAAGGAGGAAATATAATTCCTCCATTGAACCTCTAGGACCTCCACTGGTCCTCCACTGGACCCCCAGGAAGGAAGAAGATCAAATCCAGGCCAGATAGTGTGCTGGGATTACATGTCCTCCTCTAGAGGAGGAAATGAACAGTATTTACACAGTCATTGTGGCAAACATAACCTAAGGTGACCCACCATGATTCATGTCCTTGTATAATCCCCACCCCTTGAGTGTGCTTGGGACCCGTGACTTGCTTCTAACCAATAGAATATGGTGAAGATTATGAGATGTCACTCGTTTAATTAGGTTATATTACATGACAGAGGTGAGGGATGTCACTCCTGTAATTACATTTCATTACATAAGAAGTCTTATCAGACTGCAGGGAGCCTCCTGCTGGTTTTGAAGATGCAAACAGCCATGTTGTGAGCTGCCTGTGAAGAGGGCAGGGAATTGCAGGCAGTTTCTAGGAGCTAAGGGTGGCCTCCAGTTAGTAAAAATCTAGGACTCAATTATACAGACTCAAGGAAGTAAAATCTGCTAACAATCTGAACTTATAAACAAATTCTTCCCTAGTTGAGCCTTCACATGAAAAATCAGCCCAGCCAACACCTTGACTGCAGCCCTGTGAGACTCTGAACAGAGAACCAGCTAAGCTTGTGTCTGGACCTATGAAACTGTGAGATAAAAAATTTGCACTGTTTTAAATCACTGTGTGTGATAACTTATGCAGTAATAGAGAACTAATATAGATTGTAACACTTTTTGGAACTCCAAGTTGAGACTGGCCACTTCAGTCTCTCATACATCTTTGAATCAACAAAGAAAGAAAGAGGTTACTGTACTGGCTAGAGTGATTATTATTATTATTTTTTTTTGAGATGGAGTCTAGCTCTGCTGCCCAGGCTGGAGTGCAGTGGTGCGATCTCGGCTCACTGCAAGCTCCACCTTCTGGGTTCACCCTTCTGGGTTCATTCTCCTGCCTCAGCCTCCCAAGTAGCTGGGACTACAGGTGCCCGCCACCACGCCTGGCTAATTTTTGTGTTTTTTAGTGGAGACGGGGTTTCACCATGTTGGCCAGGGTGGTCTCGATCTCCTGACCTCATGATCCTCCCACCTCGGCCTCCCAAAGTGCTGGGATTACAGGCATGAGCCACTGTGCCTGGCCAAGTGATTGATTCTGACTACCAGTGGGTAACTTGGTTGGTACTACACAATGGGGTAGACAGGAGTATATATGGAATACAGGAGAATCCCCCAGGGAATTCTTTAGTCTTCTGATTAAAGTCAATGTAAAACTACAACAACCCAATCCAGGCAGGACTACTAATAACCCAGATGCTTCAAGAATGAAAGTATAGGCCATACCATTATACAAAACACCTACAACTAGCTGAGGTGCTTGCTGAGGACAAAGGAAATATGGAATGGATAGTAGAAGAAGGTAGTTATAAATATCAGCAATGACCACATGGCCAGTTGTAGAGGATGGTAATAGTTATGAGTATTTCCTCCTTATTTTCATGATTATGTTTGTGTATATAGTAACCAAATATTTTTGTGGTTTTCCCTCTCTTATTCCCTTATGATCTAGCATGTGATACTAATGACTAATTTCATATCTCAGTATTTACATTACAAAATATCAAAGAAGACTGGACATCACCCAGGGATTTTGTATCCTCTTCTTTGGAAAGAGTTAGCCTGTTACAGTTGTGCATAGATAGTTGTATCATCTTAGGCAGAATTATGACTTTGTTATTGTCTTTATTTGGACATTAAGTATGATATAAGCAGATATATACGGGTGCCAACTTGACAAAGGGTGGCTTTGTGATGTGTCAACTTGGCTAGGCTGAATTACATTCCCCAGAATTTCCTTCCTAGTATGTTTCTAGTTAGGCCGAACTACAAGGGATATTTTCTTGCAAATTGGAGGACAAAAAGGGAGGGAGCAGCTATTTTGTATAAATTACATACCTTCTCCCAGTTATTATTCAAACACTAATCCAGGTCTGCTGTGAAGGGATTTAGCAGGTGCAATCACCCTCATCAGTTGGCTTTAAATTAATTTTTAAAAGTAAAGGATCAGATTGTAGATGAGCCTAGCTTAGTCAAATGGAAGGCTTTTAAAAGAGGGCCTAGGTTTTCCCTCAGTTCAGAGACACCAAGCTTCAGTTTGTGCTCATGCGTTCCAGCCCAAGTGTGATCTATCCTTTCTGACTGCCTGCCCTGCAGACTTCAGGCTTGCTTAGTTAGTCCTCACAATTGCATAAGCTAATTGCTTATAATAAACAAATAAACTGGAATGTACGTACATATATGTAAATATGTGTGTATATTTAATATATTGATATTATATACTTTGCACACTTATATAACACAATACCATATGTAATAAATAGCATTTACATTATTATGGCTGTGTCAGAGTTCAACCAGAGAAGCAGAACCATATATACATATATACATATATATACACACATATACACATACATATATATATATGGTTCTGCTTCTCTGGTTGAACTCTGACACAGCCATAATAATGTAAACACCATTTACTGATTTTCAACATTTAAACTAAATTTAATAACAAAGCATGTGTTGGCAAGTCAAGAAATAGAGGAATTAGCATATTTTATAATCATTGGGCCATAGAAATGGGTAAAAAAGGATACCTCTGCAAAGTGAGACTAAGGCAAGAGCTGATCGGAGCTTGAAACTATTGCTTTCATCATTAGTTTTTCTGTCCTACTTTGTTTGTTCCTACGTGTATATCTCCAAATAAAAGAAAACAGCTTTAAAAAGATACACACTTTCCTCCCCACTGGACTATATAGATTAGTAAAGAGTAGGGATTCTGCAGTTAGATTTCTTGGATTCTTATTCCTGTGGTCTTTATTAATGGTGCTACATTGAAAAGGTTACTTAGCCTCTTTAACTCCAAGTTTCCTTATCTGGGGGGATAATACTGCTACTTACCTCACATTGTGTATGAGCGTGTGTGTGTATGTGTGTGTGGGTGTACACACATATATACACTTTCACTTTCCTTTACTTAAATTGTAGCTTACTATACACCCTATTATTTTCTTTATTTTGAGCCTAACAATACATGTTGGAGATTTTTGTTATAGTTGCCCCGTTCTTATATTAGCTGCCTGTTATTTCATTGTGTGGATGTTCTGTAATTTATACAACCAGCCATCTATTGATAAGACATTTCAGATTTTCAATCTTTTGCTATTACAAAAAATATTCTTCTCTCTAAAATTTCATGTGTATAATATAGCTATAAAATAGATTTCTAAGAATAAAATTGCTGGGTTAAAATAAATATGCTTTTAAAATGTTGATAATATCAAATTGTTCCACACTACTGCCGTGGAGTCAGTATGCAAGAGTGTGTTTCCCCACACCCTCATCAAATGCTATGAGATCTTCAAAACATTATATCATCATTAACTTTGCATTTCTCATATTATATACTTCCTTTCTTCTGAGTTTGCTCATAGGTTTTGCCCATTTTTTGTAGGTTGTTGATCTTTTTCTTATTGATTTGTAAACGTTTTTATATGTTAAGAAAATTAGCCCATTTTCTGTAAGTTGAATTACCAAAAAAAAAAAAAAAAAAAAATCCTCCATGTGTCCTTTGTCTTTTGATTTTTAAAATAGTGATGTGATATTTTTTCTTGTAGTTAAATAAATGGATTTTCTCTTCTATCTTCTGGTAATTTATGGTTTTATTTTCTTCATGTGGTATCTTTGATTCATCTGGAAGTCATTTTGGTATAATCTGTGAAGTAGAGGTCCAACTTTTTTTTTTCAGATGTCTACTTAGTTGTCCCAACATCATTTACTGAATAACCCATTTTTCTTCACTGCCTTAAAATAAAACCTTCATTTAATTGCAGCATATATTTGGAGCTTTTTCTGAGTTTCCTAGTCTATTTCTTTGAATTGTTGATCCATTCATGTGCCAGTATCTTATTTTATTGTAGAACAAGTTTGTTTGTTTGTTTTTGCATCAGCTTGTCCAGTTCCAAACAAAAACAAAAATAAAAAAGTAGCCTGTTGGGGTCAGTTAGATTAACTTAAGGAGAATTCATATCATGATGATGTTGCATTTTTCTATTCAAATGTGGCAATGCCTTTACATTTCTTTAAGTTTTCTTTTCTGTTTTCTCCATGGTGTTTTATAAGTTTCTTCATATAGATTCTGTTTGCTTCGTTTTGAGACATTCAAATGTTTCGTGCTGTCTATTCCTTTATTTTTATCTTTTTTAAATCTATAGAATGAGATCATTTCCTCTATCACTTCTTTAAACTGTTGTTCTTTCGCTCTCTGAGGTTTCTATTTCTGTGCTTTTTGTCTCAGTGACCTTACTGAATAATTCTACTAGTTGGCCTTTCAGTTGATTCCTGGGGTCTGCAAATATTGGTACAATTTCCTTTTTTATTATCTAAATCTGTATTTTAGTTTTTAAATTGACAAACTTGTATATATCTATGGTTCATGACATGATTGTTTTGGTATACATTTACATTGTGGAATGACTAAATCAAGCTAACTAAGATAGGCATTACCTCACATACTTATGTTTTTGTGGTGAGAACACTTAAAATGTACTCTCTTAGCAATTTTCAAGTATAAACAATTCCATATTGTTATTAACTACTGTCATGATGATGTGTCACAGGTCTTTGAACTTATTCCTACTGTCTGTTTAACTGAAACTCTGCGTCCTTTGACTAACAAATTGCCAATCCCCTAAGCCTCAGCCTGTGGTAACCACCATTCTCTGTCTCTACTAATTTAGATTCCACACGTAAGTGAGATCATGCAGTATTTGTTTTCTGTACCTGGCTTATTTCACTTACTGTAATGTCCTCCTGGTTCATCCATATTGTCACAAATGATAGGATTTCCTTCTTTTTAAAATAGCTGAAACTGGACCCCTTCCTCACACCTTATACAAAAATTAACTCAAGATGGATTAAAGAATTAAATGTAAAACCCAAAACCATAAAAACCCTAGAAGAAAACCTAGACAATACCATTCAGGACATAGACAAGAGCAAAGATTTTATGATTAAATCACCAAAAGCAATTGTGACAAAAGCCAAAATTGACAAATGGGGTCTAATAAAACTAAAGAGCTTCTGCACAGCAAAAGAACTAGCATCAGAGCAAATAGGCAACCTACAGAATGGGAGAAAATATTTGCAATCTACCCATCTGACAAAGGTCTAATACCCAGAATTTACAAGAAACTTAAACGAATTTACAAGGAAAAAACTCCATCAAAAAGTGGGCAAAGGATATGAACAGACGCTTTTCAAAAGAAGACATTTATGCAGTCAACAAACATATGAAAAAAAGCTAAACATCACTGATCATTAGAGAAATGCAGATCAAACCCACAATGAGATACCATCTCAGGCCAGTCAGAATGGCGATCATTAAAAAGTCACGAAACAACAGATGCTGGCAAGACCATAGAGAAATACGAGCACTCTTACACTGTTGGTGGGGATGTAAATTAGTTCAGACATTGTGGAGGACAGTCTAGTGATTCCTCAAGGATCTAGAACCAGCAATACCATTTGATCCAACAATCCCATTACTGGGCATATACCCAAAAGAATATAAATCATTCTATTATAAAGATACATGCATGCATATGTTCACTGCAGCATTATTTGCAATAGCAAAGACTTGGAATTAACCCAAATGCCCATCAATGATAGACTGGATTTTAAAAATATGGTACATATACACCATGAAATACTGTGCAGCCATAAAAAGGAACAAGATCATGTCCTTTGCAGGGACATGGATGGAGCTGGAAGCCATTATCCTCAGCAAACTAACACAGGAACAGAAAACCAAACACTGCATGTTCTCACTTATAAGTGGGAGCTGAACAATGAGAACACATGGACACAGGGAGGGGGACAACATACACTGGGGCTGGTTGGGGAGCTGGGGAAAGGGAG
This sequence comes from Theropithecus gelada, assembly GCF_003255815.1. Taxonomy (NCBI): domain Eukaryota; kingdom Metazoa; phylum Chordata; class Mammalia; order Primates; family Cercopithecidae; genus Theropithecus; species Theropithecus gelada. The sequence continues at coordinate 93,162,425 of NC_037675.1, forward strand.
AGCATCAGGATAAATAGCTAATGTATGCTGGGCTTAATACCTAGATGATGGTTGATAGGTGCAGCAAACAACCACGGCAGACATTTACCTATGTAACAAATCTGCCTGTCTTGCATATGTATCCAGGAACTTAAAATTAAATTAAATTTTTAAAAAATCATTTAAAAAATTACTTTGGTAAGATATTAACATTTGTATAAGAAAGGGGAAAAAAGAACTCTATGTCACTGCTTAATTTTAAATTTTAAAAATAATCTTCATTCATTCAAAAATATTTATTAAATGTGTGCACACCTCATTAGGGTCTTGGAATAAAATACCGACGTGTCTTTGCATTCATAGAATTTATAGTCTAGTGAGGGAAAAAGACAAAAACTAGTAAAAATTTGAGTAAATTAATAAGAGATCATGAATAGTATTGTGCAATAACCAAGAATAATGGTGTAAGCTGTATGTGCTACTGCGGGAATGCATTTGAGCATTGAGAGGTATGCAGGATTGAGGGAATGCCTCTTTGAGATGACACCTAAACTAAGAGATGAGAAGGAGACCTTCTGATGAAGAGTTGTGTACTTAAGGGGTGGCACTAGAGGGAGTGGTTGTGGAGGACAGAGGGAACAGCACATGAACTCCTAATGACTTTTTCTCATTATATGGTTCATTATTTCAAGCTAGGATAAGGATGTCTGTAATGAGAGTACATAAAGTATAAAAATGACCTTGTTGGGATAGGGAAGGCTTCCTAGAATTCTTAAAGTTTGTGCCTTCATTTCTCTGAAAATCTTTAAAAAACAGAATCATGTTCTGCATCATTTGGATGATTCCATATAACTAAGAACTACCATATAATTCTATTGCCCAAGTATGTGTTCATAATTTTTGTGTTTAACTTTATTGTTCCAAGCCTGAATAGAAAGAACAATTCGCAGTATTCTCTTCCCAACCCTCAATTTTGACTTTTGTTACATTGACCAAAAGCATGGGAAATAGCCCATCATCTGAACGTTCTTTTCTGGTTTCTCCTCATATCTTTAACCTCTTCGTTTTAGAGAACCTCAGGGCTGAGTCCTTCGTACTCCTCTCTATCTAGACTCATTCAGACACGTCACATGGTGAGAGGGAGCTAGAGAGAGGTGGGAGGTGCCATATTTTTAAATGACCAGATCTCACATGAACCACCAGAGCAAGAACTCACTAATCACCAAGAGGATGGTGCTAAGCCACTCATACGGGATCCACTCCAATGATCCAAACACCTTCCCATAGGGGAATTACATTTCAACATGAGATTTGGAGGAGACAATCATCCAAACCATATTACCATCTATCAAATAAACTACTACACTGCTTTCTTGATTTCTCTGCTCCCATTCTAAACATTCTCCACACAGGAATGATAATTATCTTTTAAAAACCTAAACCAGAATGAGTATTTTGAAGTTTGCTTCAATGGCTTCCCATTGCAGTTAGGATAAAATAAGAACTCCTCATCATGGCCAGTGAGGCCATTTATTATGATCGGGCTCCATCCTGTATTTTGAAGTTCTCCAACTTCATCTCATGCTGCTTTCATTCTCCCTTCCCTCTATCTCTATGCTTCAGCCACCCAAACTAGCCTTCTTTCAATTCCTTAAACATATCAAGTTCTCTACCTGAGGGATTTTCCACATTCTTCCTCTGTCTAGAAGACTCTTGTTCTAGATCTTCACGTGATTTACTTTCTCAGAGCTCAGTTCTCAGCTCAAATGTCACTTTCTCAAACAGTCTTTTTGATCACTTAAATAATCCAAAGTACATGGCACATCCTTTAAATCCGCTTTTTTTCTTTGTAGCACTTATGTAGGTTTAAAGACAAACTCCACATTACACAGCATGGGTTAAAGATATACTTTATTGGGGAAAGAGAAAAATTACAAGTAAAAGGCCACAGTTAGTGAGAGAATAAAAGCTATGGGTATCTCATTCTCCTCCTATAAGAACCAATACTATGGGGATTTGCTTCTAGTTGGAGAGACAATGGCCTCTCTGCTATTATCCCTGTTTATGCAGCCTTAACACTGGAGGAATACACTTGGTGCCAGGCAGTCTGACTTTGACAGCCAAGCAGGCTGCTTACTGGAGTTAAGAATGCCAGCTTTCCTGCAAAGTTGAAATCACCTCTACTGGGAAGACAAAGCCACCAGTCTCATAAGAATTGAGCACAGCCCCTCCCATGACGTAGAAGAGAACTCCCCAGTTCTCACAGTCCAGGAAACCTAGAGTGAGAACTCATGGCTATTTTCAGACAATCCTGCTCCTTCAACTGTAATTTCTTGTCTTTCTCCCTTACTGGACTGGAAGTTCCATTAATACAGCAACCATATCTCTTTTGTCCCCTATTGTATTCCTATTACCTAGCAAAGTGCTGGGCACATATTAGGCACTCAGTAAACACTTTTTGAATGAATGAATGGTAAATTGAGGGCAGGGGGTACAACAAAAATAGGTTCAAGATTAGAAAAAAACAGCCAAAACACAGTGATTTTCTGTCATTAGAGTGAAACAAAAGTCAGTAAGTCTAGTCTATCAGGAATGGTTCCAACTTATGAAATTCTTTCTTGATTCAAGTTTCTGATCAAACTAATTCCACAGAGCTTAAAATGAGCCTCAGTAGAGAGGTATTTATGGTGTATAATGGCAACAGTAGGATGAGTCACATACTGCTCTAGTGGCACTGACTATAACATGTGGCACACTTGGTTGAGTCAGTCCACTAAAAGCCCTTCAGAGAAAACTGTGCCTTTATATCAAATATGCTCACATGGCTGAAAAGGAGAAATTTAATAAGCTACTATACAGGTAGCAGATGATATCAGCATTCCACCCATAGCTACTAGAATTCATTAACTTTTTCATGCACATGGCTCCTGGTGTGCTTTCACCCCTCACCCCCACAGCCGATGCCAGTGTCAGTCAGAGGGCTCCTCTTAAGCTGCCAAAGACCATTTTGCTTGAGTACCTAAAGTTCCTGGAAATTTACATCTCCCCAGGGACAACACTTAAACCAGTGGTCCTGAATGAGGACGTGACTTTGACCTCCAGGAGTCAAAGTGTCTAGAGATACTTTTGGTTATCATAACTGGGCCGGGAAAGGTGGCTGGGAGGCTACTGGCATCTAGCACATAGAAGCCAGAGATTGTAGTCAGCCTACAGTGTGCAGGACAGACTCCCATGACAAACAAAAACAAAAACAAAAAAACAAAGAATTACCCCCAAAATGTCAATAGTATCAAGGCTAAGAAACTCCACCTCAAACAATGACTGATGGGCAGGGAAGTATGCACACTGCAGTTTTTTTCTCTTGTACCTGATTTGAATAGTTCTGAGATATGATCTACACTGTCTCCAGGGCCCTCCTGCGGGACTGAGCTAAAATTACTTGCTTGGAAGTTTGCCTGACATTGTACCATTGTTTGGTTTCCTTCTCTTCCCTGGCCGCTTCCCCACTCCTCTACCAATTTTTCCTGAGAACACCTAATAAGCCGCTTTTACACAAATCCCCGTTTCAGGATTGCTTCTGGGAGAAACAACCCAAAACAGTATGTACAAGTGGATATGAAGGAGAACTACAGATTTTATGTGCATAATGTGGAGTAGGTTACTAAATGGTTGGCTATACTGTAACAGAACTCATAGCTAGACAAGCCCATAAATAGGGTATCACAATATCTTAAACCAAGAAAACATGGTGTGTTAGGAAAAAAAACTAACAGTGAAGTTAGGAAACCCAGGTTCCAGTCTCACCTCTTAAGTGAGATCTCAAGTAAATCACAGCCATGTGGAAAATGAGAAAATAAAATTACACAGTTATCTAACATTCTATGCTGTCTTAGGGCAGTGGTTCTCAAACAGGGGCAATTTTGACACCTAGGGAATATGTGACAATGTTTGGAGACATTTTTGGCAATCATAACTGGGAGCAGGGTGCTACTGGCATCTAGTGAGAAGAGCCCAGGCATGCTGCCAAACATCTATCTCATAATGCACAGACAAGTTCCCCCTGCTCCCCACCAGCAAAGGATTATCCAGCCCAGAATGTCAATAGTGCTAAGGTTGAGAACTGCCTTACAGAGAAAATTAGATTAGATACTAATCTAAGAAATTTTTGAGGCTTAAAATTATTAAAAATAGGTAATGTATTATTGAAAGAGACTACAGCATAGTCTCTATATCCTTAAAAGCAGCATAGATTATAGATGCTTTTCTGTATAAGATTGGGAGGGGCTTATTCTAAGCAGATCTTGAAATGTTATGTGGGAGAACTAAGCACCTATGCAAGTAGCTAGAGACAGAGGAGAGAGCAGGAGCCTGAATCTTAGCAGGTTTGCCATAGTGCTGAAGACTCGACTCTCACCCACGTACTGGGATTTAAATGTATTATGAGCATATCTCCAGATCCATCCATCTCCCCTGCAATCACTGAAGACAACCTCCCTTTGTTGTATACAAAAGTTTATTAACTTTTGTATACAACTTTGGGGACCAATTTTTCTCCACTAACATTTTCCTGGAGGGAAAAAGATAGTTTCTCCAAATTATATATAGGTAAAGATAAGAGAAAACTATTTTATGGCTAGCTTATCTGAGTTAATAAAAACACTTAAATATATAACATATTTGCTTATGAATCCGGGTTTATTCATGTGACAGGTGGTGAGATGATGCTATACTTAACTTTGACTTCACATTCCTGTTGGTCAAAGCCTCTCACACCCTTTTTAAACAAAGCTGGCAGTAAAATCCAACATATTGCATAACTAACCAGCGTTACATATTGCTCAGAACACTTTACACTCCCAACAGGAAATTCGAGGAATGAAAGGATTTCTGTTTCATTATCAGAAAGGTGCCTTGTTCTAGTAACCACAAGAGGTAGGGTAAATTAAAAGATTTATTCCTGGATTGTTAATTTCTCTGAAAGTGACTTAAGAACAAACTTAAAACTTTTGAGGTAGGTCTGACATAATGAATTCTCTTTCATCTGTGATAATACTTTTAAATGTGCACCAGAAACTCTTCAAAGGTGCTTAAAGCTTTGAAAGGCTAGCTGCCATCACTTGAAAGTTAAGGTGACAGCTTAGACAGAGCCCAAGGTTTTCATTTGGGCAACTTCCCTGTCATGGATAGACCCAGCAGAGGCCTGTTTTCTGCACTTCACTGAAGTCTTACTCATCAGGAGTCAGGCAATGAGAGGCACATTTTCCTCTCCATGGTCTTTGGTAGACTCACTCATTAAAGGAGGACCTAGATATCATCTATTACAACTTCCACCATAAGGCACTTTGACAACCTGCTGTCAACTGCCAAATCAATATATGTTTAACAGAAATGCAGAGTTTTAACCTTTTAGATCCAAGGTCTCAAAGCTGAGTATTTGCTCTTGATGATATAATTTTCAGTGTTATAGTCAGTAGCAAAGCATACATTTTAAGTTTGTTTATACTGTTCAAAGTTACTAAATGTAAAATTTTTAAAATTAAATAACAATGATTTTTTGTTACTCCTATTATCATGTTTTTAATCTTGCAGGGACATTGTATATCATCAAAGATATGAAATTAACATTAATTGAGATTCTACTCCAAATTCTCCAATATGTTTAAGTAAAATGCATTTAATTATTGAAGTGGTTGGTGGTGGTAGGCAACTGAAGTTACCTATTTAAATGAAGGCTACTTTACTGTCATTTGTCGTATTTAAAAAATAATAAACCTAAAAATGAGGTTTACTTTTATTCTTTACAGATTTGATATGTCAATCTTTATTTAAGACAACAAAAATTTGTATACACTCATATTAAGATATATTTCCTTTCTAGTCATATTAAAATAATCTCATTTCATTACTCAAAAAGAATACATAGGAAGAGAATGAACATAATTCAAGTAGATAGATTTCTAATTGGTTAAAAAATGTTTAAGCAAATGATGTTCAAAATATACTTACTAAAGGAACAGCACCTAGAAATAGGCAGTAGGGCAATGTTCACTTTAAGAATTTTATCAATAAGTAGGGCAAAGAACAAAATCATTATCAAATTTTGAATTATACAAAAGCAATGGCCTATTACCTTGTTAACGTTTGATATTTCTATATATCTTCTTCTCTAGTTGAAATGGGCAATGACTTGTGTTACAAGGATGTTACACATTCTAAAATGATTTAAGCCGAAAGATTACCTTTAATACATTACTTCTATATATAATACGTACTTGATGTCTGTTGCATTGAAGATTACTAAACTAGACATCAAGAAACATGAATCCTTGATTCAGCTCTGTCATTAATTACCTTATAAATCTATGTAAGTCATTTATTTTGGACCCGGTTGTTTATTATAAAATGTTCATTTTAGTTCTGAGGTTCTGTGGTTCTAAGATAAATCATATGGGTTAAGTAACTAATAACATTTTAAAATAGCAATTGTTATGTGAAAATCCACGTTAGGTTAAATGCCATCGACTCCTGAAAAACAGGATTGCAAGAGGAAGAAGAAAACTGGTCTAATGATAGCTCATTTAGAGAAAAAGACCTAGTGGTAAACTGTAAAGTTCAAAGAGTGATAAGTCTAGAGGTAAAATGAATGAAATCTTGAGTCACATTATTAGAAATATAGCAACCAGACTACAGAAGAGAATAATCTTATTGCAAGTGCTATGAGCTGGTCAGGTCATACCTAGAACACTCAGTATAATTGCAAACCAGAAACACTGTATTTTTTTTTTTTTTTCTTTTCAAGACAAAGTCTTGCTCTGTCACTCCGGCTGGAGCGCCATGGTACAATCACAGCTCACTGCAGCCTTGAACTCCTGGGATCAAGGGATCCTCCTGCCTCAGCCTTCTGAGACTACAAGCACATGCCACCATGCCTAGCTAAAGTTTTTTTTTTTTTTTTGGTAGAGACAGGATCACCTTATGTTGCCCAGGCTAGACTTGAACTCCTGGGCTCAAGGGATCTTCCTGCCTTGGCCTCCAAAAGTGCTGGGATTACAGGTATGAACCAATGTGCCTAGCCTACAGTTTTTTAATTTTATAAAATAAGTTATTTCTAATGTTTCTCCAAAAGCAAAAGTGGTATATAGCAATGGCAATATTAATTCAGGCATCCAGAGCTCTGAACCTACATTTGGGTGAGATGAGGAAAAGTGTATTGTTAATTTTATGTGTCAACTTGGAAGGTGGTTCTGGATGGGATTAACATTGACATTGATGTCCTTTGAGTAAAGAAGATTGCCCTCCATGATGTATGTACACTTTATCCAATCAATAGAAGACCTGAGTAGAATGAAAAGACCACCTTCTGCAAGCCAGAGGCAATTCTCCAGCAGACTTCTGTCAGAGTGGAACTGTACCATCAGCTCTCTTGGGTCTTGAGCCTGCCAGACCACACTGCAGATTTTTGGACTTCCCAGTTGCCATAATCACATGTGCCAATTCCTTACAATAAATTGTGTGTGTGTGTGTGTGTATTCAACCACATATTAATAGTTTTTGTTTTTTGGTTTTGGTCCCACCAAGACCAAAGCTAATGATTTCAAGTATTGAGGTTTGTGTCTGAGTCTGTCTCTTATTCTGTATCCCAAGAAAAGGAGAAATAAGCATTCCCAAAGAACATGGATTTACATATCTTCGAATTCTCTTTTTCTCAGGACAGACTATTTCAAATGACTTGTGGCAGGTAATTAATCTCTCTTGATTAATGTTAACTATTTCTACTTGAGTCAGATTCAGTTGGGAAGATTTCCAACCACTAATGGTCATTCAGTTGCACAAAAATCAGCTGAGAGCTTTCTCCCACCACTTTCTCATAGACATGCATGTAAGGCTGTATATCAATATATGTTGAATAATGAAAAACTAGAAATTTTAAATGACTGGCATAACTTGGTATGGTCATAAGGCTGATAATAGGTTTCAATTGAATCACACTACTATAAAACAAAAAAATACAAAGGAACAGTCTTCTCTGGATTCCACATATAATAGACACTCAATATACATTAGTTCATTGAAAACTACATCTAGCTTGGATTAATTTTAAAGCATGTATCTATTAAGACAACCATTTCTGTTTTTTTCTGCAACATAGCAGAATAGTGGCTTTGCCAGCTTGCCTCATGCATTTGGAAAAGGCAAAATAATGTGTAGAGATTCACACTGTGAAATTTTATCCAAGAAAGAACATGGGAGTTCAACACAAAAGTGAAAAAATCTTTGGATACTCTGAAAAATAAGGCAAGCAGCAGTCTGCGGGGTGGATCTGGTGGAAAACTGTGAGTGAATCCCCAGTGTATAAGATGGGGAGAAATTGTCTCTGTGATACACACTCCCACTGGAGAGTCAGGCAATCCAGGCCATGGAGGAGCTTCTTGACTTTACCAAGCCCTGATCTGACTTGGGGAGCAGTAAGGAGACTGTGAGAAATAACGGCAGTGGGAAGTACCCCACACACACTCTCAGACATGGGCGCTGATAGGAGAAAGCCATTTTTGACGCTAACTCATAGTGGGTTGTGTAAGAATGTGCCAACAAGCATGGGTTGCAGTCACTGATTTGGAGAGTCTCTGGATGGGAATTTGCAATCTGGTTTTGAGTAGGAGAGGTGAGTGTGGCATGGGCTCCAGCTATGGGTGCGGGAGTTAGACGCCTGACATGGATTGGATCTGTGTCCCCACCCAAATCTCATGTTGAATTGTAATCTCTAATGTTGGAGGTGGGGCCTGGTGGGAGGTGATTGGATCATGGAGGTGTTTCTCATGAATAGTTTAGCACCATCCCTTTGGTGCTATTCTTGTGATAGTGAGTTCTCATGAGATTTGGTTGTTTAAAAGTGTGTAGCATCTCCCCACTGGATCTCTCTTGCTCCAGACTTGCCTGCTTCTGTTTTGCCTTCTGCCATAATTGTAAGCTTTCTGAGGGCTCCCAGAAGCTGGGCAGATGCCAGCATCATGCTTCCTGTATAGCCTGCAGAACCATGAGCCAATTAAACCTTTTTTCTTTATAAATTATGAGTCTCAGGTATTTCTTTATAGCAATGTGAGAACAGACTAATACAATACCCTCCCTTTGTGGTACTGAACTGGGAGGGTTTTAGTCTGATAGCCACAGTTTTGACCTGGGCAGGAAGCTTTACAGCTTGAGGTAGTTTTATGGTCTGAAGACAAACTTCTTGTGACTTGCTGCCAGTGTCAGACTGCAGGAGAGAGCCTTGCTGGGTCAGGGGCACGAGAACAAAGTGGGTCCCACTACCATATCCCACCCCTCCTGTTTCAGAGGTAGATCATGAGACCAGGACTACTGAGAGTTCCATGGCCTTACCCATCATCTGAAATGCCCAAGAACTTCTCCTGATTAACAAAGGTCAAGCATAAACTCTATTGCCACCATCACAGTTGGCTCTCACTTTTAGGTGCTACCTCTTGGCCTAAAGGTTGGTCTACACAGTCCCTTACAACTTCTGCTGACTCTAGAGCACAGAGCTCAAGAAGGAGACAAGCTTTGCATTGCCTCTGTTACCACCATTGCTCACAACACCCAGGCTACTAAAGAGGCCTTGAGCCCACTCACCCACCCAGTACATCACTACTACACCTGGCATTTAAGAAAGCTACCACACAGGTTACTTATAACCAAGGAAATCATACAGAATCTATGCCACTGAATGTACCCAGGAGCAAAGCCAAATGACCCTACTCAACAAATACCATAGTCGCATCCTCAAGAAAAAAAAGTCCCACCCTAATGAAGGTAAAATTTTTAAAAAACTGGGCTGAGCACAGTGACTCACACCTGTAATCCCAGAACTTTGGGAGACTGAAGTGGGAAGACTGCTTGAGGCCAGGAGTTTGAGATCAGCCTGGCCAACATGGTGAAACCCCATCTTTACTAAAAATATAAAAAAATTAGTCAGGCATGGTGGCACACACCTGTAATCTCAGCTACTCAGGAGGCTGAGGCACAAGAATCATTTGAACCTGGGAGGTGGAGGTTGCAGTGAGCGAGATTGTGCCACTGCACTCCAGCCTGGGCAACAGAGCAAGACTCTGTCTCAAAAAAAAATTCTGGAAATGAAAAATTCATTGAAAGAATTACAAACACAGTTGAAATCTTCAATAATAGACTAGTCCAAACAGAAGAAAGAATCTTAGAATGCAATGACTGGTCTTTTTTTTCTCACTGAATGAATCCAGTGAGAAGAAAATAAAGAAAAAAGAATTTAAAAGAATGAGAAAGCCTTCAAGAAGTATGGGACTACATAAAAACAAGCAAACTGACAAATCACAAGGGAGAAGAAAAAGCAAAAAGTTTAGAAACACTATTTGACTCACACCTGTAATCCCAGCACTTTGGGAGGCCAAAGTGGGTGGTGGGCAGATGACGAGGTCAGGAGACGGAGACCATCCTGGCTAACATGGTGAAATCCCATCTCTACTAAAAAAAAACACAAAAAATTAGCCAGACGTGGTGGTGGGTGCCTGTAGTCCCAGCTATTCAGAGGCTGAGGCAGGAGAATGGTGTGAACCCAGGAAGCAGAGCTTGCAGTAAGCCGAGATCGTGCCACTGCACTCCAGCCTGGGCAACAGAGTGAGACTCCATCTCAAAAAAAAAAAATTTGAGAAAATAATTGAGGAAAACTTCTCTATTCTAGCAAGAGATTTAGACATTCAGATACAAGAGGCCCATTGAACTCTAGGAAAATATGTTGCCTCACCACAACATATAGTCATTAGATCATCTAAAGTCAACATGAAGGAAAAAAATCCTAAATTCTGCAAGAGAAAAGCATCTAGTCACCTGGTACAGTTTGGATGTTTTCCCACTCCAAATCTCATGTTGAAATATAATTCTCATTGTTGGAGGTGGAGCCTGGTAGGAAGTGTTTGGCTCACGGGGGCAGATTCCCCATGAATAGCTTTGTGCCCTTCCTGAGATAATTAGTGGTGATGGATTCACATGAGTTCCAGTTGTTTTAGAGTGTAGCACCTCCCCCATCTCTTTCTTGCTCCTGCTCTTGCCATGTGACACAATAGTTTTCATTCACCTTCCTCCATGATTGTAAGTTTCCTGAGGCCTCACCAGAAGCCAAGCAGCTTCTGGTGACATGCTTATACAGCCTGCTGAATCATGAGCTAAATATTTTATAAAATACTCAGCCTTGGGTATTTATTTAAAGCAATGCAAAAATGGCCTAACACATCACCTATTAAGGAAAATCCATCACACTAACAGCAGACTTCTCAGCAGAAACTTTAGAAGCCAGAAGAGATTGGGATTCTATTTTCAAAGTGCTTAAAGAAAAAACTGCCAACCACTAATCTTGTATCCTGCTGGAATAAGCTTTATAAATGAAGGAAAAATAGTCTTTCCCAGACAAGCAAATACCCAGGGAATTTGTTACCACTTGACCAGTCCTACCATAAATATTAAAGGAGTTTTAAACATGGAAATGAAAGGTCGATATTTGCCATCATAAAAACATATGAAAGTATTGTCAATGAAAAGAGTCAAACTCTGTAAAATATTTGAAGAAACTTATTCTGAGCCAAATATGAGTGACCATGGCCCATGACACAGGCCTCAGGAGATCCTGAGACCATATGCCCAAGGTGGTCGGGATGCAGCTTGGTTTTATATATCTTAGGGAGACATGAGACTTCAATAAAAAAAAAATTTAAGAAATACATTGGTTTGGTCCAGAAATGCAGGACAACTTGAAGCAGGGGCTTCCTGCTTATAGGTAGGTTTAAACACATTCTGGTTGACAATTGGTTGGGTTTATCTAAAGACCTGGGATCAATAGAAATGAATGTCTGGGTTAAGATAAAGGACTGTGGAGACCCAATTTCTTATTTGCAGAGGAAGTCTTCAGGTACTAGGCTTCAGAGATCGTAAGTTGTAAAATGTTTCTTATCAGACTTAAAGTGTGTGTTGATGTTAATGCCAGAGAGGTATAATGAGGCACAACCAACCCCCATTTCCCATCATGGCCTGAAACAGTCTCTCATGTTAAATATTAAAAGAGCCCTGGTTGAGGAGGAAGTCCATTCAGATGGTTGAGGGGGTGCTTAGTATTTTATTTTTGGTTTACAGTATAAAACACACAGGTCTTAGAAAACAATCACACAAAAAGGACAGAGAAAGAAATCAAATGACAAAACAACAAATGACCAAACCACAAAGACAGATGGACAGAAAAAAAACAAAGAATCTACAAAGAAACTAGATGACAATTAATAACATAATAGAAACAAAACCTCAACATATGGGGTATATTACATATATATGTGTGTGTGTGTGTATATATACACACAAACTACATACGTATATATACATATATATATAATATACATAATGGAAAACTACTCAGCCATTAAAAGTATTATCATACCTTTTTCAGCAACATGGGTGGAACTGGAGGCCATCATCTTATGTGAAATAACTTAGAAATAGAAAGTCAAATACCATATATTCTCACTTATAAGTGGGAGCTAAATAATGTGTACACATGTACATAGAGTGTGGAATAATAAACATTGGAAGCTCAGAAGGGTGGGAAGGTGAAAAGAGGTGAAGGATGAGAAATTATCAAAACAACACTCATTATTTGAGTGATGATTATGCTCAAAGCCCAGACTTCACAACTGCATAATACATCCATGTAACAAAACTGCACTTGTACCCCTTATATTTATACAAAAAAGTAAACTATTTCTTGTGTGCTTATTATTTTCTTTGGGTATGGATATTAAATTAACCTTTTCACATGGACATGATTTTACTTATGACCAATTGGCTTCATAATGGTACCTGATATTTTACTCTTATTTCTCTCTATTCCTAAAAACTTGAACTTTGTCTACGTTTTCTCATTATTACTGCCATGACAAAGTTATCTGGAATCTTAACAGATAAAGCCTTTTCCATGAGTGTAAATTTTCAGATGTTTTTTATAGGTATACTTTGGTAAACTCCCCTCCAAAAAACCATTCTGGATGGTTTCTATAAGTGTGACTATATCCTAGATATAGTAAGAAGAAAAGATAAACTCAGATTAAGTAAATTCTTGAGTAGCTTTAGCTCTAAGAACTTGTAACTTTCTCTAGCAAATACTACTGTAATATGCTAAATTGATGGCAAGCATTCTGCCACTTTGGTTAAAAATGCAAATAAGTTACTTTTACATGACTTGTTAGCACCACCAACTCCCTACAAAAAAGGGAAAGATATGACTGAATCAAAGAATCTTAAATTTTAGATTACATTGTGAACATTACGAATCTCATAATGAAGAAACCCTACTTCTGAAACATGCAAAAAATATTGTGACCTTACAGAGAATATCAGCAAGTCTTTAAAATATAATACTGTTTTAAGATTGTATTTCTTTCAAACAGTAGTACACCACACTTGACATGAAAAATCCACTTCTTGCCACTTTCTTCCTAAGGCAAAACAAACAAACAAAAAAAAGAAAACGCTGTCACTTTTGGATAAATACAGTGATGTAAGATATAATAGTATCAAAAGTATACTTATAACACTTTCCAGTGACCCTGCAATAAAAATGGAAAACTTGCTAAAGAATGTGAGGAGCATAAAAAGACAGAAACAGGTATTTTGACAGATGTAATCCCTGTCATCCCAAAATTTTAAGAGGCTGAGGTGGGAGGATCATGTGAGGCCCGGAGTTTGAGACCAGCCTGGGCCACATAACAAGGCTCCATCTCTACCAAAAAAAGAAAAAAAAAAAGGAAAGCAAGAAACAGTTATTTTACAATAACACATCAGTGGTTAGAATCTCTCAGTTCCAGGCATCCAAATTCCAAACTGACATATTCTTGGGATGCAGATTCACATACTGTGATGATGACCTGAAATAGTCTTTGACAAGCCAGAGAGGTATTCTACGCTAACAATTTTCTCTTACTTTCCTTGTGGTATGAAGCCTACCAACTAACTACAATATAAACCGTGTTTAGCTTCCTTACCCTTTGGATGACAATGCCATATTTGCCATGCTAGCTAATACAGTAATAAAGGAACCCCCACACCCCAAAAATAGTTTCTCAAAAGTGAAGAAATGTGTTAAGGAAGGAATAATCAAGTATGTCAAATACTTCAAATGCTGTTGATAGATGAAATTTTGCAAACCTAGAGACTTCAGACATACATTTATTTATTACCAAAGACTGGAGAGAGTTCCTAAAACTGCACTTCAGATAACCCGGGTATCATGTCTGGGAGACATCGTAAAATGGGATTTTAACTTAGCAAGTTGAAATCTCATCAATTAAACGGTAACTTGTCTGGCCAAAGATTCTGTAAACAGGTGGGGATGGTTAGAATGAAATATAGCGAATGGGACGGTCAAAGAAACAGTATGAACAGTGTAAGTCCTATGCTCTCCAAGAGAAAGACACTAAATCTGGGCATCTGACAGTAAGGATCTTCAGCAGACTCCTGTTTGAGGCAGGATGTTACACTGGCCGCGCCATGGCCTGGATAATACCTCTGTCTACAATTCACTTCCCTTTGCTTTGATTGCATGCTCCCTAAACAATTACCTGGCTTCTAAAATTCAACTTCATGCATGCCCTGATACAATGCAGAGGTGCTGTAAAGGCAGACATAAATATTTATATCATTGGAAGGGACTATCTTCCATTTATAAACTAGCAAACTGGTATTACAGTTTGCACATCAGACTTTGGAAAGTTTTATTAGCTGAACTAATTCCCCTAATTTATTGGCATCCTGATGAAATTAAAATTCAAGCCTTGTAAAACTGAGGGCCTAGACTTAAGGACTGTGAAGCCATCCTGAGTGGTTTTGGTCTCCCCAAGTTATTCTCATCTCCCTTCTCAAACAACAACCAAATCCATCTACTTCTTTTATAGCAACCAATCACAATCACACAGAGTCCTGAAAAGAATTATTATTTCTGCTTTACAAATTAATATTTTGAGTGGTTAAACGAAAGTTTTCCAAATGTGGCCCAAAGACCAAAATATTAATATCTTCCAACATTCTGATTTCAAAAAATAAAATAAGTATATCTTGTTCATTTTCGTTATTCCTGGGGCATAGAAATTATCTAGGCAATAAGATTAATATGGAAAAAGTGATTAAGAAATTCAAAAGAACAGATTACATTTTCATGTGTGAACTGCCTGAAGATAAAACGACATAGACTAGGTATGTGTGTGCATTTCACTATGTTCTACCTCCTTCAATAATTGGGGGCTTTTTTCAAGATTCACAAGCTAGGTGAAAATTATTGCTAGTATGACTCACTATTAGTGATGGAAATGTGTCATACCCTTCAGATATGCTAGGGAAGAAAAAAGGTCAAGAACTATTTTCTTTCACATACCCAGGTAAACCATAAGGGAAAAAAAATGTTTTTAACCTTATCAGCTTCCAAGAAGGAAGCAGGGATAGGAACTCCTTGAGAATTCATCATTTATTATCACATAGCTGAGACAGAATGCGAGACACAATGAGCAGATCCGGCTCCGTACAACCACATATAATCTAAGCCAAAGAATCCATGGCATTATCCCAAACACTTTACTGTTTTGTGTCTACAACTTAGTTTCTTCTGGACTAGGAAAGGGAAAACTTCCTTATTTGTCAAGCTTAGTTTTTTTTCTGGACTAGGCAAAGAAACACACTTGACTGTGATCAAATCTGTTACTATATTTCCACCAGTCTTCTTACCCCGTTGATCATTTATTTCCCTCATTTTCAGGAAAACATGTCATTTTTCTAATTCTACAAGATAAATGGCATGTGTATTATGAGCTCAGGTATATGCACATACACACACATTATCATAAGCCAAATCCTACCACTTACAGTAATTTTCTTGACCCTCGATGTGGCCATTCCCCTGTAAAAGTCCAGTATCTTGGGGCTGGGCATGGTGGCTCACGCCTGTAATCCCGGCACTTTGGGAGGCCAAGGCGGGTGGATCACGAGGTCAGGAGATAAGAGACCATCCTGGCTAACACAGTAAAACCCCGTCTCTACTAAAAACACAAAAAAATTAGCTGGGCATGGTTGCGGGAGCCTGTAGTCCCAGCTACTCAGGAGGCTGAGGTAGGAGAATGGCGTGAACCCAGGAGGAGGAACTTGCAGTGGGCCGAGATCGAGCCACTGCACTCCAGCCTGGGCAACAGAGCGAGATTCTGTCTCAAAAAAAATAAAAATAAAAATAAGAGCCAGGCATGGTGGCACATGCCTGTAGTTCTAGCTTCTTAAGTGGCTGAGGTAGGAGGATTGCTTGAACCCAGGAGGTTAAGGCTGCACGTGAGTTATGATCACACCGCTGCACTCCAGACTGAGTGACAGAGTGAGACCCTGTCTCGAGAGAAAAAAAGTAGCTCAAGGAAAATAGTACCTCTTATAGGTATATAAAGTAACCAATATATAGCTTTATAGGTATATAAAGGTATATAATAGTACTTCTTTATATAAAAATATGCCTCTTTATAGGGGGCAAAGGACATGAACAGACACTATTCAAAAGAAGACATACACTTGGCCAACGAGCCAAATGAAAAAATGCTGAATATCACTCATCATTAGAGAAATGCAAATCAAAACCACAATGAGATACCATTTGACACCAGTCAGAGTGGCTAATATTAAAAAGTCAAAAAATAACAGATGCTGGCAAGGCTGTAGAGAAAAAGGAATGCTTATATACTTCTGGTGGGAATGTAAATTAGTTCAGCCACTGTGGAAAGCAGTTTGGTTATTTCTCAAAGAACTTAAAACAGAACTACCATTCAACTCAGCAATCCCATTATTGGGTCTATACCCAAAGGAATATAAATTGTCCTACCATAAAGACATGTGCACACTTAATGTTCATCACAGCACTATTCACAATAGCAAAGACATGGAATCAACCTAGATTACCATCAACGGCAGACTGGATAAAGAACATGTGGTACATATACATCATGGAATACAATACAGCCATAACAATGAACAAGATCATGTATTTTGCAGCAACATAGATGGAGCTGGAGGCCATTAGCCTAGGCAAACTAATGCAGGAACAGAAAACCAAATACCATATGTTCTCACTTATAAGTAGGAGCTAAACATTGAGTACACATGGCCACAAAGAAGAGAACAATAGATACCAGGGTCTACTTGAGAGTAGAGAGTGGAAGCAGGGCAAGGATCAAAAAACTACCTATCAGGTACCATGCTTATTACCTGGGTGATGAAATAATCTGTACATCAAACACCTGCAACACATAATTTACTGTATAACAAAACTGCACATGTGCCCCTGACACTAAAAGGTTTTTTAAAAAATAAATGTATCTTTTTTTTGAAAAAAAAACCTGGATAATAATGCATTAGTACATTATTAATATGAGCATTTGAAGACAGAAAGAGATTCAGTGATGAAGAATGGCATACAGAACAGTCATATAGAAGGAAAGACCAGTAATTTTCTTGACCCTCGATGTGGCCATTCCCCTGTAAAAGCCCAGTATCTTGGGGCCGGGCACGGTGGCTCACGCCTGTGATCCCGGCACTTTGGGAGGCCAAGGCGGGCGGATCATGAGGTCAGGAAATATAGACCATCCTGGCTAACACGGTGAAACCCCATGTTCTGATTTTCTATTTGTTCATTCATTGCATGAAACCCATCATATTTTAGTTGAAAATATTCTGTATATTCTGATTTATTCACTAAAATATAAGCTCTATGAGGGCAGCGTTTTTTGGTCTATTTTGCTTAGTGTTGTACTCCTAGAACCTGAAATGAGCAGCACAAAGTAGCTGCCCAATAAATATTTGTTGAAAATAAATATTGCTATGTTCTAGTTAGCTGAGTATTTACAGTAGAGGACTCTTAGGGTCTTTTCCAGGCATGAGAGCCAGTGATTTTTATTACCATAGACCAAACTAGTTTTCAGGTTTTCAATCAGGAAAGCAAAACATCGAGCAGGAGTTTTGGCAAATAGCAGGGATTGGAGAGAGAGGGAGGAAGGAGGGCAGGAGGAAAGGATGCAGGAAAGGAGAAGAGGAAGGGGCAATATAAAAATTTTGTATATATTCCTCTGAAGGAAATCTGAATTATGACAAGACAACTTATATAAAATGAAAATGCATATAGTATTAGGAAGCATATAGGGTCACTATACAACTGCACCCTTACCTTCTTACTTTTCCATCCTTAGTTATTCTCCATAAACTTCCCTTACTCTTAAAGGCCTCTATCTGGTTGTCCATCTGTTCTTCCCAGGGTTCTTTTTCATTATGACTTAAGAAAACATTACTCAGCAATCCTTTTCACCTTCTTTATCTGCAGATCTATTATCTGTCCTTCCTGGATAAGGAGAGGAAGAGGAAATTGTCCCTAGTATTGAGATGTACATGGGATGAGGCCTGCTTCTCTTATAGACTCTTCCCTGAATCCATTTCCTAAATTATATCAGGAAGGGTCTCCAAAATTCTCATTTTCTCCCTCCAGGAGTAGAACTATCATCTAACCAATTTTCTACACTCATCTTCTTTCCTACAGAAGTCTTATAAATCCTGTTTAGGCTGGTAGATAATAACTACAGTACTTATTTATGTAGGGTGAGTTAGTTACATCTTATAAGAAAATTTCAAAGCTGGACAAAATCTAAGTATTGTTCCTACTTTATATAGAAATCAAATTTAACTCATTCCCTGCAAAAAATAAATGTTTTTAAAAAATTAATACAATTTTTGTTCTTAATGATACACATTAAGCTGCTAACATGTAATAATAAGGCAAAATCTGATAAACATCTCAGCAGTCTACTAAATTTAGCATTCTGTGTTATAAACACTTTAGAATTTCAGAAGTTTTTTGTAAGCTTGATAGTATGAGTTAAATATGAAGCTATTATATTTCTCTTCTCTCTGATTAAGAAATGTACCAATGAATTTTAAAGTAAATACGGTAATAATGTATTATACAGCATTATCTCTTTCAATAAGAAGATACTGGCCTTAACTACCACTTTACTGAGCCATAAAACCTAACTCTATGTGTTCATTCATTTTTTTTTTTTTGTTCACTGTTAAATCCCTAACACTCAAAACATTGCCTATCAGTTAAATGCGTAAATGAACAAATATTGACTATGTACCTCTTATAGGCCAGATACTGTACTAGGCTCAGGAATGCAGCAATAAACAAGACCCTGCTTTCATGGAAATTACAGTCTAGGAGAGACAACCATGTAACTATTTAACCATAATTCTGATAAAAGCTATAAAGAAAAAGTATAAAGTATATGAAAACAAGATCTAATATTGCTTGAAAAGTCAAAAGAGACTTTTCTGAGGAACAGATATTTAAGCTGGCACCTTTAAAAATAGAGTAGGATTTAGTAAAGGGAAGAGTGAAGAGAGAAACTATTCCACATAGGTAAAACAGGACATGTGAAAATCCAGAGGAAGCTAAGTGTGTATTGTCCATCCTCCAAGAATTGAAAACAGATCAGTGAGATTAAAGAGGAGAATTGTTAAAAATAAGGCTGGAGTGGAAGGCAGAGCTCAGATGATACAGGGATATTGTAAATTTTTAAAACTTCCTATTTTCTTGATGCCTCAAGATTCCCACGAACAGGCTATGAACACTCTGTCTGGGCAATCAGGTGCACCAGTGTGAGAAGGCTGGTTCCTGCCACAAGTTCCCATTTTTGTATTCTGACTGTGACCTAGTGACATTCAAACACTCCAATGAAACACTCTCATGCTTTTTGCTTATATACTGTATCCTGACCACCAACAAAGGCCCTTGTCACAGGTCCTTCCCCTGACCCTCTCTCTGCTCCCCATCTGCTTGGTTGAGCTCACTCCCTGAGAGTTCCTCCCACATACCCCCTGCATGGCATGCCATGCCTCCCTCTTCCAGGACTTGTCAGTATAATAAATCTCCTTCATTTTCACATGCCTCTCCATGGTGTTGTTACACGTCTGCATCTGACCGATCATCAAAAAATCAAACAAAACAAAAAACCCAACCCATTTTAAGTAACACAATTATTCCTTACAACACAACAGGAGAAAGGGGATCAGGATATGTCACCCCAAAGTATGCCACTTTGGCATAAAGATTTTGAGCTGAAAGCAACTGAGAATCAATAGATGTAGGAAGAGTTCTTTGCTGTCCCCTTAACTGCCTAAAAGCAGGGCATAAATTACACTTTGTGAAGGTGTCCTCTGTACTCCGTGGACCAGGAAGAGGAGTGACTTATCACTGGAGATGGAGAGTCAACACTGAGATGAGTTTGCACAAACAGACCTAACTAAAATAACCCTTATCCTCTATTAGTTCCCCCATGTATTTCCTAGTCACTTCCCCACAATTTATCTCTTAAAGTCCAAACCTCCTTTCCTTTATTAAAAAGATACATAAACTCCTAGTCTAATTACCTCTTTGAGTTTCACTTTTCTGTGAATATTCACGCATGTAAACATTAATAAAAATTGTGTCTTTTCTCCTGTTAACCTGTCATTTGTTAGTTTGATTAACAGGCCCCCATTCATTGAATATAAGAGGGTAGAGGAAAAGTCTGTCATCCCCAACAAGGGCCTTGTAGGCTGTGTTAAGGACTTTGGACTTCATACTAAGAGTACCGAGAACCAAGGTGTGACAATCAGATTATAAGGAAAGTACAATACTACAGGTGGGAGATGATACTGCCTTTGATTAGAGAAGTTTCAGTGGAGATGGAGAAGTGGGTGCATTCAAGATCTATTTAGGATATATATTTCAGAACAGGGTGACTGAGTATGGGAGATAAGAGTTCCAAGGTGTGATACTGATATAATATAGATGTGGTCTCTGTCATTGACTCCTGGCACAGAGCTCCTAAAACCCTTAGAAGGCAGCTATGCTCACCACTGTACCATCAACACACCTAAGATGCTTGGAATTTCCTAAGCAATAAGTGTGATGAGGTATCTTTTCTCATATTTGGTTTTTGTCCCTGGCTCCTGAAATAGCTCCAGAGTAATGAAGTTTAAAGTAGCATCTTGTGTCATTCCTAACAAGCCCCTTTCAACCACATCCCAGTTTATGTTAATGAGGTGACTTTTGGAAAGCCGCTAAGAATAGGGGTCTTGTTGCCAGGAAAACAAAAATATAGTTAGAGGGTTGGAATGTTCAGGTCCATCTCCCAAGCCCCCTCAGCCTCTAGGGAAGAGAGAGTAGGTAGAGATTGAGTTCCACCAATGGCTAATTATTTAATCAACCATGTCTATGTAATGACGTCTTCATAAAAATCCTAAATGAAGTCCAGAGGGCTTATTGTTGATAAACACATCGAAGAGCCTACAAGGTGGCACTCCCCGAGCGGGCAGGGAAGTTCCACATCCCTCCCCGCTGGCTTGCCCATGCATCTCTTCCATTTGGCTGTTCCTGACTTGAATCCTTTATAAAAAACTGACATGTACATAAACTGTTTCCCTGAGTTCTGTGAGCAATTTTAGCAAATTACCAAACCTGAAGTGTCATGAGAACCTCCAATTTGTAGTCAAGTCAGACCAAAGTTGTGGGTAGCCTGGAGACCCGCTACTTACGATTGGCGTAGGAAGTGGGGGGCAGTCTGTGGAACTGAGACTTTAACTTGTGGGATCTGTGCTAATTCTGGGTAGTGTTGGAATTAAGGTAAATTACACAACACCCAGTTGGTGTCCACAGGGAATTAAAGAATTGCTTGGTGGGAAAAGCCCACACACTTAGTGTCAGAAGTATTGTAAGAATAGAGAAACAGCTTTTCTTCTTTTAATTCTTCCCCCTGCACATCCAGAATACAGAAAGAGAAATAGTTTTTCCATTTACATGTGTTAGTAACTGGTAGAAAATGATTCCAACAAATTCCTAAATAATTATTAGAATTTAAGTGTAATTAACTCAATGAATAGGTTTCTGGGATGACCAGCTAGGTGAATGATAGTGCCTTTTACTCAGATGGGGAAAAGTGAAGATCACACTTGTGGTAGGAACGGGAAATCAAAAGTTTGACTTAGAACACATTCAAGAA
The DNA here is from genome assembly GCF_003255815.1 of Theropithecus gelada. Classification (NCBI taxonomy): domain Eukaryota; kingdom Metazoa; phylum Chordata; class Mammalia; order Primates; family Cercopithecidae; genus Theropithecus; species Theropithecus gelada. Next base: position 93,184,519 of record NC_037675.1, read on the forward strand.
AAGATGTCCACATTAGCTATATGACAGTGGAACTCACAGCAAGATTTGGGTAGAGATGTAAATTTGACAGCCTTTAGACAGTAGATAGCATTTCAAGTCATGGAAACAAATGAGGTTGCCCAGGACAACAGTGTGGAATGACAAGAAAAGATGGCCTAGGACTGAGTCCTAAAAACCTTCTACTTTTTAAAGTCAAGTGCATGAAGATGAGCCAAACAGAGAAGAAAGAAAAGAATAGACTAGGAAGGTGTTTAAAAAAATAAGCAGAGCATAATGACATGAAAGTCAGAGGGAGAGATGGTTTCAAGGAGAGAGGCAGATAGAGAGAGAGAGAGAGACAGACAGCTATTGTTAATAAAGTTGATGAGAATAAAGGGAAAAAAAATAGCTGAAAAGCATTTATTAAGACTTTAATATGAACTCTGGTGGAGTAGTTAGGATGGAAGATTGAAGAGAATGGACTAAGGACAGAGCGGTTAGAAATTATCTATAGGCCGGGCGCGGTGGCCCACGCCTGTAATCCCAGCACTTTGGGAGGCCGAGGTGGGCGGATCACGAGGTCAGGAGATCGAGACCATCCTGGCGAACACGGTGAAGCCCCGTCTCTACTAAAAATACAAAAAAATTAGCCGGGCGTGCTGGCGGGCGCCTGTAGTCCCAGCTTCTAGGGAGGCTGAGGCAGGAGAATGGCGTGAACCCGGGAGGTGGCGGAGCTTGCAGTGAGCAGAGATCGCGCCACTGCACTCCAGCCTGGGCGACAGAGCCAGACTCGGTCTCAAAAAAAAAAAAAAAAAAAAAAGAAATTATCTATAAAGGGGAGAACAGATAAGGCAGAATCTAGAACAGGAGAGGAGGTCTAGGAATATTTTTTAAGAAGAAACCACAGAGAAAGGTGACCTAACGGATGCTATGCTGAGAAACCAACCTTCCTATTCATTGAGTTAGTTATACTTAAATTCCAATAATTACTCAAGAATTTTTTGGGATTGTAGACTACCAGTTACTAACACTTGTTGAGCAAGCAGACATGAAGGCTATGCTTGGGAATAGTCAGGTGGAAGAAGGAAAGTGAGGAAAGAAACTCCTGTGAGAATGAAAAAGAGCTTCTGGTGCCCAGGAGAATATTCACTGGCTATGCGTAGACTCACCCATAGCGGTCCGACCCAGGAAAAGCTTTGGGAACCTGGGAAGACACACCTCTAAGGGGAGCATGCTGCATTGGCTCCTGCTTTATGTAATGTTTCTTAGTCTATTCAGGCTGATATAACAAAATACCATGAACTGGGTAGCTTACAATGAACATTTATTCCTCACAGTTCTGGACGTTGGGAAGTCTAATATCAAGATGCCGGCAGATTTGGTTTTGGGTAAAGGCTTGCTTCCTCATAGAAAGTCATCTGTTCACTGTAACCTTAGCCGGTAGAAGGGGCGAGGGCTTTCTTTGGGTCTTTTTTATAAGGACACTAATCCCTTAACAGCCTAATTACTAATGCCTTAATGACTTAATCTTTTCCCAAAGGTCCCACCTCCTAATACTATCATCTTGGGGGTTAGCATTTCAACATATGAATTTTGGGGGGACATAAACATTCAGTCCTTTGAAGTTTACATAGGTTCCTTCATCAACACAAAAACCTAACCCCCAAAACTGTATCTGTAGGGTTCTTTGCATCAAACACATCACCAACCAATTTTGAGACAGCCACACACCAGAGGTTTCAAAGATGAAACAAAGAATCCAGTAGAGTGAGTGGGAATGGCTCAAAAATAGGAGAGAATGGGCATAACAAATGGAATGAAATCCCAGAGAAAGCAGAAAGGACTGGATTCAGAAGTCACGAGGAAGCACTGGCTTTCTAACATAATGGGGGAAAGGATGGATATGGGTAAAAACAAGTTTGTGGATATGGTGGTAGGAAGTTGGAGGAAAACCCGACATTATTTTCTTTGCGAATCATGACATAAGATCTTCTACTAAGAGCAAAGAAAGCAGCAGGTGGGCTAAAGGTTAGAAGAGAGTGAAAGAAAGTATAAACTTTTTCACGGTGAGTCAGCTGACAACACAAATGAAGTAAGATGGCTAGGGAGGCAGAGTTAGTGATCATGAACAGCAGTGCTTGGTTTTGTGTGTTTCAGGTCAGGGACCTACCAAACCTTTCCTAATTCCTTCAGGTGCATTAAATTCTTTATTTGAGCCTCTAAAACATTTTGTTCACACCTTCAATCCTGCTTTCTCCTAGAATCTTGCTTTATATTGTTTCATTTACCTACCTAAATATAAAATCTCAGTGTAAACAATGACGGCTTATTCATTCTTGTATCCCTGAAAGCACAAAGCATGGTTCTTTGTGTGAAGTACTAGATTTTTTTGCATTATTAAATATATCACATAAAATGGCTCATTAAAAAATGTGGTTTCAAGATTGACTTCATACATTATATAATCAAGAAAGATGAAAGAAGCAGAAATTAAAAGACAATTTTAAACCACAGTCAACCAAATTTATTTCTGCTAAAATAAGTATCCTATCATGAAGGGCAGACATTTTTATCATCCTACTGCCTCAGAAATTAAAGGCAGAGCAGTGGCTCACGCCTGCAATCCAAGCACTTTGGGAGGCCGAGGCAGGTGGATCACCTGAGGTGAAGAGTTCAAGGCCAGCCTGGCAAACATGGCAAAATCCTATCTCTACTAAAAAAAAAAAAAAGGGAAAGAAAAGAAAAAAATAGCCAGGCATGGTGGTGGGTGCCTGTAATCCCAGCTACTCAGGAGACTGAGGCATGATAATTGCTTTAACCTGGGAGCGGAGGTTGCAGTGAGCCAAGATCGTGCCACTGCACTCCAGCCTGGGCGACAGAGTGAGACTCCATCTCAAAAAAAAAAAAAAAAAAAAAAGAAAGTGACCCAGAACCAAATCCCACAGCACAGAATATGAAAATCAATACTGAATAAACATCATCACCATTTAAAATTCATATTCTCATTTGGTGGTTTAGTTTGGCATAGAATCAGATAGCTTTCTATCCTTTGAAAAGACATACAAACCGTTCTTTCTTTTTTTTCGGATAAGAGTCTCGCTCTGTCCCCCAGGCTGGGGGTGCAGTGGCACGATCTCAGCTCACTGCAAGCTCCACCTCCCGGGTTCACACCATTCTCCTGCATCAGCCTCCCGAGTAGCTGGGACTACAGGCGCCCGCCACCACGCCTGGCTAATTTTTAGTAGAGACAGGGTTTCACCATGTTAGCCAGGATGATCTCGATTTCCTGACCTTGTGATCCGCCCACCTCGGCCTCCCAAAGTGCTGGGATTATAGGCGTGAGCCACTGTGCCCAGCCCAGAACTTTCTTTCTAGACATCTACTGCCATTATCAGAGTCCTACAGTTTAATATAATGATTTATTGTAATCATTGTTTATAGAAATCACATTTTTTATAGATTAAAAAACTTAAAAATAAAAAAGTACTAAGTTAAAAAAAATCCACTAGGAGATTACTAAAAATGCAGGCCACATTCATCTTCCTACAATTCTTCACCCACAAAATAAAATCCAATTTAGGAGGTTCCATTAACTCTTTTAATATATTTCTAAATCTTAAATCTATATTTCAAAATGAACATGGTACTTCATATGGGCCCACTTTTCATAATTCTTTCAACTCAATGTTTTAGCCAAAACTGCAAACATTTGAAATTTAATTTTGAATAAAAATTATAGCTTATGCACCAAGACATTAGAAAGTGCCCTCTGACATTTTATCAGGTACTTTCCCCATTACACCCAACCAAACACAAGAAAGGAAATATATATTTTTGAAATGTCGATTACTGCCATGATATCAAAAGCTGACATTTATTACAAATTTCTGAAATCCTTTATAAGCAAATATTTGATTAAACAAAAATTAAAAATGTTACTAGGAGATATAATTTCCACCTGGTTGTTGAGTACATTAGTATCAGAGAAATTCATATAACTATATTTAAACAGAACTTCAGTTTAGGTTCTTTTCAGACCACAATTACATAACTTGTTCAAAATCCCACTAGTTTCTTTTTAACAGTCTTGGTAAGAGATGAAACTGATATACTTCAGAGGCCATTTCCGTAGGAGCACTGCTTTTAAAAATCATGCAAAAAAAAGCCAAATACAGATGTTATATTTTAACCCGGGCTGCAGCTATTTGTGTTGATCTGAAAGCTTACAAGTAAATCCACTGTTACGAACAAGCACTGTGGGAGCTATCAGCTATCAATGAGAACCCTTCTGTGGTTTCCTTTGGTCACGTGGCATCATTATGATTCCCTTCTCCTTGCTGTAAGTGGGTAAAGGTCAAGAAATGCCTAGGCAAATACGAAGAGAAGTTATTTTGGCATAGAATCTCATTTTTTACTACCAGCTCCTAATGTTTTTCTCACAATACGTGCACCTATTAGCAGGAGATAGGATTTCTATTTACAGATCCACATAAAGCTTCAAGGAAATAACCAGTGTTAGTACCTCCTCACCTGAAAAAGGCTTAAGTAAACACTAATTAAAACATTTAGGATCTTAGTTGCATCAATACTTCTCTACTTGAAAGGTCGTTTAAATGAAAAGGTTTTCTTCTTACTGTTTGATTTACCTAGGACTCTAAGAAACCAAGAAGTCATAGCTTTCCCTTAAATTACACATATACATATGTTGTAAGAATATAGGCCAGGCGCAGTGGCTCATGCCTGTAATCCCAGCACTTTGGGAGGCCGAGGCAGGCACTTCATGAGGTCAGGAGATCGAGACCATGGTGAAACCCCATCTCTACTAAAAATACAAAAAATTAGCCCAGCGTGGTGGCGGGTGCCTGTAGTCCCAGCTACTTGGGAGGCTGAGGCAGGAGAATGGCATGAACCTGGAAGGCAGAGCTTGCAGTGAGCCGAGATTACGCCACTGCACTCCAGACTGGGCAACAGAGCAAGACTCCATCTCAAAAAAAAAAAAAAAAGGAATATAGAAAATTAAATAAATAAAATAATTAAATATTGAGTTAAATGCATGACTACATATATTAAATTTGGAAATTGAAAGCATTAATAGAACAGAGAAACCAGCTAAAACAAATTGTAGCTTTTAAAATAAACAATAAAGCCTGTTATTTATTATCTGAAAGCCAGTAAATACATTTACTTCTTTGGTATCCATCAAAATAGTTGCATTTGCAGAGGATGTATAGGGCAGTGAAACTACTCTATATTATGATGATGGATACATATCATCATACATTTATCAAAACCTATAGAATGTATAACACCAAGAGGGAACCCTAATGTAAACCATGAACTTTGGATGATAATGATATTTGAGAGTAGGTTCACCGATTCTATCAATGTACCATTGTGGTGCAGGATATTGATAGCGTGGGAGGCTGTTGGGGGAGAAAGGAAACTCTATCTTCCTCTCAATTTTTCTGTTAACCTACAACTGCTCTAAAAAAAAGTCTATTTTTAAAAACAATTTTTAAAATTTGTATTTGTCTCAGATTCAAAATAGTATCACACAGGTGATTTATCTTAAAAGTCCATGTCAGTATTGAGCTATACGTCATTTTTTACAAATCTAAAACAAAAGTATTTCAAAATGTTCAGTGGCAGAGAGTACTGGTACCACAAAATCAGGGCAGTAGAAGCAAAGGGGATATAAGATATGGATATTTTGTAGCTTGAGGAGATGGCACCTAGGGAAAGGAGAATTAAATGTTTATTTGGGAAAATGTTAATGATATACATAGAACATAGGAGCTGGAATAAACAAGGCATGCTTAGGTTATAGCAAGGCATACTCCTGGCCTAAAATATCACCATCTATCTCTGTATGTGTGTGACAAAGTAAGAATGTGGCGGGGGGGAAGGGAAGACTGAGAACACAGAGCACTTGGTCTACTTATTAGCAAAAATAAAGTGAGATTTTCTAAAATCAGGTATAATGTCATCTGCCCCTTCAAAAAGCTGTTCTTTTTGGCCACACTTCTTATGGTCAATTAAACTGAAATTATTTCCAAATACTGAGTTCTAATTAAAGTACTGGAAAGAAAACTACAATAGAAAATACTTATTTGTTACACAGTATAATCAGGTATGGTTATAAATAAAAAAAAAAAAAACATGGGAAAATACTCAAACATTGTAAATTACAGAATAATCTAAATTTTAAAAACTAAAAACAAAGAACTGATTATCATAAAATACTGAATTTGCTATTTAAGCTCATTTAATTCTGTGAATTAGGATGGACCATATGGATGATACTCTTACTTTTACTCCAAATAAAACAAATAGTAAAATATTTGAGGGAAGAAAACAGCAAAGTCTGTGTATTCTGGGTTTCCAATTAAACTTCAACCTTCTGGTGTTTTCAATTATTCCTGCCAAAATGTAGTTTTCTATTTCTGAAGTTTCTTGGAGATAAGTAGCTTACAAAGTGGTAATGTGATGTCTTATGGGTAAAAAATTATAAAACACAGGGCATAAACTTTCCCCCAATATAGAAAATAGTTGAAATGGTTCAATTCATTTTTACCAGGAGAAAATATATAGCAAGAGGTAAACAGTGGAGCCAAGACCCAATCAATAATGTCTAGCACTGAAGTAATGTTAAAGTCTTCTAAATATCAATAGTACTAAGAGACTTGCTATACCAGGTTTTGAATATCTAAGTAAAGCTTAAAATACAAAAGCAAAAACATAATATAGAAAGAACTATCAGCGGTTGATATTCTCATAGACTTTATAATTTATTTAGTCATCTTAATACTATCCTTTGATTTTACTATCTGTGTCTTGTTGCACAGTTTTAAAACATTTCCTTTACTTTGGATATCTGATAAAATTCATTATATTTTCTTATCAAATTTTCTATCAGATACAATATATACTGTAATTATAGCCCCCATAAATTGACAAATTTATTGATTTGTCTCTTCTCATTGGTAGCAAATTGAAATCATAAGTCTTCTAAAAGAATGTCAAATTCTTCACCAAATTAATGTGTGAAGTCTTCAAGATGGATTTAATTTGTGCCACTTGATGACAACCTTTTCCGGATTTATTACTGTCTCTTTCCACTGGTTCACTGCTTCAATGTTATTACTGTCTTCACTTATCCAAATCTGTAAAGGAAAGTAAGTACAATCATTTAACTTGACACAGTAATAATAACTAAGTTCAGACAGTTAGTTACTCTTACTGATGGAAGAAATTTGGAAGTTTGGTTCATATATTTGAAATTAAACATCTTTCTTTTTTTCAAAAGTCAGTTTGATTTCTCTATTTGACATTTAAATGCTAAAACATTTAACCATTTTAGTCATTCTGAAGACTAGTTTATAAGGTTCAATTCAATTAAAAAATTCAAGGTGAGGCAGTCAGGCGCAGTGGCTCACGCCTGTAATCCCAGCACTTTGGGAGGCCGAGGCGGGCAGACCACGAGATCAGGAGATCGAGACCATCCTGGCTAACACGGTGAAACCCTGTCTCTACTAAAAATGCAAAAAATTAGCCAGGCGTGGTGGTGGGTGCCTGTAGTCCCGGCTACTTGGGAGGCTGAGGCAGGAGAATGCTGTGAACCCGGGAGGCGGAGCTTGCAGTGAGCCGAGATCGTGCCACTGCACTCCAGCTTGCGCAACAGAGCGAGACTCCATTTCAAAAAAAAAAAAAAATTTCAAGGTGAAATATTACAAAATCATTTCCCGTAGAACAGTTATTAGTATCCTTTCCTATTCAAGAAATCTAGGAGCTCAACTTAAAACTGATGCCGACCACTCAAAAACATTCTTGTAAAGATCAATTAAAGTGAGGCTAATCATGATTCAAGTTAGATTGGTAAGGAATGTGCATTTTAAAGGACATTTTACATGAAATAAACCATAATCTCAATTAAAATCTAATAAATAGTCATTCTTGATCAATAGTAATTTCATAGTACCCATCACTTATGTAACTCAAATACTACATGTGAACACATACATAGTATTATGCAAATTATACAAAAGACATCACAATAATTATATTATTATGAACCTTTATGAAGACAAGGAATAAAAAAACTTGAATTCTCACCTTACCTCTAGCACTAACAAATGCTTTTACCTTGGAGTTAACTTCTCTGAGATTCAGTTTCTAAGAGATTAGAGCAGGTCATTGGTTTAAATCTTTTTCCTTTTCTTTCTTGGTCTAAAGAACCTTCCTTTCAAATGAAATCTTACAAATAACCCCAGTATGTAAAACAGACGTTAGAGTACTTTGGTTGATACAGGGGTGGAAGACCTTGAGTTCACCTTTGGCTGCCCCATCATGGTTCCTCCTAAGGCTACACCAGATAAGCCATAGGGAGCAGATGACCAGCAAGAACCTTTCCAGATGACCAGCAAGAAACTTTCCTTTAGTTTATTATTCTAACTAAAATCTTAGCCAAGAGAATGGAATCACCACAAATGTTATCATGAAAATCATTTCAAGTAAATTTCCTATTCCATTCATACCATTAAGTTGAGGCTTGATGATATACGAAAACTTTAACTGAATTGACTTCATAGGCTTAATGGCTTTCAAAAGTGTGCTGGTTATATGAATTCTTGAATTCAAGTTATTTTCCAAAGAGTAAATTATAAACAACATTTTTATTAATATTTTATGTAAAAATATATATTAAAAAGTAAATCAAGGAGCTGATATCAATCTTTGAAAAGTCATATATAATTTGAGGATTTCATGCAGACTGTCAATAATATCTTATCAAGTTGAAGATTTTAAACCAATAATATAGATTGTGGAATTTAAATGTGGTTCAAACAATTGTAATTAAGGTGAAAGATAATGGATAGCTACCACTAGTCTATTCAGAGTAAGGAAAGGAAACAAGTTCCTAGAAGACTTGCAAGTTAGCAAGTGTTATGTTGTTTTACACAAATTGTACCAAGATTTTAAAATAATTCAGACAGTAGTATTAACTAAATAATATCACAACCACTGTTAAAATGGACATGTTCTAGGAATTCAAAACTAACATAACTCAGGTAAGAGCATATAAAAAGTGCCCATGTTAAACATTAAATCAAAGATTAAACAAAATAAATTTGATACTCAAAGTCTTAAGAAATTGATTTAAATACTTAATGTTCCCTCCTTCCACAAGGAACAAATCAGTAGTACTGAAAAACTGATAATTCTCATCGTTTTTAAAGTAAAAAAGCTCAGAAAAAAACATATTTAAAGATAAACCTGATTGCTCAGAAATTCCAACTATTTATATTAAAGCAAAAAGTCTGACAAGTTTTGATTTTTGTAGCAACAATGAATTTTGATTTATGATGCTAAAGAACTGTACTCTATTCGACTTTAATATTTCCTGTATTCTCTTTGTTAAGTGACTGTTTGAATGCATAGAAAAATACAAGGAAGGATAAAAAATCCTACTAACCTGGCCCACAAAGTGTTTTCTTCTTATAGAGCTTCGACTATAAAGTTTAATGAGAAAAACAATGTCTCTTTCACTCTGTATAAGTGGAAAAATCATAGTCTCTCCCCACTTGACTCTTCCATTGGAGGCCTTCAGTAAGCGTGTCTTTTTCTTGTAAATCAACTCTCCCGAGCTAAACATTCCCACCTTCACAAAAAAACCTTAAAAATTAGAAATACTGGTTTATAAAATGTTTTTCAAAATACCATATAAAGGTGTGTATATACACATCCAAGTTGGAATTTATATATATAACATTTATTGTAAAAATACAGGTAAGTCACTTTTAAATGTTCGATGAGCTACAACCATAACAGAAAACAGCTCTAGTCAACTTTATAACTTTGGCCATACTTTACTACTATAACTTTAAATGAACTTAATCTTTCTGGGGCTGAATACCATTAAAGACTGGAAATGGAGGCATAAACAACAATCACAGTAAGAGTGCACACTGAAAAGGATCACACTAAAGAGAGGTGCCAATTTTTTAGACAGCTGGAGGTATTTATTTCACAATTTTATATAAGTAAAATATAAAATACTCCAGGAGTTAAGTATATGCCCACTAGATAAAATGTATACATTAAATAAATTTGAGATGTAGAGCTTCCAGTAATGGCAGAAAAGTTTGTATAAACTAACCTTCCCATAAATAACAATTATAAACTTTGGAAAAAAATTTAAAAACACTAAAAGCAGAAAGAAATCGGAGGGAAGTCAACTGGTAAGAGATGGGAACTTCCCTGGGTAAAATTCAGCTTGATACAGCTTTTCACCTAAGCATACTCCCCTATCTGACCGACACAGCGCCTACAGCTCAAGCAGAAAGTACAGTCTGACTAATTGGAGGTGACAGAGCTGGGCTGCCAGGGAAGCAAGAAAGTGAGAACCCCCAGAAAGGAGGGAGCCACAAAGTGAGGGCTGAGAACTGACCATCAGATTGATAGAATGAAGAGCTGTGGTCATCCTGATAAGGATGTTTTAAGGGAAGCCCGTTATAAACCGCAGCTGTTGTCCTTGTTTCCTAGAATTAATTATATATAGTCCTGATGATTTATTCCAAGTTAGGTTTTATTTGCTTATTTTTATTTTAGGATTTTCCATCTATCTACATAGGTGACATTAGTCTATAATTACTTTTTGTGTGTGCTGTCCATTCTGTTTTGGTATCAAGAATATGCTGACCTCACAAAATTACTTTTTCCATCTTCTTTTCATGCTTTGGAGCAGCTTATATACAATAAAAATTACATGTTCCTTGAAAATTTGGTAGAATCTTCCAGTACAATTACCTTGGCCTAGTGCTTTTATTAGAGGCAGTTCTTTAACTACCTTTTCATGGTTATTCTTTTATTTAGATTTTCTTCCTCTTTTTAAGATTCTACTTTCAACCACTGAATTTCTCAGAAAGTCATTTATTTTACATAGATACCCAAAAAATGGGTATAGTTATATATGGTATTGCTTTATATATGATAGAATCTCTTCTGAATTTGAAATTATATCCTCTTCATTGCTCAGAACATCATTCATGTTTTCTCTATTTTTTTCACTTGATCTCACCTGCTATAGATTTGTCTATTTTAATGATTCTTTCAAAGAAACAGCTTTTAGTTTTATTGATTATGCCTTTTGTGGTTGTCTCCATATCTGTCACCTTCAACTTTAGCTTTAGTACCTTACTTCTAATTTCTTTGTGTTTGTTGTTTTTCTAGCTTCTTGAATTGAATGCTCCGTTTCATTTATTTTCAGTCTTTCTAGTTACAGTGAACATGCATTGCTTTTGCCTGCCCCCAGATAGTTCCCTTCTTTTAGTAGGGAAAAGGGGCACTCCTACCCCAACTCAAATCTTTAGGACTAGACAACCAAAGTATCACAACTCCTGGTTGTACACAAAACACAGGGAGGGAAAAGTGTTTCTAGGTTTGTTTTTGATATATATATTTTTTTACAATTAAGTTTCTAGTTAGCAGGGCATTCCACAAAGGGCACAGACCTAGAGAGAGGATAAATCATTTCAGGGGGTAAAATAAAACTGAGAATCCTCTAGACATTCAACCTGTATGAACTGATGAGCTAAATAAAAAACAGTATCAAAGGCAGAGAGGTCATAACTGGATAACACTCAAGAGACCACTGTATTAAGGTAGACACAATGGCTAAAATTTGAAATCCTATAATTTTAAAGTAAATAAGTTAAATAATAAAAGTTACTAAGATTTTAATCTCCATTGTAAGAAACGTAGAAAAAATACTTTCTATTACTAATACTTTCTGAAGATTCTACTTTGAACCATTGATATACTTACTCAAAGTCAAAGGTGTTGAGGAGCTTGGAAGGTATTGTGCCTCAAGAATTTGTAACTGAATTCTGCTATTTACTGCTTGAAAACAAGTCCCCAATTCAAGTTCTGCATGGCAAACCTGCATATCAAAAAAGTGTCATTTGGTAGTTAAGAATAAAGTTTTTGGGATAATTAAAAAATTCAAAGAGAAAAAGTTAAGGTTAGAAATTTTGAAAGTATTCCTTTCCAATGATATTCAAAACTATAAGCTACAAGAGAAAGTTAAGAAGATAAATATCATGAATTCTTTAAAGTACTCATTTGCATGGATTCTGAAAATACAGGTTCTATCTACGTACTGAAACTTCAAAATCAGTGACACCTAGAGCCAATTCAAATTAAAAGTAAATTAAATTCATAAGCAGTATCACTGGAGAAAATGCCAGTGAAATTAACACAAAAGGAATACACTTTCAAAAGAACTAAATGTAACCAAATTATTTTTAGAGAACACATGAAATATGATTAAAAAGTTACATATGAAAATCATCATCTTTTTCTAATTGTGGAGAGCAGGGTATGTGCTACCAAAATCAGAAGGCAGCAATAAACAGATCTGTGGATTAAGAGTTGAATTACTATGCTGAATGGAAGCAAGCTAAAGAAAGCTGGCAAGAAGGAAGCTAGTCAACGTGATGAGGCAGTAAATAATAAGGAAAAGGTCAAAGAAAACCTGAGGCAAACAGTAAAATGAAGGAGACTTAAAGAAGAGGAAAAATTAAAACGTGTTCTTCAGCACTGCTGACCAACAGCAGAAGAAAGTTGGTAATTTGTCTGTGAAATACAACACAAGTCAGACTACTTAGGTGGATTCCAAGGTCCTTGGACTGAAAAATAAAAGGGAGAACAGTAGTCCAAACACAAAAACACTATTGTTTACATGTTGAAAAGAGTAAGAATAGGAATAAAGTAGGAACATAATGTTTACAGATCATACTAGGGCTCAGCATAGACAGACACAAAAGTCTTTGCTAGTACTGATTCCAATAAAGTTACAGAACAACTGAATGATACTTGATGAGGACATTTATATTTGACATTGCTCAGTATTCCCCAATAACTGGCTCATGGCTCACTGGAAAAAAAAAAAAAAAAACACCTTTCCATATACATAACATTGACAGAGGCTTGGTGTTTTCTTAAAATATGATTCTGTATTTTAAACTAGTCATGCCATAAGAAATGAAGAGATAGAAAATGAAAAGTGAATTGCTTAACAAGTACAAACTCAACTGTTGGAATTTAATTCCCCCTTGAAAAGGTCTAAATTGATGATAAAACTTGTTATTTGGCAACAAATGATGACTTCTAATAAGTAAGTTAATTTATTGCTTTTGATTGTAATCAGAATGAGAACGAACTAACAACTTTTCACATGAACTAATTTGATAGCCATAAAACAAAACAAAATAAAACAAAACAAAAAAACCTTTGCTGATACAAAAAAATTGCTGCCCTTGGCATTTAAAAAATATATTTTAAAAGATAGAGTCACACTGTTTATAAAACACAAGGGAAATCATGGTTAAATTTTTTTTATTATTTTTTATTATGGTTTTATACCCACAATGTAATAACACTTATGAAAACACATAAAGGTGGCAAAACTTCTCTTACTGTTACACAATTGTAGAGTTCACTCTCATAAAACAGAGCAGCATTTGGCAATAGGCTTGCCATTTCCCACTTGCCAAGGTTATTTCACAGATTCAATTCATGTTCCAGGACATTAATTCAGATCGTGAAAAACTATTCAAAGATTTAAACTATTGGCCAGGCGCAGTGGCTCACGCGTGTAATCCGAGCACTTTGGGAGGCCGAGGTGGGCGGATCACCTGAGGTCAGGAGTTTAAGGCCAGCCTGACCAACATGGAGAAACCTTGTCTCTACTAAAAATACAAAAATTAGCCAGGTGTGGTGACGCATGCCTGTAATCCCAGCTACTCGGGAGGCTGAGGCAGGAGAATTGCTTGAACCCGGGAGGCGGAGGTTGTGGTGAGCTGAGATTGCGCCATTGCACTCCAGCCTGGGCATCAAGAGCGAAACTCGGTCTCAAAAAAAAAAACAAAAGAGCAGCATTTGGCAATAGGCTTACCATTTCCTGCTTGCCAAGGTTATTTCACAAATTCAATTCATGTTCCACTTATTTCAGATCATGAAAAACTATTCAAAGATTTAAACTATTTAAATCTCATAGTAACCAAAAAATTAAAATTCCAATCAATTAGCACGTATGTATTGACTGCATTTAATAAGCACAAAACTGCTCCTAAATAATGTATCCTTTTATTCAGAAAAGAAAATATTGTTAGCCTTCCTGGAAGGGTTGAAATGAAATGTTGAGCATCATTATAGAACATCACGATCTGGTGATGTTTGAGAATATCTTCTTAGGGGGGCAATACATGGTAGAGTTAAAAGAGCTGGCTTTGGAATCAGACTGCCTCCATTCAAATCCTGACTCCCCAATACTGGCTGTATGACCTCAGGCAAGTGTTCCCCTGATCTCCACAAAAGGGATAAAGAGCACCAGGGTGATAATTTTGGTGTGATCATTAGGTCACATAGCATTGAGGCAGCCGTAAGATAAAATCTCTGTAAATGCCAGCTGTTTCTTCAGGAAAACGTATTTCTTCCACATTATTCAACACCAAAATTTGAGATCTGAAGTAACTATTTACATTACTATTTGTCAAGGTCAAGAATTCTTTATTGAGTAAAAGCCTGAAAGTTGTGCTGCTCATGGTGAAACACTTGTCAGTGTGGATGGTTAAATCCGGCTCTTTTTTTTGAGACAGAGCCTCACTCTGTCACCCAGGCTGGAGTGCAGTGGCGCGATCTCGGCTCACCGCAAGCTCCACCTCCCAGGTTCACGCCATTCTCCTGCCTCAGCCTCCCAAGTAGCTGGGACTACAGGCGCTCGCCACCACGTCTGGCTAATTTTTTGTATTTTTAGTAGAGACGGGGTTTCACCATGTTAGCCACGATGGTCTCGATCTCCTGACTTTGTGATCCGCCCACCTCGGCCTCCCAAAGTGCCGGGATTACAGGTGTAAGCCACCATGCCTGGCCAAGTCTGGCTCTTTAAATGTCACAATTAGAATATTTATTTTCCTCTTCAACACATTAAAACAAAGCATACTATTATTGCTTTAGCCAATAATATGAAACAGTCACACTTACTAACATAAACTCACTGGTCCAGTATAGCCCAAACACTCTTCTTTCAGGGTATCAATCTATAACCCTAGCACTTGGCATTCAGAAAATACACAAATATTTATAAGATCTCTGATACATGAAATATAATTTAGTAGAAATTTAGCCATAATTATTCATTCATATTTTCCAATGCAGCTAATGTCTCAATTCCCCAGAAAATCCCCGAGTTCTCTTCTTATATACTCTGTTTTTAACTTTTTAATATATGAATTATCTATTTAAATAGTGTATTTGTGCCTTCTGTAAACTATGGCTGCAGATTACTACCTACTAAGCTAGTGTCAAATATGCCAGTGACAAACTCCTGTCATAGTTACAGAACAGCACATTGGGGGTTGAGATAAAGAGTAATAGGCAAGGCTGGGCGCAGTGGCTCACGCCTGCAATCCCAGCACTTTGGGAGGCCGAGGCAAGAGGATTGTTTGAACTCAGGAGTTTGAGACCAGAATGGGCAATATAGTGAGACTCCTCATCTCTACTAAAAATTTTAAAAATTATCTGGGCATTGTGGTATGCCTGTAGTCCTAGCGTCTCAGGAGGCTGAGGTTGGAGGATTGCTTGGGCTGGAAGATGGAGAAGGTAGTGAGCTGTGATTGTGCACTGCACTCCATGCTGGGCTACAGAGCTGTCTTTCTTCCTCAAAAAAAAGGAAGGGAAGGGAAGGGAAGGGAAAGGGAGGGGAAGGGACGAGGGGAGGGGAGGACAGGAGGGGAGGAGAGGGAAAAGGAAAGAAGGAAGGAAGGAAACATGTTTCTGTCCCATATCCCCCAAAATTCTGATTTTTTTTAGTTTATGTATGGGCATTTTTTTAAAGCTCCCAGATGACTGTAATGTGTACCCAGCCTCCCAAGTAGCTGGGACTACAGGCGCTCGCCACCACGTCTGGCTAATTTTTTGTATTTTTAGTAGAGACGGGGTTTCACCATGTTAGCCACGATGGTCTCGATCTCCTGACTTTGTGATCCGCCTGCCTCGGCTTCTTAACCCAGAGTTAAGAAGCACTTCCAGTCACCTTAAATATTTTTGGAAAAAGGTAAAATATAAATCCCATATAAATTTAAAACCACATATAGGTTTGACCTTATAAAAGCTTAAGACTGATTTTTATGAATATTTATCCTAACATTTGATCTATATAATTTAATTAGAAATTCCTAAATGATTTAAAAACAGTGTTCAGTTTGCTGAGAGAAGCAAAGAGCAGGTCCCAATCAGCACCATTAGGCAATAAAGCTTTTTACAAAAAAAAAAAAAAAAAATCAGCTATAAAACTTCTAATCAATTTATGAGCTGCTGTATAGCTTACTCATGGTTAAAACAACTTTTCTAATCTATTTCAGGGCAATCTCTGATTGAGTTTGGAATTTATGATTCTTTTTTGTTTTTCCTAAGTTATCAGCTACCTAAAAAATCTTTTAAAAAAAGGTTATTCATACCTCAAAGTTATTTCCCCTGAAGTATAAAATATTAATAAGAAATGTGCTAGGAGAAGGTAAACTTGAGGTTATTTTCCAACAGAGAAAGAAAACAGTTCTGTTAACATTTTATCAATAATTTCTAAAATATTATTTGGAAATAATATTATTGCTACTTGAGAGCCTTCTAGATCCTCTAATATTCTATTCAGGTTATCTTCTAACAAACAAAAACCCATCCACCAAATAATTCTAAAAGTATGAAATACTCTTAACATACTATTATCACTTACAGAAATTTTTGAAGGCGGTGTTATATCCAGAGAGTAATCCATTTCCTGTGTGCTAAGGGTTCTGAGTGATAGTGAGCATTTTCCAATGGTTTTCTTCCTGGGAGTCTGGGTTTGAATCTTAAATATAAGCCTTATGGTTTGTAGACTTTGAAGTTTAATAGCAAATACAAACGTTTCCATAAATTCAATAGCCTTTAAAAAAAAACAAGAAAACATAAAATATATAAATAAAAGGCTTATATGCCAGTACAAAATAATATTTTATTTTATATTCAGAAAAGGTATATTTAATTCTTTTTACAACAAAACATCTTTTTAATGTGAGTGAAAATAAGAATGGCAATGACTTGCTTTTCTAGAGTTTATCCTGGATACTCCCTTTCTTAATTTGACAAATCATCCTTTAAATTATTTAGGAATTCAGGTCATATCAACACCATGCTCACCACAATACAGCTTTTTCCCTTTTTGAAAATTAATTGTTTTTCCATCTTTGGTTCTGGCGTCTTTCCTGTCATCATCACCATTCTTCAACAGTTTAGGAGAGTGGTGCAGGAATCTCATATGCAAGCACTCTCTTGTTCACAGTATCTAACTAGTTCACATAAAGAGACTTGAATTATTTCTTTAAAGGAGTTATTTTTTGTCTAACGAATCTTCCCATCTATCTTAGACTTCAGTTTCCTTTTTGGTGACATTTATTCCACCCTTTCCTATCTGAAAAACTAACTCCTTGATAGAGAAGACAAAGGAAAATATGAGTTTAAAATTATACTTTCTCTCCTAATCACCCATCTCAGTCAGCAAGTCAGTGTTTTCCAGCCTCAGAACATTTTTAAATGCTCTTGTTACTTTTAATATTTTTAAATCCTTGGCTTACTATGGGCTAACATGTTCTTGACACTAGACTGTTCTTTGCCATACACTTCCTTCTTTCCATCTTTAATGCATACATTTAGAAAGGAGCTTTTACTCCTTTTGAAAAGGCAAGATATCTGGGCAACTAGCGTAAATATTTTGAATACAGGCATACCTTATTTTACTGTACTTTGCTTTAATGTGCTTCACAGACATTACATTTTTTGCAAATTGAACGTTCGTGGCAACACTGTGTTGAGTAAGTCTATCAGTGTCATTTTTCTAATAGCATGTGCTCACTTCATGTCTCTGTCACATTTTGGTAATTCTCACAATAGTTCACACTTTTTCAATATTATTATATCTGTTATGGTGACCTGTGCTCACTGATCTTTGATATTACTATTGCAATTGTTTTGGAGTGCCACAAACCACACCTATATAAGATGGGCAACTTGATCGATAAATGTGTGTGTTCTGATGGCTCCGGCAACCAGCTGTTCCATCTCTCTCCCTCTCCTCAGGCCTCCCTGTTTCCTAAGACACAACAATATTGAAATTAGGCCAATTAATAACCCGAAAACGCCCTCTACGTGTTCAACTGAAAGGAACAAACGTATATCTCTGACTTTAAATCAAAAGCTAGAAATGACTAAGCTTAGTGAGGAAAATACGTCGAAAGCCGAGATAGACCAAAAGCTAGGCCTTTTATATCACTTAGTCAAGTTGTGAATGCAAAGGAAAAAATTACTGAAGGAAATTAAACGTACTACTCCAGTGAACATACAAAGTGAAACAGCCTTATTGCTGATGCGGAGAAAGTTTTATTTGTCTGGACAGAAAATCAAATCAGCCACAACATTCCCTTAAGCCAAAACCTAATTCAGAGCAAGGTCCTAACTCTCCTCAATTCTATGAAGGCTGAGAGAGGTGAAGAAGCTGAAGAAGAAAAACTAAAAGCTAGTAGAGGTTGGTTCATGAGGTTTAAGGAAAGAAACAGTCTCCAAAACATAAAAGTACAAGGTGAAGCAGCAAGTGCTAATGTAGAAGTTGCAGCAAGTTATTCAGAAGATCTAGCTAAGAAGGTGGCTACATTCAACAACAGATTTTCAATGTAGACAAAAGAGCCTTCTGTTGGAGGAAGATGCCATCTAGGACTTTCACAGTTACAGAGAAGTCAATGCTTGACTGCAAGGCTTCAAAGGACCAGGCTGACTCTCTTGTTAGGGGCTAATGCAATCAGTCACTTTGAGTTGAAGCCAACACTCACTCACTGTTTTGAAAATCCTAGGGCCCTTAAGTATTACACTAAATTAACTCTGCGTGTGCTCTATAAATGGAACAAAGCCTGGATAACAGCATATCTGTTTAAAGTATAGCATGGTTTACTAAATATTTTAAGTCTACCATTGAGATCTACTGCTCAAAGAAAAAAAAAGATTCCTTTCAAAACACTATTTCTCATTGACAATGCACTTCGTCACCCAAGAGCCCTGACAGAGATATATACAGAGATGAATGTTATTTATTTTCATGTCTGCAGACACATCCATTCTGCATCCCATGGATCAACTTTCAAGTGTTATTACTTAAAAAGTAAATTTTGTAAGGCTATTGCTGCCATAGATAGTGATTCCTCTGATGGACCTGGGCAAAAGCAATTGAAAACTTTTTAGAAAGGATTCAGGATTTTAGGTACCATTAAGAAAATTCATGATGCATGAAAAGAGGTCAAAATAAGGACATTAGCAGGAATCTGGAAGAAGTTTATTCTAACCCTCATGGCTGACTTTGAGGGATTCAAGATTTCAGCAGAGGAAGTAATTGCAGATGTGGTGGAAACAGCAAGAGAACTAGAATTAGAAGTGGATCCTGAAGATGCAATTGAATGGCTGCCATCTCATGATAAAATATGAACAGATAAGAAGTTGCTTCTTACACATAAGCAAAGAAAGTAGTTTCTGGAGATGGAATCTACTCCTGGAAAAGATGCTGTGAACATTGTTTAAATGAATTCAGAGGATTCAGAATATTACATAAACTTAGCTGAAAAGCAATAGTAGGGTTTGAGAGGATGGAATCCAATTTTGAAAGAAGTTCTACTGTGGATAAAATGCTATCAAACAGCATCACATACTACAGGGAACATTTTTGTGAAAGGAAGAGTAATAGATGTGGTCAACTTCACTGTTGTCTTATTTCAAGAAATTGCCACAGCCACTTCAACCTTCACCAGCCACCACCCTGATCATTCAGCAACCATCAACATCAAGGCAAAACCTTCCACCAGCAAAAAGATTACAACTTTCTGAAGACTCAGATGATCACTAACATTTTTTAGAAATAAAGTATTTTAAACTGAAGTGTGTAAATTACTTTTTTAGACATAATGCTATCGCACACTTAATGGACTACAGTATAAAGATAACTTTTGTATGCACTGGGAAACCAAAAAACTCATGTGATCTGCTTTATTGCAATGTTCGTTTTAGTGTGGTGGTCTGGAACTGAATCTACAGTATCTCCGAAGTATGCCTATACTGTGCCCAAATTGTTACTCTTGTTATAATAGCTTATGTCTCTCTGTATAGCCAGAATTGTCTTTCTGAGGGTCTCACAACTACTGAGCTATCTTTTTCTTTTAGAGTCTCAAGCCATAGAATCAAGCCAATTATATATTAAACACAAAATGTTTAATGAGCTTACAAATTAAGCAAGTGTGATGCTTCATTTCACACTTTCCATATTTTGCCAAATAGGAGTCTCCCAAACAACTTTATATATAATAACAAAATTGTAAAATGAAAGACTCCATACAAGTTTTAATATGGGAACATTTTTCCTAACTTTTCCTAAGCTAAATTAGCTTTATTTGAAAATCAAAAAGTAAAATTGTTTAATTTAGAAAGTAGTCATCTATGAGTGTCAAGGTTATAATGAGTTAAGGTTTATTTCTAGCTAGACTTTCGATGATACATATTTTCATAAAGTGAGATCCTAATGTATACATATACACATACATATATACACATTCATACATGTATACACATACACACACACCCCAATTTTGATCACTGCCTTTTTCATTTATTAAAAATGTTTTTCCAGCTCCTTAAAAACTCTTCCTAAACATTAGGTTTCATAGCTACCTAGGTTTCTATCACATGGTGTTATGGGCTGAATTACACCCTTCTAAAAAAGATATGTTGAAGTCCTGAGCCCCAGCATCTCAGAATGTGAACTCATTTGGAAAGAGGGTCACTGTAGACGTGATCAGTGAAGTTAAGAAGAGGTAATACTGAAGTAGGGTGGACCTCTACTGACTGGTATCCTTTTAAGAAGATGGCCATGTGAATACACAGAACACAGGTATAATGCCATGTGAAGACAGAAGCAGAGACTGGAGTGATCTACAAGTCAGGGAATGTTAAGGATTGCTGGCCATCACAGTAACTGGAAGAGAGGCATGGAACAGATTCTCCCTCAGAGAAGGAATCAACACTGCTGACATTTTAATTTTGGACTTTCTCCAAAGCTGCAAGAGAGAAAATTCTGTTGCTGTAAGTCACTCAGTTTGTGGTACAGTACTGTGTTATGGTAGGCCTAGGAAACCAATGCACATAGGTACACCATTAGGTTTTTCAACCATTCCTCTGTATGACGTTTGGACTTTTTTCAATTTTTCTTCAAACAAAACTTCCAAGAATATTTTATATATTTTTGTTTGTATTTTAGATTATTTCCACAAAAATAATTTCCAGTTTCAAAGCAGAATTACTGTTTAAAAGTGTAAATATTTTAAGGTTTTGACATGTAGTGTCAAGATAATTTCTAAGAAGTTGTATGTTCTAGAATACCTGTAAAATTTTTCCTAATTCTAAGAAGAAAGGAAAGAAAGAAAGAGGAAGAAACAGAAAGCAATACGCAATTTAAATTTCTATTTCTATGATTAATAGTGAGAAGAAACTTTTTATATGTTTATTAGTCATTTGAATATTATTTTTAAATGATGTCTTTTAGAAGATATATTTTCATTTGCATAGAAAAACAATAGTCTTTTAACCTATAACAAACGACAGAAATGAACATGTATTTAAATTAATGTAAAATCTAGAATCTACAAAACCAAACTCAGGATCGTAAGTCCTTCTGTTATACTAATTGGAAGTATTTAAAAGAAATTCATTGCAATCATGAAATTATTTTTCAAGGCCAAAGTGGGTTGGGGGAAACAGAAGCCAAGATTTATTTCATTTCACACAAGAAAAGTAAATAGGTTTCTTAGATATTATTCATCTTCTGTATATTCTAGTGAATAAGATGTTCTTTTTAAATGCATCTTAATACTAGACAATGAAATATCAAATATTTTAGAGACTCAAAGTTGTCTTGAAAAAGCAACAATACATAGTTGTAGTTTCCCTGAGATAAAAGACTTTCTTATTCTGATTTGTTTACATGGGTAAAAGTGACATAAGAAAAACAGAAAAGAAATTCAAACACAAACAGCCACTTACGTTGGAACCTTCCTTGGCTGAAGATTTGAAATGCACTGGTTTGGGCAATGTAAGTATTCCTTTTATAGAAACAGTAGGAGTGTCTCCATAACTAGAGGGCCAACTTAAATCTCTGCACTAAAAAAATTAAAAATACAGTTTGAATTTTACAAAGGATCCAACAATACAAACATTTGACGTATTTCTTGAGGTACTGACTTTAGATAAAAACTGTAAAAATAAACTTGTCTACTGAGACCTCATGTTGCATCCACATTAAGCAAATTTTGACATATAATATTCTAGATGTCATGTCAATTTTCCTCTTGAGCTTAAAAGCACACAAACTTCCATCATACTACAGATTTTTTTTTCTTAGATGCTTTATTAAATACTATTTTCTGTAAAAATATTAAAGAATTCCAAATTTCAAAGGTGTCACTGGCCCATTCCCCAGAAAAGGGCAACAGTAAATGTTTACAATGTCTAAATATTCAATTTTGTAATAAAAGCTGGTATTAACTATACTAATTTACCTGTAAAACTGTGATCCAGATCTGTTCTACTGAAGAATTATAAAACAAT
Organism: Theropithecus gelada; assembly: GCF_003255815.1. Lineage (NCBI taxonomy): Eukaryota > Metazoa > Chordata > Mammalia > Primates > Cercopithecidae > Theropithecus > Theropithecus gelada. The sequence goes on from NC_037675.1 coordinate 93,207,226, forward strand.
TTCACATTCAGTCTCCCAAAGTCCCTTTCATCTCCTGATAGAGTAATTGTATCTGAATTATAAAAGGACAAAGATGTTTCAAATGCCATGCAATCCTTCTAACCCAATTAAGCTTTGATACAATCCAATTTTAAGAGCACAATTTTTAAATGCTACAATTATTTTTTAAAGTTCACAATCTAAGAAGACAAAAATCACACCTTAATGTTTTCATTGATGCACTAGAGGGAAGATATATACTATAAAAAGGTCTCATGGGTTTAAAAACTTAACCCAATTGCAGTAAGGGATTTACATTAAAACTAAGAGAAATCTTTCCAAATAATATATATATGGCCTTAATACTGTATTCTTCTGGAGGCTCCTTCACCAGCACACTTTAATACAAACAAAAGATACTCAGCTGCCTCACTTTTTAAAAAGCCACACTTGTACCTGAACACTGAGAAATGTACCATGTGACCTGAGTATCCATATGCTGATAACACTACCAACATAGTTTTATTTAGACTTAATTTATTATATCAACATAGTAGATATAATCATCTAGAGTTTTTCACCTTATATACAATTTCAAGCTACTAGAAATAATTATCTTCAGAGTATAAAAATAGGATACTTTATTCCTTACCCAGGCTTCTGTTACTCCCCTGAGAATTTTTCCTTGAAGAAGAACTACTGGGTACACTGGACAATGAATCATGTCTCTATAAATAAAATTATTCTTTAGTCAGAAATTGCATATGAAACCTTAAGGATTCTGATACATATGCCTCAATATCCATTCTCATAACAAACTGCATGCTATTTTGACAGTGTTACAGGTCAGAATTTCCCACTTACAGGTAGTGAAAAAGAAAAAAAGGTTTTGGCATTTGTTAGGAATATCTTAAACATCTTACAAGATAATATACTGGAAAGTCTTTGCAGTTTTTTATTTGGTTTTGTAATAAGGAGAAAGATGTTACTGCTTAGGTTTCATACCTGAGAGTATTAATGAAAATGAGAATTTATTTAGAAATAGCCTGCTATGGAAAAACTTGTAAAGCTGCAATTATCAAAGCATAGTCAATCTGAACCTGCAGCATCAGTATCATTTGGAACTTGGTAGGAATACAAACTCAGGCCCTACTGCAGAGCTACTGAATTAAGAACTCTGGGGATGAAGCCTGTCATCCTGTGTTTTAACAAGCTCTCCAAACAATTCTGATGCATGTTAAACAACTGTTGCTATAAAAATTTAAATCTATAAAAAGTTAACTCAGTTGAGGATTAAGGATTATCTAGAACATATTTCCATTTTATAAAATATATGTATATGTATTCACATGGAAACAAGACCATGAGTACATATAACAGTATTTTCACATTGCATTTACTCTGAGTTATAGGAAATACAGGAATTTGTCTTTCTACTTTGCTTACTTCTATTTCCTAATTTAAATAATTACAGCTTACTTGTAATAAAAAAGAAACATTTTTTAAAACATCAAAATAATTCTTAATTCCTTTTCAAAACCAAGAGGATGCAGTGTTAATATTAGTGAATAAAGTCCTACATCTCAAAAGAAATATAATTTTTAATAACTAGCTGATTTATTCGGTAAGAAAAGCTAAATTAATAAGCACTTTTAATTATACCATTTTAAATACCAACTGTTTCAAGGTTCCCTGAGAGCATACCAACTGAGATAGAAAATTTATTGAAAAAAGAAAAACTACTGCCTTTTAGCAATCAAATAACAACAGCTTTCTAAAATAATGCACATGGGAAATATCAATTATTTATTCTTCAGATATCAGAACAGATACATCTACAAAAAATATACAACATATTCCTAATGTAATTCACACATTTCTGAATTTTTAATTTGAAAGGAAATTATCACATATAATTAAATTTATGTAGCTAATTCACCTGGATGAATCGCTGAGATGAGCTTGTAAGATCAAACATAGATTTGCTTAGCCCAGGGGAACCGGGAAGTTTGTTGGTCCTTAAATCACAAACTACAAAGGGATATGAGAAAAGTATATATTTTTAAGAAACACTGGAATTCTACTTAATTACCATGAATAAATCTCTGTAGCAATACATCATGAATATTATGTGTAAATCTACAGAAGAGATAAAGCCTTCTAATAAAATATTTTTTAACTTAAAAATTTTTTTCAGTTATTTTATTTTTGTTCGAAACAGAAATCAACATAAATCAAACAACACATTTTCATATCCACATCAAATATCAAACAGGGAAAATTCACTTTTTTCTTTACATTCCCCATTCCTTGATCCAATAAAAATAATCTAAGAGTAAATACTCTGTATTAAGTGTAAGGCAATTATTTATTATTAATAAGCACGTATTACTTTTAAAAATCAATACTCAATCCCATGTGCTCCTATATTTCTAGTCTGTATTTTTAGTTTCCCTCCTACACTGTAAGATCTGTGAAGAAAGGAACTTTGTATGCCAATTATATATTCAAGCACAGTAGTGAACGCAAGGCAGGCCCTTAAATAAGTATTTCTTCTTTATTTTCAGTACCTCACCCTAAATTCAGTGGTTGAGATATATAGATATAGATATAGATATATCCCCTGAAAAATTGAGAATTTTGTGAATCACAGATGAACATGGTAGACTCTAATTCACACAGTCTCAAATATGAAACTACAAAAGCTCTATAATCACTTAAGCAGTTTCTTTGTTTATATTTCCCATCACACTATGAGTTTCTAAATTCATCGTTTTCACTGAATACAGAAAATGAAAAAATATTACCGTATTTAGTACAAATATCTATGTACAAATAGCTGTTATAGAGTTTATGAATATACAGATGACAAGTGAAATGCACACAAAATAATCTGGGCTGGTGCAGCGGTTCATGCCTGTAATCCCAGCAATTTGGGAGGCCAAGGCAGGAGGATTGCTTCAGCCCAGGAGTTCAAGCCCAACCTCAGCTACATGGCAAAACCTCGTCTCTACAAAAAATACAAAAAAAATTAATCAGGTGTTGTGGCACGTGCCTGTAGTCCCAGCTTCTGGGGTGGGGGGCAGGGGTGATGAGGAGCTGAGGTGTGAGAATCACTTGAGCCTGGGAGGTTGATGCTGCAGTGAGCTGAGATTGCACCACTGTGTTCCAGCCTGGGCAACAAAGTGAGACTCTGTCTCAAAACAACAACAACAACAAAAAGACAAAATAATCTGAAAACTAAACTTCTTGCTTTTTCGTGTTTTCTTCCCTTGTACCTGGTATGCAGCTAACTCCCTTCTCTTTTGTTGTATGTATTTATCATGAACAACCTAATGTTTTAAAGTATATATACATTGCAGAATGATTAAGTCTAGCTAATTTACAAATGTATTACCTCACAGTTATCACTTTTGAGTGATAACAAAAAGTGTTTTGAGAAAACCTAATATCCACTCTCTTAGCACTTTTCAAGAATATATCATAATTAACTATAGTCTCCATGTTGTACAAAAGAGCTCTTGAACCAAAGCTTCTTTCAAAAAAAGGAAAATTAAATGGAATGTAGAACTACCAACAGATGTAACTCATTAACCTTTCAATTTTCATATTAGATATAATACTACAGAGATGTCATAATGTTTATCACATTTATGAAGCTTGCTTTTTTCTTATTTTTAAATTGCTTTTAATAGTAAGAACCATTTATTCCCAGATCTTAGATTTGATTTCTAAATTTCTTAAAGAGAAACACAAAGAGGAAAAGCAGAAAAAATTTTCATACCTGATCCATACAGTCTCGTCACTTCTGAACGGGGAGGAAAGCGTCGACTCAAATCAGGTGAAATGTGCTGATACATATAGAATGGGTTATACACATCATAGCTGGGTCCGTGCTGGGATGAACTGGAAAGTTCTACCTTTCGATCTCCAAAAGATGCTCTGGCAGATGCTGAAAGCAAATGTTTCTAAAAGTTTATAACATCCTTTTCTTGGAGTTATTAGCCAACAGCTGGTACACCCAGGGCAAAAGAAAAAATATTTTGTCTCAAGTAATACTAAATCACATGCCTTTGATAGCTAAAAATATCAGCACATATTTAGGAAGTTCTGTGTGAAGTATTATGCCAAGGATCAGCCATGAAGCCTGCACTTAAGACAGTTTGGTATATTTCTGGCATTTTTCTTTGCCCCATAGACAATTCTGTATTTTGTGATCTGAGTTTCCTCTTATTTTTCTACTTGCATATAGAACATGTTTTAAATTACAATATCGGGTGGGGAGGCGGGATATATCCTTTTCAAGAAGACGTAGAACATTTATTAAAATTGACCACATGCTGAGATACACTAAGAAACTCTCAAATTTGGAAGGATTGAAATCATACAAAGTACATTTTCTTACTACAATGCAATTAAGTTGGAAATCAAATAGCAAAAATAAAAATTAAAAATATTTATATGGAAACACTAAAGACCAAGAATAACCAAAAACTAAATCTTTAAGAAGAAAAACAAGACTGAAAGATTTGCTCTACTGGGAATTAGGAATATAATATTGGTAAGTGATAGAAAAAGAGATCAATGGCAAAGAAGAGAAGGCCCAGAAACAGATACCCATTTCATGAACACTTAATTTATCATTAAGGTGGCACAGCACAAGAAAGAATGATCTTTTCACTAAAAGGTGATAAGACAACTGGATATCAATAGGGAAAAAATAAGCCTGCATTCAACTAAACATATTCACAAAAAATTAGTTCCACGGGGACTGTAGATCTAAATTAAATGTTACAGGCAAACCAATAAAGCTTCTATATGCAGGTTAACGTATAAGAAAGTTATCATGACCTTAGGACAGGGAAATACTTCTTAAATGGAACATAAAGAGCATCAATCATATACATAATTTCATTTATTTATTTATTGAAGTTGATTCTCACTCTGTTGCCCAGGCTGGAATACAGTGGCACAATCTTGGCTCACTGTAACCTCTACCTTCTGGGTTAAAGCTATTCTCCTGCCTCAGCCTCCCAAGTAGCTGGGATTACAGGCACCCACCACCATGCTGCCTAATTTTTTGTATTTTTAGTAGAGATGGGGTTTCACCATGTTGGCCAGGCTGGTCTTGAACTCCCAGGTTCAAGTCATCCACTGCCTCAGCCTCCCAAAGTGCTGGGATTACAGGCATGAACCACCACACCCAGCCTAATCATAGACATACTTTAATAAACTGAACTGCATTAAAATTTAAAATTCCCATTTGTCAAAGACTATTTAAGGTAACCCACAGAGTGCAAGACGATATATGCAACAAGCATAACTGGCAAAGGGCTCATATCCATCCAAGTACTAACCAGGCCCGACCCTGCTTAGCTTCGGAGATCAGATGAGATCAGGAGCATTCAGGGTGGTATGGCCATAAAGGGCTCATATCCAGAATACATGAGGAACGCCTACAAATCAATTTAAGAAAAAGAGAGAAGAGACTATATATAAATTGGCTTAAGACATTAATAGGCACTTCAGAAGACAGACTATCAATCTCATTAGTCATGAGGAAAAAATAAGCTGAAAACCCAAAGAAATACCACTACACACTCACCAGAATGGTTAAAAGTAAAAAGACTGACAATAGCACGTGTTGACAAGAAAGTAGAGGAATGTAAACAATCATACTCTGCTAGTGGAAATGTAAATTGATATAATCACTATGGAAAAAGAGTTTGACAATTTCTTCTAAAGCTGAAGATATTGATAGTCTATGACCCAACAAGCCATTCTGAACATATACACAACTGAAATGCTTGTACATGTGCACCAAGAGATAGGTATAAGAATGTTCATAAGTATTGGCCGGGCGCGGTGGCTCAAGCCTGTAATCCCAGCACTTTGGGAGGCCGAGACGGGCGGATCACGAGGTCAGGAGATCGAGACCATCCTGGCGAACATGGTGAAACCCCGTCTCTACTAAAAAAAAAAAAAAAAAAAATACAAAAAACTAGCCGGGCAAGGTGGCGGGTGCCTGTAGTCCCAGCTACTCGGGAGGCTGAGGCAGGAGAATGGCGTGAACCCGGGAGGCAGAGCTTGCAGTGAGCTGAGATCTGGCCACTGCACTCCAGCTCGGGAGAGAGAGCAAGACTCCGTCTCAAAAAAAAGAAAAAAAAAAAAAAAAGAATGTTCATAAGTATTATTACCCATAATAGCCAAAAAATTGGAAAACTCAAAATCCCATCAACAGTAAAATGGATATAGTATATACTTACTACATAAAAATACCTTATAGTATGCTACACAGAAACACTACTGTACACTATGCCATTTAGAATACAGAACAAATTATAATATACACTTACTGTACAGATATAAAAACAAACTAAAACTACTGACAATTACTTGAATGAATCTCAAAAACATAATGTTGAATGAGAAAACCATAAACAAAAGAATACAGACTGAATAAATTGTTTATTTTATATAAAGTTCAGAAAACAGAAAAAATTAAACTACAATATTCAGGGATATGAGCTTAGGTGGTAAGAAGAAAGGCAAGAGAGTCACGATTGTAACAGTTGTGACACTGAACACTCTAGGGTGACTGAAAGGCAAAAAAAATGGAGAGAAGCTTTGGGGTTACTAGTGCTACTCTATTTCTTTACCTAGGTTGTACCTATATGGGTCTTCTGCTTTGTAATAAATCACTGAGCTATACATTTCTGTTTTGTGCATTTTTCTATGTGTATAGTATTTCATAATTTTAAAAGGATAAAATATAAGTCAAATTCCTTTCAAGGTTAATAATCATGTTGGGAATAATACGTAGACATAAAGGTAATATCTTCAAAGGTTAAAATTACAGTAATTCTCCATATAACAACACTGTGATCAACTATGGACCACATATACGACAGTGGTTCCATAAGATTATAATGAAGTTGAAAAGTTCCTATGGTCTAGTGACATGGCAATGATTGTCATCAAGATGTGTAGGCCTAGGCTAATGTGGATGTTTGTGTCTATGTTTTTAACAAAAACGTTTAAGAAGTAAAAAAAAAGTTTTTAATAGAAAAATGCTTATAGAGTAAGGATATAAATATTTTTGTATAGCTGCACACTGTGTTTGTATTTAAGCCAAGTGTTATTACAAAAAAGTCAAAAGTTTCAAAATATTTAAAAGTTTAGGCTGGGCACAGTGGCTCACGCCTATAATCCCAGCACTTTAGGAGGCCGAGGTAGGCAGATCATGAGGTTAAGAGATCGAGACCATCCTGGCCAACATGGTGAAATCCCGTCTCCAGTAAAAATACAAATTAGCTGTGCATGGTGGCCCATGCCTGTAATCCCAGCTACTTGGGAGGCTGAGGCAGGAGAATCGCTTGAACCTGGGAGGCAGAGGTTGCAGTGAGCCAGGATCATGCCACTGCACTCCAGCCTGGTGACAGAGTGAGACTCTGTCTCAAAACAAAACAAAACAAAAAAAGTTTATAAAGTAAAAAAGTTACAGTAAGCTAAGGGTGATTTATTATTGAAGAAATAAAAACATATTTAATAAACTTAGTATATCCTAAGCATACAGCATTTATAAAATCCACAGTAGTATACAGTAATGTTCTAGTCTTCACATTCACTCACTACTCACACACTGACTCACCCAAAATGACTTACAGCCCTGCAAGCTCCATTCATGGTAAATGCCCTATAAGGTGTGATATGGCTTGGCTGTGTCCCCATCCAAATCTTATCTTTAATTGAGCTCCTATAATTCTCATATGTTGTGGGAGAGACCTGGTGGGAGATAACTGAATCATGGGGACAGTTCCCCCCATACTGTACTTGTGGTAGTGAATAAGTCTCAAGAGATCTGACAGTTTTATTTTTTTAAGGGGTTTCCCCCTTTGCTTGGCTCTCATTCTCTCTTGCCTGCTACCATGTAAGATGTGTCTTTCTCCTTCCACCATGATTGTGAGGCCTCCTCAGCCACGTGGAACTGTGAGTTCATTAAACCTTTTTTTCTTTATAAATTACCTAATCTTGGGTATGTCTTTATCAGCAGCATGAAAATGGACTAATATAGTAAATTGGTACCAGGAGTGGGGTGCTGCTGTAAAGATACCCAAAAATGTGGAAGCAACTTTGGAACTGAGTAACAGGCAGAGGTTGGAACAGTTTGGAGGGCTCAGAAGAAGACAGGAAGATGTGGGAAAGTTAGGAACTGCATAGAGACTTGTTGAATGGCTTTGACCAAAATGCTGATAATGACATAGACAATGAAATTCAGGCCAAGGTGGTCTCAGATGGAGATGAGGAACTTGTTGGGAACTGGAGAAAAAGTGGCTCTTGCTATGTTTCAGCAAAGACACTGGTGGCATTTTGCCCCTGCTGTAGAGATTTGCGAAACTTTGAACTTGAGGGAGATGATTTAGGGTATCTGGTGGAAGAAACTTCTAAGCAGCACAGCATTCAAGAGGTGACTTGGCTTCTGTTAAAAGCATTCAGTTTTAAAAGAGAGCATAAAAGTTCGAAAAATGTGCAGACTGTCAACGCAATAGAAAAAAACACATTTTTCTGAGGAGAAATTCAAGCCACCTGCAGAAATTTGCATAGGTGACAATGAGCCAAATGTTAATCATCAAGACAATGGGGAAAATGTCTTTAGGCTATGTCAGAGACCTTTGCAGCAACCCCTCCCATCACAGACCCAGAGGCCCAGGAGGAAAAAGTGGTTTCATAGGCCAGGGCCAGGGCCCCCCTGCTGTGTGCAGCCTAGGGACTTGGTGCCTTGCATCCCAGTTGCTCTAGCAATGGCTAAAGGAGCTGAGGTACAGCTCGGGCCATGGCTTCAGAGGGTGGAAGCCCCAAGCCTTGGCAGCTTCCATGTGGTTGAGCCTGCAGGTGCATAGAAGTCAAGAATTAAGGTTTGGGAACCTCCACCTAGAGGATGTAAGGAAATGCCTGGATGCCAGGCAGACGTTTGCTGCAGGGGTAGGGCCCTCATGGAGAACCTCTGCTAGGGCAGTATGGAAAGGAAATGTGGAGTTGAAGCCCCCACATAGAGTCCCCACTGGGGCACTGCCTAGTAGAGCTGTAAGAAGTGGACCACCGTCCTTCAGACCCCAGAATGGTAGATCCACCAACGGCTTGCATTGTGCACCTGGAAAAGCCACAGACATTCAATGGCAGCCCGTGAAAGCAGTTGGGAGGGAGGCTGCACCTTGCCAAGCCACAGGGGTGTAGTTGCCCAAGACTATGGGAACCCACCTCTTGCATTAGCATGACCGGGATGTGAGACATGGAGTCAAAAGTGATCATTCTGGAGCTTTAAGATTTGACTGCCCTGCTGGATTGTGGACTTAACATGGGGCCCTTAGCCCTTCATTTCAGCCAATTTCTCCCATTTGGAAGGGGTGTATTTATCCAGTGTCTATACTACTATTGTATCTGGGAAGTAATTAACTTTTGATTTTGCAGGCTCATAAGCGGAAGGGACTTGCTTTGTCTCAGATGAGACTTCGAACTGTGGACTTTTGAGTTAATGCTGAAATGAGTTAAGACTTTGGAGGATTGTTGGGAAGGCATAATTGTTTTGAAATGTGAGGACATGAGACTTGGGAGGGGCCAGGGGCCGAGTGATATGGTTTGGCTGTGTCCCCATCCAAATCTCATCTTGAATAGTAGCTCCCCTAATTCCCACATGTTGTGGGAGACACCTGGTAGGAGACAATTGAATCATAGGGGTGGTTTCTCCCATACTGTTCTCGTGGTAGTGAATAAGTCTCAGATCTGATGGTTTTATAAGGGGTTTCCCCTTTCGCTTGGCTCTCATTCTCTCTTACCTGCTGCCATGTAAGACATGCCTTTCACCTTCTGCCATGATTGTCAGGCCTTCCCAGCCACATGGAACTGTGAGTCCATTAAACCTCTTTTTCATCATAAATTACCCAGTCTCAGGTATGTTACTCATCAGCAGCGTGAAAACAGACTAATACAAGGTGTATCATCTTTTATCTTTTATACCATATTTTTACTGTACTGAATACTGTATTCAGTATAGTATACAGCATAGTAACATACTGTATAGGTTTGTAGCCTAGGAGAAATAAGGTATCCATATAGCCTAAGTGTTTAGTAGGCTACACCATCTAGGTTTGTGTAAGTGCCTCTACATTGTCCATGCAATTATAAGATAGCTTAACAACATTTCTCAGAACATATCCCCATTGTTAAATGATTCATGACTGTGCTTGCAACACAATTTTAATCATTATTGATAGCAGTCTGCCCTATTCACTCAAAATCTTCTCTTTTCTCAACCCATCATTCACATATGCATACACACATAAACATATTTAACTTCTATAATTAGGTACCACCTTACTTTCTTGACTCTAATAAAAGTAATTTTCTCTCTAATATATAAAAATCAGATGGTTTTACCACTTCTTCAGTGGACCTATAATTTAGGGGTTAACCAATTTCTTCCTCATTCAACTCAAAAAGCAATGTTTTCTAGTGAGCACAATGTCAAGAACATAAGAAAAACCATCACATACTGCCAGGTGGATATTTCTTATCTTTTTTCTGATTATGAAAATAATAGAGTAAAAACTCAAAATTATTTAATAATAGAAAATTCATTAAACAAATTATCGTATATCCATATGAAGAAATACTATGTATTCATCAAAAAGCCACAAATATGAAACGTTCACAATATATTATGTGGATAAAACAACTTATAAGACTGTGTGGTTTAATCCCAATGTTGTTAACAAGTATGAAAAAAAGAGAAAGATCAATTGATTACGTATTCTGTAAGCCAGAACTTTTTAAAATTATTTTTGAGAAACACTACTGATATGCGCAAAGTAAGATGATAGGCCAGGCACTGGGTTCATCTTTTCTCTTCTTTAAAAAATTAAAACTGGTCCAGGCATGGTGGCTCACGTCTGTAATCCCAGCAATTTGAGAGGCCAAGGTGGGTGGAATGCTTGAGAATACGAGTTCGAGACCAGCCTGCTCAACATGATGAAACCTCATCTCTATAAATACAAAAATTAGCTGGGTGTGGTGGCATGCACCTGTAGTCCTAGTTATTCAGGAGGCTGAGGCATGAGAATTGTTTGAACACAGGAGGTGGAGGTTGCAGTAAGCCAAGACCACGCCACTGCACTCCAGCCTGCAACACAGTGAGACTCTGTCTCAAAAAAAACAAATTTTAATTTAAAGTCTAATTTAAATTAAAAAATCACTCCAACCAGACCCAACTCTCTTGTAGGTAACAATAAACTCTAGATCGAAACTAAAACAAAGCAAGAAAATAAAAACCCTGAAAGCAATGAAGAGTAAAGAAAATAATACAAATCTGGACAGGAGATGACTCTGGGGAAAAAGGTAATGGCACAAAGTAGAGTTCAAGGAAATCGGAGCTGCAGGAAAGTAAGATGGGAATCCTGGAAAGGAGAGATTCCAAAATTCTGTAAATAAAGCCTTTTCAAATATCTGTCTCATCTCTGAACTACCACCCAAGAGCTGCCACCCAAGACAAGATTTGTAGTTTAAGTCCAATCAGTTTACTTGTCTGGTAGAAGGGAGGAAGAAAGAAAGGAAGGAAGGGAAGGAAGGTGTGTTAGTCTGTTTGTGTCACTATAAAGGAATATCTGAGGCTGGGTAATTTATAAAGAAAAGAGGTTTCCTTTGCTCGCTGCTTTGCAGGGTTTACAGGAAGCATGGTGCAAGCATCTGCTTCTAATCAGGGCCTCAGAAAGCTTACAATCATGGCAGAAGGCAAAAAGAGAATAGGCACATCACATGGCAACAGCAGGAGCAAGAGATGGGCAGTGGAGGTGCCAGGCTCTTTTAAACAACCAGATCTCACATGAACTCAGAGCTAGAACTCACTTACCACCAAGGGGATGGTGCTACACCATTCATGAGGGATCTGCCCCCATGATCCAAACACCTCCCACCAGGCACCATCTCCAACACTGGGAATCACATGAATTTGGTGGGGCCAAACATCCAAACCATATCAGGAGGGAAAGGAGAAAGGGAAGGAGGAAGGGAGGGATGAAAGAAGAGAAGAAGAGAAGAAGGGAGAAAGGGAGGAAAGAAGGAACCTTTTCAGAGGAATATAACTGAATCTAGAGTCTCCACCACGTAACATTCAATATTTTTGATATTGATATCAAGAATACAACCCCAAATTAGTCCATATACAAAGAAACAGGAAAATGTGATCTATTTTCAAGAAAAAGGGCAATCCACAGAATCCAAACCTAGATGACCAAGATGCTGAAATTAGCAGATAAAGATTTTAAAGCTTAAAAACATAAAAGAAAATAGGTTTGCAATAATGTAAAAATAAGAAATTGCAGTAGAGGAAAACTATAACAAAGAACCAAATGTAAACTCTAGAACTAAAAATTGCAATGTCTAAAATAAAAAATTCATGAATAGGCTTAACAGCAGACTAAAGATAACAGAAGAGACAGTGAACTTGAAAAAAAGATCAGTATTATTGAATCTAAAGAACAGAGAAAAAAAGATACTTGGAAAAAAAAAAGTCTCAGAGACACATAGAACAATATCAAAAGGTTCAACATAGGTATAATTGGAATCCCAGAAGAAGAAAAGAGAGAAGACAAGACAAAAAATATTTGGACAAATATTGTAGATCTTGATAGAGATTTGGATTACACTGACAGATACTTTCGTCAATATTCAACAAATATACACTTAAAATTCAACAAATACACACAAAATTCTACAGACATTCACTTGGGCAGCTTGTTGTGTGTAAAATTTATGCCAAAAGAAGAAAACTGTAAAGAGATCGTTGGACCCAGTAAATGATATATATGTTTAAGCGCTTGCAAGGAAATATATTGGTGTCTTCAATTCACTCTGAAATTCATTCCTCTCCAAAAAGTGGATTACTAATGGATAGAAGAATGGATAGGTAGACAGATATTTGATAAAGCAAGTATAGTAAGTAACGTTAATGGCAGAATTTATGTGGTGGACATACAGGTATTCACTATTAAGTTTTTTTTTTTTAATTTTCCTATATGTTTGAAATTTTTCTAATAAAATTTTGAGTGTAAAAAAGCCATTGTGACTTACGGTATTTCAATGGACTAACACAAATTGTTTTTAAAAAAACAAGACAAGAGCTACATGTTGTTTCATCTTCTCTCTAATAATTTGGCTTCTACATCAGCCACATTCAGCCAATGGATCTATCTTATTCAAGTAACTATTTAGACTGGGAAGTAAAGACTGGTGAAGAAAGAAGGGAAGGAAAAGTGACTATTAACCAAATATTAGAAAATTAAATAAATAAGAAACATGTTTTCTATGTTTACTAACCAATACAAAATAACTCCTTTACTTTTTCATTCTAGACATGTGACGGATAACTGAGGTATTCTAATTACAGTCATCCCTCAGTATATGTGGGGGATTGGTTCCAGCCCTCCATGTATACCAAAATCCATGGATGCTCAAGTCCCTTATATAAATGGTGTAGTATTTGCACACAACCTATGCACATCCTCCCATATGTTTTAAATCATCTCTTAATTACTTATAATACCTAATGTAAAGGCTGTTGAGATAGTTGTCATACTGTATTATTCAGGGAAAAAAATGACAAGAAAAAAGTCTGCACATTTTCAGTACAGACATAATCATTCTTTTTTTTTCTGAATATTTTTGGTCTGCAGTTGGTTAAATCCACAGATGTGGACCCCACAGATATGGAGGGCCAATTATATACTATTTCTTGAAAAAAGGCCAAATCTACATACAAATTATTGTATTATGATCAGATTTCAAAAAGGGACCTTAAAACTACTGCACATTAAGTTCTTCTACAGAAAGAGTAAAATATAAAAAGTAAAATAAAAAAATTTTATATGAATTTTGTATTAAAAATATAAAAGCGGCCGGGCACGGTGGCTCAAGCCTGTAATCCCAGCACTTTGGGAGGCCGAGACGGGCGGATCACGAGGTCAGGTGATCGAGACCATCCTGGCTAACACGGTGAAACCCCGTCTCTACTAAAAAGTACAAAAAACTATCCGGGCGAGGTGGCGGGCGCCTGTAGTCCCAGCTACTGGGGAGGCTGAGGCAGGAGAATGGCGTAAAACCCGGGAGGCGGAGCTTGCAGTGAGCTGAGATCCGGCCACTGCACTCCAGCCTGGGCGACAGAGCGAGACTCCACCTCAAAAAAATATATAAAAGCAAAATAACAGCACTTATATGTTACATATAGATTTTTAAATCCTGCTATTTTATTGTTTACCTTCAAGTTCTTCCATATGTGAAGGAGTTTCTTGTGTCCTGGGTTGAATATAAGATAACTTAAACTTGGGCACCACAAATGGTACTTCTTTGCCATCAGATGGTAATTTGGAAAGCAAATAATCCTCAGTACAGCCAACCTGAGGCTTTACAGAAACAGAAGTCAATGGAGGTACAGAGATAGCAGCATTTTGACTATGTGGGACTGTTGCTTTAAAATCTCTTTCCACAGAAACTGCACATAAAAGAAAAAAGAAAAGAAAAAAGTCACAAATATGAATATAGGTTACATATAATAATCTAAACCTAGCATACTTCAATATTTATTTAACCATTTTAGAAAAAATTCCTGACATATAAACTACTCTTGGTTCTTACCAAACACTTATGGAATCTACATTAATTTTGTCCAGACAGTATTTGAGCAATTAATACACTATTGTTAAAGTGCATTAACTTATCATAATGGTAAAAGCTGCTTTCAAGTCTTATTCCCACAAGAATTCATAGACGGAAAACAATTTTATTTTGTAGTCAGCAGTGCTTTCGAGTAAAAATCTAGTCATTTAAAACTACTGCCAACAAAAGCAATTCTTGTCAGTACTACCGGTTAACATCAGTCTTAATTACATAGAGCAACACTACAAGGAAGCTAAAGGTTCCCAAGCCTATAAAAATCACAACCAAATCACAAAATAAAATGCACTCTGACCCTAGATATACTTCATAATAGCAGCTACCCCAGTCATAGCTTCTATGACCCATTTTATTCATTCTTTAGAATCATATGTGATTCCTAAGCTACATGATTTAAGATGGGAGGTAAGTTATTCTATATATATATAGATATATATATATATATAATGCTATCTGTAGACTGAAAGTACAAGTATTATTCTGTAGAAATTTATGAAATGTTTTAATGTAAAAAAGAAGCCTTCATACTCAAATATACTATGAAGCTCTGCTACAGATTAGGAAATAAAAGTGCCAGAGAAGAGTTAAGGAAGCCATGCAATAGAAAAAGAACTCTCCAGGGGTCCTTAATAAATTTGAGTCTTCATAGTTATGGGTCTCTTCCCCATTGGTCATTCATTCATTCAAGACACTTTTAATGTTATATAAATACTGAAGATTGTCTCTATTTAAATCAAAACATTGGTCAGAATATGTTGTCTCCCAAACACACTTCTCTTCCCTCCCTGCCTTTGCCTGTACTATTTCATCCACCTGTAATGCCCATGTCCAATTTTCAGCTTCTCTTCCTTCTTCCCAACCAGCTTCCTAAATTCCTATTCAGATTTCCATGGCAAATGCAATCTTCTTTATGGTAATATCTTACATATGCCCTGGGTTGAATTAATCTCTCTCTCCCC
Organism: Theropithecus gelada; assembly: GCF_003255815.1. Taxonomy (NCBI): domain Eukaryota; kingdom Metazoa; phylum Chordata; class Mammalia; order Primates; family Cercopithecidae; genus Theropithecus; species Theropithecus gelada. The sequence continues at coordinate 93,222,885 of NC_037675.1, forward strand.
TATGCTCCAGACTACTTGAAGTTATGGAATATTTACTTAGTGTGCCTTATGTTTCTGCCTCCCCCAAGAAGTTGGAAAACATGCCTAATTCTTTGTATTACAAAATGCCACAAATGAAGGAGGTGCTACATAAATGTTACTGAAGTCAAAACAAAACTCACAGTTGTGTTTTTCTGTTTCACCATAGAAACATCCTCCACAGCAACTCTTTATAAATTCTGTTGCCATTACTTCAATTTCCAATATCCAGCAAAAGATACAAACTTCCAATCTTAATATTAATCTGTTGGTAGAATAGAAAACAAGTTAACCTGCTTGTCATGCTTAATACCATTAGATATTACTAAATAAACCACATTATCCGTCTTTTTAAGACATAATGAGGATTCTGAAACAAAAATACTTAAGAGGAAGACAGATTTTTCTAACCATATGAAATCTTGTATAACTTATTTATAAGTTATTAAAATTATATGTTTAAAAATTACTAAATGAACAATCTCAATATTAAAATCTGAAAAAAAGAAAAATTCCATTCTCAATTTTCTTTCATGAAAAATAAGATGGAAGATTGAGTGGAGAGACAGAGTAACAAGGGGGGGGTGTGTTTATGAGAGAGAGAGAGGGAGAGAGAGAGATAGAGAAGGGACAGTGTGGAAAAAGAACAGCAACATGGAAGAAACACAGAAAAACAAAGAAAAAAAGAGAGAAATAAGAAAAAAGAAAGCGGTAAACTCGGACATTTGCTGATAAAACAGCAAGAACCTAAGACAAGAGCACACAGAATTAGGAAGAAATGTTTGGGAAGGGAGATGAAAAGGGAAAAATCAAAAAAAAAAAAAAAAAGTCAGGGGCAAACCTAGAAATAGAGAGTGGAGACTAGACAGCAGGAGAGAGTGAACTGAGGCAGAGAGAGAGAGATAAGAAATAAAGAGGGCAAGAGTAGAATGAAGCGGAGAGAGAGGGAAGGAGAAATGCAGATGAGAGCAAGATGAGAGGTACAAAAGGGCAGGGAAATCAAAGAAGAAAAAGAAGGATGGAGAAAGAGGTAAGAAAAGGAGAGGGGAAAAACACAAAATGTAAAAGAAAAGAGATGAAAAAATGTTCAAAGAAACAGTGAAAGTTATAAACTGAAAAAAGGATGAAAGATGAGAAAAGGGGAAAAAGATTGAGATAGAGAAGCAGAGTAAATTTAGGAGCACTGGTCAAAGAACACAAAATTAGTTTTGATAGGAGAAATAGGTTGAATAGCTCTATTGTACTCCATGTGAATACAGCTAATGAAGATTTGTGGTACTCCTGAGAGATGCTAAGGCTGGATGTTTAATGTTCTCTCCACAAAAATAACTACGCCAGGTAATGCAGATGTTAGCTAGATTTAATCATTTCACAATGGATAGGCACTTCAAAACATCACATTGTATACAATAAATACATACAATTTGGTCAATTTGAAAAGTAAAGAAAAAGTATATTTAAAAAATGTAAAGAGAGCGTGGTAAAGGAGATAGGGTTAGAGAGGTAGGAGAATACAGGGATAAATAAAAACAGACTAGGAGAAATGGAGACGAAATTAAAAAGCTGATAGGGAAAGAAACTAAGTATCTTAAAGGAAAGTTTATTCATTATTATATTCTAATAAATACACATACAGTATAACTAAAACAATTTTTCTCTTTCACCTAATCTATCTAAATCTATGTCCAAGCAAAAGTTAAAAGAAAACATGGCACTGCATAAAAAGTGTGAGAAAACATTCACTTCCTCCAGATCAATTATTCTGGTAATTCAAAGGCCCTATAACGGGCACCAATAAACAAATAAACTGCATACTTCATGAATTATTTTAATCTTTAGAGTTACACTAATAGAAAAGTATACCTTAAGCACTACATCACATACATACAAAAAGACACTACAAATAAGACATAGTGCAAATAAAGGAAGTCTATTTTATATTTACCAGGAAATTAAATGTGTAAGAACTTCATGTCCAATTTCCTATTGTCCTTGGTCTCAGTGCCTTTGTTCTATTTGCACTCTCTTCATTTATGCCTACTTAAAAAAACTCCATACGTTTTTCACAGGAGGTTTTAAACATATGCGAAGTATAACAAAACCTTAATCACTCAGATTAAAATAATTATCAACTCATGGCAAATCTTATTTCATCTCTGCCTCCCCATTTACCCTGTCCTTTGGATTATTTTGAAATAAATTCTAATCATATAATTTCATCCATAAATACATAAATAATGATCTCTAAAAGATGTGGCAAAGGACTTAGGAGTTAACTTCAAGGGGCTCTCACTGGCTGAAGGTGAATCATTTCAAGTATTAATACAAACAGTAACTGTAATGAATGGTAACATATCAAATATTTCTAAAACATTGCTCTTTTTAAACATAACCATAATAGTATTATCGTGTGTAAAATAATGCCATCAACTACTTGTTCACTGTTCAAATTTCCCCTATGGTCTCAATTTGTATAGCTGTTCTGTTGAAATTAAGATCAAATTTTAAATTGTTTCATCTTTTGTTATTAGAAATAGTGCCACAGTAGCTTTGTGCAAACATATTTCTCAGATATTTCTCAGTATACATCTGTAAGATGGATTCCTAGAGATAAGACTATGGAGTCAAAAGGTGTATATATGTAATTTTGTTTGTACTGCCAAAATTCTCTCTGAAGCGCCAAGCCCAGGGGGAGAAATAACAGTAAATAATTACAAGGTTTTTATAGTATATGTGATGTGGTATCATATCATTTGAGGACTGACTGTAGAAAGTTAAAGATATGTACTATAAACCCTAACGCAACCACTAAAATAAGAAAACAGAGTTACAGCTTATAAGCCAACAAAGGAGATAAAATGGAATAATCTAAAAATACTCACTTAATAAAAGAAAGCAGAAAAAGAAAGGGGGAACAAAGAACAGATAGGAGGAGTAGAAAACAAATAGCAAGATGATAGATTTGAACTTCATTATATCAAGAATCACAAGTGTAAATGCTCTAAAATAGGCCAATTAAAAGGCAGAGATTGCCAGACTGGATAAAGAAGTATCATCCAAGTATATGCTGCCTACACAAGAAACACTTTAAATACAGATAAGTTAAAAATAAAAGGATGGATACCCCTCAAGAATATACACACAAAATCCTCAACAAAATACTGGCAAGTCAAATCCAGAAACATATAAAAAGATTTATATATCATAACCAAGCAGGATTTATCCCAGGATAGTAAGATTAGTTTAACATCTGAAAATCAATTCATGTAATGCATCATATTAACAGAATAAAGGACAAAAACTATGGGATAATCTCAATAGATAAAAAATTTGACAAAATCCAATATTCGTGATAAAAACACTGAGAATAGAAGAGAATCTTTCAACATAATAAACAGCATCTATGAAAAATCTATAGTTAACATCACAGGAACTGCTGAAAGATTGAAAGTCTCCCTCTAAAGCCATGAAAAAAAAAATTTCTACTCTCTCTATCTTTATTCAACACTGTATTTGAGATTCTAGCTAGGGCAATTAGGCTAAAAATATTTTGTAAAAGGCATTCATCTGGGAAATCAAGAAGTAAAACACTCTTCATTCACAGACAACAAGATCTTGTAAATAAAAAAAAAAAACAACCTGAGAAATTCACTAACAAACTTATCAGAAGATCACTAAGGTTACAAGATATAAGAGGAATATATAAAAGTTAATTATATTTCTATATACTAACCATGAACAGTCCAAAAATGAAATTAAGAAAACAATTCCATTCATAATAACATTTTTAAAAAACTAAAATACAAATACTTTTAAGAAACGAAGTAAAAGACTTACACACTGCAAACCACAAGACATTACTGAAAGATATTAAAGAACAGCTCAATAATTGTGAAGATATCCCATGTTCATGGATTGGAAGATGTAATATCATTAAAATGTTAATATTATTAATATTGCTAAGGTGGCAACACTCCCCAAATTGGTCTAGAGATTCAACACAATCTCTACCAAAATCCCTTCCAGCTTGGCTTTTCTAGCTATCTTATTAATACCGATTTGTAGCTGAACTCCACTGTGTGATTCAAATTACATAAAATTGTAGAAAATGGAAATTAATCAATAGGAACAAAAAGTAGATCAGAGGCTGCCTCGGGAGAGTGAGGAGTGGGGAGACAAAGGGCAGAGAAGGACAGAAAGGAAGGACTTGGTGGGGCAGGAGGAAACTTTGTGGGGGTGATACACTCATTATCCTTTTTTTTTTTTTTTTGAGACGGTGTCTCTCTATGTCACCCAGGCTGGAGTGCAGTGGCACGATCTCGGTTCACTGCAAGCTTCGCCTTCTGGGTTCATGCCATTCTCCTGCCTCAGCCTTCCATGTAGCTGAGACTACAGGCGCCCACCACCACACATAGCTAATTTTTTGTATTTTTTAGTAGAGACGGGGTTTCACCGTGTTAGTCAGGATGGTCTCGATCTCCTGACCTTGTGATCTGCCCGCTTCGGCCTCCCAAAATGCTGAGATTACAGGCGTGAGCCACCGCACCCAGCCTATACTCATTATCTTGATTTGTGGTGATGGTTTCATAGGTACATACATAAATGAAAACATCAAATTGTAGATTTCAAGTATATGTAACTTACTACATATCAATTATACCTCAATAAACCTGAAACAAAATAATACATAAACAGAATTATGCAACATTAACAGAAAAAGAAGCCTCAAAAACATTAACAGAGCAGAAGGCTTAGAAATCATTTTATCAGGGCCAGGCATGGTGGCTCATGCCTGCAGTCCCAGCACTTTGGGAGGCTGAGGCGGGGGGATCATCTAAGGTTGGGAGTTGGAGACCAGTCTGACCAACATGGAGAAACCCCATCTCTACTAAAAATATAAAATTAGTCGGGCGTGGTGGCACATGCCTGTAATCCCAGCTACTCGGGAGGCTGAGGCAGGAGAATCATTTGAACTCGGGAGGCAGAGGTTGCAGTGAGCTGAGATCATGCCATTGCACTCCAGCCTAGGCAACAAGAGCAGAATTCCATCTCAAAAAAAAAAAAAAAGAAGAAATCATTTTATCAAAGTCCTTCTAATTCTACCCAAGAAAATAATGAGTCAAGCAACTAGATAATGTTAGGTTTAGAACCAAACCCTAAGCTTCACAACTTTTTCTATCATACCACATTGCTTTAGGTAGGATATGGGTAGAAGGGCAGGACCAGTCAGGTTAACAGACTATGTGCTGGCTATCTATATAGCCACATGTTTGCTTTTTTAGCAACAAGGAAAAGCAAATATAAATGGTTAAAAGTATACTGCCTAGGTTCCAATCCTGTAACTTTCACTTATTAGCTATATGACCTTAAATCTGTTACTTAATCTAACCTTCAACTTCTTCATCAATTAAAAAACAAAAACAACAACAACAACAACAAAAACAATTCTTAGGGTTATTGTGATGATCAACCAAAGTAATGCACATAAAGTATAAAACTAGTGGCAGGGCTGTTTTAAGAATAAATGTTTGCTGCCATCAGCAGCATCATTATTATATTTATTATTATCAGATCCTACTTACAACTGATCTGATTCATGCTAGGCACTTTACCCAATGCCAGGAATGATATGAGGACATTTAGCTAGAACATTCTAGTATGAGGACAGACTGTAAAAAGACTTAAATACTTCCATATCAATAGATAAAAGCTATAAGCACCCTAGTCACTTTAACTCCCCACTATGTACCCCTGAGGTAAATGTCTGAGAAAGCAGGGGCCTCCATGACTCTGCTCCAGTACTATGGTCAGTGGTCATGCAGGACAAGTTGTTAAAATACTTTTAACATCACTCTCTGTTTGGGGTTCCCAAAGGGCTTATTTGCCTATGCTGGCCTGACACAGTCTAGGAACAGCCCTGCCTATGGTATTCTCACAAATGAAGGGCAGTACATCATCATGACTTTCCCCTGCAAATCTGCTTTTCCTCTGGAATTTCCTACTACAGTACCACTATCCAGCTAATAACTAAGCCAGAAATATGAGTGCCATTCTTGAGTCCTTCTGCTCCCATAATCCACACATCCAATTCATCCATTCACTTACTTACAAGCATTTATTGAGCATCTACTATGTACTAGGCAATGTGCTAGGCACTGAAGACAAAATAGTGAACAAGACAGACAAGCTTCTGAAGAGCTTACCACAGAGGAGGGAGACAAACAGAAAAATAGACAAACATATGATACATTCAATCCAATGAGGAAAATTAACCAGGATTCAAGAGGAACTAATGTTAACTTTGTATAATCAGAAAAGACTTCTCTGAGGAGGTTAACAATCCAGCTGGAACATAAACACAAGAAAGGATCAGCTAGCAAAGTTCTTGATGGTGGAGCATTCCAGAAATTGCAAAGATTTTGAGTTGTACCCACTTTGCATTATTTTGCAAGGTACCAAGCAACAGAAAGAGTGGTTAGAAGGTGAACTGTGAAATAGGCAACGGCTAGAATTCTGTTGAGTAGAGTGCCTTAATCCTTGTAATTTTTTTTTTGGGGGGGGGGGGGGGGACACGGAGTCTCGCTTTGTCCTCCAGGCTGGAGTACAGTGGTGCAATCTCGGCTCACTGCAATCTCTGCCTCCCGGATTCAAGCAATTCCCTGCCTCAGCCTCCCGAGTAGCTAGGATTATAGGCACCCGCCACCATGCCCGGCTAATTTTTGTATTTTTAGTAGAGACGGGGTTTCACCATCTTGGCCAGGTTGGTCTTGAACTCCTGACCTCATGATCCACCCACCTCGGCCTCCCAAAGTGCTGGGATTACAGGTGTGAGCCACCGCGCCCAGCTATCCTAGTGATTTTCACACCTTCCTTTCTATTCTCAATTTGACTGTTTTGATTCAGATGTTATGATATCCCAAATTACAGAGAGCCAGCTAATAGGTCTGCCTTTCAAATTCTTTTTATCCCCCCACTGTGCTGCTAAGGTCCTTCATCTGCTTTAAATAATGCTATGTCTCTCTGTCACTTTCAGGATAAAATTTATTCTGCTAAATACAATATGTGACCCTTCTCTTGCTCATCTTCCACTACTTCCTTCTGCAAATACCAAGCTTCAAAACATAACTACCTGATGTGCTAGAAACACACCATTTCTCTTTTTTACTTCTGCTCCTTTGAACTATGTTAGGGTGGGAATGTCTCTAGTTTCTTTGAGACAGATTTGTCTGTATTAGAAAAACTACTTGCCTGCAGATACATGCCATACTCTTCTATATTAGCTTTATTAATAACAAAGCCCTATTTCAGTTCTCCATCTGCCTTATTCTTTTGTTTTTCTTTAATTTAGATTTTCTGGCTATCTTATTGATATTGATTTATAGCTGAATTCCACTGTGATCAGGGAAATTGTATATGATCAATGATAGGCATAGTATATGATCAATTTTAATAAATGTTCCATGTACATTTGCAACTTTGAGGTGCAATGCTCCATGTACATCACTAAATCAAATTTGTTAGTCATGTTAAAATCTTGTATCTTGGCAGGGCATAGTGCCTCATGCCTGTAATCCCAGTATTTTGTGGGGGCCAAGGCAGGAGGATCATTTGAGTCCAGGAGTTCAAGACCAACCTGGGCAATATAGGGAGACCCCCATCTCTACAAAAAATTAAAGAATTAGGCCGGGCACGGTGGCTCAAGCCTGTAATCCCAGCACTTTGGGAGGCCAAGACGGGCGGATCACGAGGTCAGGAGATTGAGACCATCCTGGCTAACACAGTGAAACTCCGTCTCTAGTAAAAAATACAAAAAATTAGCCGGGCATGGTGGCAGGCGCCTGTAGTCCCAGCTACTCGGGAGGCTGAGGCAAGAGAATGGCGTAAACCCGGGAGGCAGAGCTTGCAGTGAGCTGAGATCCGGCCACTGCACTCCAGCCTGGGCAACAGAGCGAGACTCCATCTCAAAAAAAAAAAAAAAAAAGAATTAGCATCTAAAAAGAAAACTCCAACTATGACTGTGGATATATCTATTTCTTCTGTTAGTTCTATCAGATTTGTTTCACATATTTTGATTCTAATTTATGAGGTGCATACAAATTTATTAATCTCCCTTTCGATCTCTAGTAATACGTCCCTTAATGTTGGCTTTGTCTGATATAACTAGAATTTCTTTCAGTTAATATTTGCATGTTATATCTTCTTTCCATCACTTTCTTTTCAATCATTCTGTGTTATGTTCAAGGTTACTTTTATAAGTAGTATGTAGTTAGATTGTGTTATATTATCCACTCTGACAATCTTTGTATTTATTTGTATTTTAACTGTATTTAGTCCAGTCATAAAGATTTAAAGCTGTTTTAACATATTGGTGATTTAAATCTCTTATCATTATGGTAACTTTTTAATTTCTAAAAATGTGTTTACCCTAAAAACAATTTTGTCTGATAGCAATATAGCTATGTAGCTTTCTTTTAGATAGCATTTGTATGGAATATCCTTTTCTGTTTACTGTTTCCATTTGTTTATCAACCTTTCTGTCTCCTCATATTTTAGATATGTCTCTTATAAACAGCATTTAGTTGAAGTGTTTTAGTCCAGATAAACACTCTTTGTCTTTTGACTGTAATATTTATTCCATTTATATTTAAGATAACTGGCTGATATATATTTTAATTTAAACCTATATTTTATCCTGGGATTTCTTTTTGTCCTACTTGTTCTCTGTTTCTTTTTCTTTCCTTTCATCCTTCCTTGGATTGACTGAGTGTTTATGATCTTCATTGTTTTCCCTCCAATAGATTGGATATTGTATTAGTTTCCTACTGCTGTTGCAACAAATTACCACAAATTTAATGGCTTTAATAAACTTACTGTCTTACAGTTCTGGAAGTTTGAAGTCTGAAATGGGTTTCATTGAGCTAAAGTAGAGGTGTTGGCAGGGCTGCATTACTTCTGGAGGCTCTATGGGAAATTCCATTCCTTTGTCTTTTTCAGTTTCTAGAAGAAACGCGTATTCCTTGCCTCATGGCCCCTTCCTCCACTTCAAAGCCAACAAGACAGCATCTTCCAGTCTCTCTGACCCCTGCTACCATTGTCACGTCTTCTCTAACTCTGAATCTCCTACAATCTCTATTTCATTTAATAAGATTCTTGTAATTACATTAGGCCAACCTGGATACTCCATAATCCAAGATAATCTCCCCATCTCAAAATCCTAAATCACATCTGCAAAGTCACTTTTTCCATGCAAGGTAACATTCACAGGTTCTGGGAATTAGGACATGGTAATCTTTGGGAGGCCATTATTCTGTATACTATAAATTTTATACACTCAATTTCCTTTTCTTTAGTTACTTTGGTTGTTTTAATATGCACACTTAACATGTCAAAGTCTAAAGTTAGTCCTTTTATATTCTCCTGTTGCATAGTAAAAGCACTATTAAAGATTTTTAGCTCCTTTACATGCCAACCCATGTGTGACTTAGGCATGACGTCACCATTGCACATATTTTGATTCTATCTTGTTAAAACCCCAGAAAACATTATTATTCTTTTGTAAAGTTAGTGTTCATTTGTATTTACAAACATATTTCACCAATTACTTTCCACTTCATTCCTTCTTACATTCCTTCCATTTCATTCTTTCTTGCATCACCAACTATTCATGTATGATCATATTATTTTTGCTAATATCCTTTATGATTTACTTCAGTGAAGGTATGTTGGTAGAAAATCCTCTCAGTTGTTGCTGATCTGAAAATGTCCCTGATTTTTATATTTTTTTGTGAAAAATATCAATAACATACAAAAGTATAGCAAATATAAAATAAATCCACATGGACCCATTACTTAGCTTTAATTATTATCAATTCATAGTTAAACTTTTTTCCACAATATCCTCCCACTTCCAGAAATTTTGAAAAAAAAAAATCAAGATATAAATTTATCTATAAATATTTCAGTATGTATCTCTAATATTTCAGTATGTATCTCTAAAAGACAATATTGAAGAACATCTAATACCAAATATAACTTATATTTATATATTTATACTTATATTGTATATCTCTTTTTAATGCAACTACAGTACCATCACACTTTCAGAAAAATCTATAATTTCTTCATATTATTAGTATTCACATTTCCCCAATTTTCCTATAATTTTTTATAGCTTATTTGAGTGAAATAGGTTTAAATATTTCTTAAATCTCCTTTAATCTACAAGTATCCTTGTAAGTATTCTGATGCCGAAACCAGGTCTCTTATCCAATAGAGTGTATCATAATAGGATTTTGCTGATTGCATTCCCATGGTGTCATTCAGCAAATCTCTGCTTATTTTTCTATAAAATTATAGTTCAATCTATAACTTAATGTAATATGGATTTTTAGGTTTGACTTTTTATTTTTATCAAGACTACTCCATAGGTTGTAGGTACATAATGTTCAACTTTTATTTTTTAACAGTGTTAGCAACCATTGATCATCACCCTATATTACTCTCAATCTTAAAGATATTTCCTCTGGTTATGAATTCTAAATTATAAGCTATTTTCTTCAAGACAAAAATATCTTATTCCATTGTCTTCTGTCCCACCATTGTTATAAAGAAGTCAGCTGCCAGCATAATCACTGTTTTTTTGGGGGGAAAAAAAAATCTTTTGTCTAGGCCCTAAAGCAATGTAAGATTTTTCTCTTTGCCTTTGGTTTTCTTCATTTCACTGTGATGTTTCTAAGTATATACTTTTTCTTGATTGAAATTCATTGAGATTCTTGAATATATGGATTGGTGTCTTTCCTCAGTACTGAAAAATTCTCATTCATTATCTCTTTAAATATTATTTTTGCCCATTTATTTTCTCTTTCTTTTCTTGCAGAAATTTTTCCTAATTAGTAGTTAAGCTGAAAGATGAGTTTTGAGTTTTTATTACTGCATTTTTCATTAGTAGAAATTACATTTAGTTATTTTTTCAACCTGCTGTGTAGCTCTGTTACTTTTTAGACTCCTGATCCCTGAACATATCTTTAAATCTGTCTTTTATATACTTAAACTCAGTCCAGTATAGTTATCGTGATGATCTACGACTGGTTTTTCAAGTTTTTGTAGGTTTATTTCGAGTTTCTATCATTCTGCCAATTCTCGCTCAGGATGTCCTACTTCCTTGTACAGCTGGTTATCTTTGACAATGAATTATTCATTGACCATGAAACTTTACTGGTAGAACTTTTTAAGCTAAAAATGAAAGTGTACTCCAGAGAATATCTGCATTTGTTTACCAGACCATTTTCAATTCATGCGTTGACAAATAACCCAATTCTAAAATGGACAAAGGAATTAGACATTCCTGCAAAGAAGATAGACAAATGGCCAATAAACACATTAAGAAGTGCTCAATGCCACTGATCATTAGGAAAATGCAAATCAAAACCATAATGAGATACCACTTCACACACACTAATCAAAAAGACAGACAAAAAAATAACTGTTGGTGTGGCTGTAGAGAAACTGGAACCCTCATAAATTGCTTATGAGAATGTAAAATGGTGCAGCTGTTTTGGAAAACACTTTGGCAACTCCTCAAACACTTCACACAGAGTTACCATATGACCCAGGAATTCCAATCCTAGGTAAATATACCTATGAGAATAGAAAACATATTTCCACACAAAAACTTTTTACACAGATGTTCACAGCAGCATTATTCATAATAGCCAAAAAGTAGAAACAATCCAAATGTCCATCAACTGATGAATGAGAAAACAAAATGTGGTATATAGCCATATGATGGAATACTATTCAACCATAAAAACAAATGAAGTAATGATTCACACTATAACACAGATAAATCTTGAAAACATTATGCTAAGAAAGAAGTGAGACATAAAAGACCACATATTGTGTGATTCCATTCACATGAAATGTCCAGAATAGGCAAATCCACAGACATGGAAAATAGATTAGTGGTTGCCAGTGACTGAGAAGGAAGAGGCAAATGGGGAATGGCTGCTAATGGGTACGAGGTTTTTTGGGAAGGTGAAAAGAATGTTCTGGAATTATATAGTGATGATAGTTGCACAGCTTCATGAATATACAAAAATAAAACCCACTGAATTGTACACTTTAAAGGGGTGAATTTTATGGTATGTCAGTATCTCAAAAACGAAATGATCTTTAAAATTTACATCTTGAAATACTTTTAGACCATCAAGGTAATATAAAACTTCTCCCCATGGTCTGTTTAGTGGTCACAACTTCCCAAGGACAGGCTTTTTTTTCTTCCTTGTTTTACCTGGCATCAAGGCAACTTTTCTTGCATTCCCTTGAAGGAGGCAGAGTGAGTTTTTCACCCTTTTAGTGACATCACAGCTCTTTGTGGTCCCAGAATTAGTCTGTTAGCCTACATTGAATGAGCCCTGGGCTGACTTCCAACTATCCTTGGTGACATGCAAATCTACCAAGTTCCTATTCAAATCCATCAAGTTTCCCCAGTTTAGCAAATGCCCTCAGGGCAAACAAGACTTAAAGCCTCCTTTAGTCTCTCATACGTTCAGCTTTCTCTTAGATTTTGGCATGTTAATTCCTATCTTTTGAATTGTTTTTTAAATACAGCATTCTTAGCTGTTTTCAGGTAAGGCTGTCCAATACCTCAACTTACACTGTTCCCAAAATGCAAATCCTGTATTTACTTTTCAAGTTAAAATTAATTCTAGTGAGTAAGGAAAGGATTTGCAGTCCGATACAGTCTACCTTAGAGTAGCCTCGGTATTATTTATGACTTCAGGTGATTACAGTAGACATTTAAGAATTAAATAACACATTTTATTCCTTTTAAAAAGAAAAAAATTAAACATTAATTTGAGGAGCAGTCTAATTTAAAAGAAGCATGGGTGGATAACTTGTTCTCACTTTCAAGTATCAAGGTTCTTTAAACAGCTAAAGTAAATAAGACTGTGGTAAGGATACACAAACAGATCTGTTTTAGAAAGAGTAGCCTGGAAACAACTACACATATATGGAAATTTGATCTATGATACTTGTAGATCACTGGAATGAAAAACAGAATATTCAGTTCTATAATGCTGGGAAAAACTGATTAGCCATATGGGAAAAAAAGAAATTGGACCCCCACTTCACACCACACAAAAATCAGTTCTACAAGGATTAAGGACACAAATATGAAAGACAACTTTTTAAATAAACTTTCTTTTTTAGAGTAGTTTTAGAATCACAGTAAAATTGAGAAGGTACAGAGATTTCCCATATACTCCCTTGCTTTTAGTAGAAAATATCAGACTATATTTTTATAATCTCAGGGCAGGTAAAGATTTGTTAAACAAGATGCCAAAAGCACAAACCATAAAAGAAAAAGTTGACATAGTCAACTATATTCAATTATAAAATGTGTTAATCAAAAGACACTATAAAGAAAGTAAAAGGCTGCTCACTTGGAGAAAAAGAAATGTGCCACATGCATAACTGACAAGGGATTATATACATATCCAGAATATATAGAGCTTCTATTACAGAAATCCATTTTTTAGACCTAAAAATAGAGTGCTCACGCCTGTAATCCCAGCACTTTGGGAGACCGAAGCGGGTGGATCACCTGAGGTCAGGAGTTCGAGACCAGCCTGGCCAACATGGTAAAAACCTGTCTCCATTAAAAATACAAAAAAGTAGCCAGACATGGTGGCACGCACCTATAATCCCAGCTAGTCAGGAGGCTGAGGCTGAAGAATCGCTTGAACCCAGGAGGCAGAGATTGCAGTGAGCCAAGATCATGCCATTGCACTCCAGCCTGGGCAACAAGAGCAAAACTCCATCTCAAAAAAAAAAAAACAAACAAAAAACAAAAACAAAAAAATCCAGGCTTTAAAGTAAAAAACAAAAACAAACCAAAAAAATGGCAAAAGACATAAACACCCACAGAACATAAACTATGAAAGTTTCAACATCACCAGTAATTAAGGAGATTTAAATTAAACCCCCAATGGGATACCATTTCTCACTCACCCGATTGTCAAAAAGAAAAAAATTTCAGGTAATTATGAATGTAGAAACGTCTTACTCGTTGCTTAAAAAGGGAACAAAGTGAACACTTACATCCTGCTTGTGAGGGTATAAACTGGTACAGCCACTTTATAAAACAATCCAGTATTTTCCAGAAAAACTGAGGGTTCTTAAAATTATGAACACAAAGAGACATGAATTAGAAGGGTCACTTAAAAACAGATTTTAGTGGAAAAAAATAAAAATTAAATTTAAAAGCAAAAAAATGTTTAAAAGACTGAAAACATCCTAAATATCCATCCACAGGATAATGGATAAAGAGTGGTAAAGTCACACAATGAAATTATGTACAGCAATAAAAAGTGAACAAACTATAACACATCAGCATGAAGAAATCTCACAGATAGAATGTGCAAAAAGCAAAGCCATAGGAATCACATAGTAGAATATCATTTATACAGCATTCCAAAGTAGACTAAACAACACAGTGTTTGGAATGCATAGACATGTGGTAAAACCATATAGAAAATCAAGGAGAGTGGAAAGAAAAAGATATAATCAGGCAGAATACACAGGTTGGCTTCAAAAAATGTTGGTTATGTATTATCTCTTAAGCAATACATAGGCACAAGGGTATTTATTTTATTTGTATTCTCTGAATCTGTAGATGTGTCAAAAGTACTTATTTTGCACATATGAAATAATTTCTCACTTAAGAAGTAAATAAATGGTTGTGGTACAAAACATCAAAAATTTAGAAAACTATATGAATAAAATAAAAATTATCCATAATTACATTACCCTGAAATAACTATTCTATTTGAAGGAGGTAAATATACTTAAATGATGTGTCTTTCTTCTTTATTTTTATTTAATCTGTTTTAAAGCTTTATTGAGGTATAATTTACCTACAATAAATTTCACATATTTAAAATGTATAATTAAATGAGTGATATATATACAAATAAATACATACACACACATTGGTGGAAGCATCATCTCATCAAGAAAATGAATATATCCATCATCCCCTAAAGTTTCTTCACACCTCTTTTGAATCCATCCCTCCTTACTTTCTCTTTCCCCTACCCCCAAGTAACCATTGATGTGTTTTCCATCACATTAGTTTGCATTTTCTAGAATTTTGTTTGGTATATGTTTTGGCATAGCTTATGCGTATGTTTTACTTTCGCAGACAATGCCAAAAAGTTTTCCAAAATGATTACAGCAATTTACATTTCCACCAGCAGATTATGAGACTTCCAGTTGCTCCACATCCTAATCAGCACTTGGTTGCCAGCCTTTTCCATTTTAACCATTCTTTTCATATTCCTAAGGAAAATACTCATAAAATGATTTGTCTGAACTGTTGAGCAACAAAAAAATCAAACTTTCAACGAAGAACTGAAGTGAAACTCATTACACAGAAATTTTAATCTAAGAGCCATTTCCCCTGAATGCATAATAATAATTGAAGCAAAGGCCCTAAATGATATATGCCTCACAGATTCTGATTGAGTCCCAACACCTGATTTCTACACAAGATCTTTAGAAGAACCATTGGGACATACATAAAAGAACCGCATAACTTAAAAGCAAGTTGGGAACATCAACGTACTGGAACTCAGGTAAAATAGAGTCCAACACAGTTTATATGTGTGACTTAAACACCTGTAACACCTGAACCCAACACACCAAACAAAATACCACTAAAATCGTGTTCATAATTTGGATGGGCAGGGCATAACTACTTTATCACGAATAGTTCTTTTTAATATGTTCAGCTTCTTGCTCTCAGCTTCTGCTACTTAACCATGAGACAGGAACAATGTTATGAAATGATGCACTTCATTTTTAAAATTTGTAACTATTATGGATAACATAAAGGTAGTCTATCGTCCTTATTTGTCTTTTTCTTTTCTTTCTTTTTTTTTTTTTAATCATCTCCCTAATCAATGGATCGCCTCTCCTTCTAACCTTTATTTCTCAAAATACAGATTCTAAACTCACATTTACTTGTGAGTGCAGAATCACTATTCTCTCCTCAGATTCATTCAAACTTGGCTTCTACCCTTATGCTGTACTTAAATTATGTCTGCTGAGGTTAAAGCCCCCCTCCTAACTTCCAAAGCCAATAGGTGTAATCAGTTCTTGACTCCCAGATAGACTTCTCTCCTTTTTAAAACTCTCCTCTCCTGGCTTCTATGAGACCACTGCCTCCTAGATTTCCTCCTTTCCTGATGCTCCTCCTCAGACTCCTTGGCTGTCTCTACCCAGCATTAAGTGATTAACTGCCTACCTAAAGGGAGAACTAGAATAATATTTTAATAACAAAGGCAATCTTTTTATATGCTTCATTTTAAATGTTCTAAAGAAATCAGTGCTCTTGGTTTGGCATCTATCTTGTCTCTACACAGACGTCTATCGGTGTGCACTATAGCCCACAGTTCATCCACAGTATCCTCCCGTAAAGAAAAGCATAGCAAAGGAAAACCTAGAAGAAACAGAAGCCAAATCTAAAACCTAGCTGGGTAGATTGTGGTTTGCAGACACCACAGTAAAGTGACACTTTTAACACCCTTTCGCCACTTCACAAAGTTTCAGAAACATCACAGGTAAAAATTCTCTGCGAAGTTCTCATCACACCCCGCCAGGGAAAGGAAATTCGCTTCTCTCTTTCCGCAAAGCCCACAGCCCACCTGGACGCGCCGTCGGAAGCCCGAGCACGCAGCAGGGAGCGGGGCGCGCGGCCGTCCCCGCCGGGGCTGGGGTCTCGACCGTCCCTGGTCACGGGTCCCCCTAGGCAGAGCCGCCCACTTGGGCAGCGAGGGACCCACCCTCGCCTCGTCGCCCAGCCCGGTGCCCTCCAGACCACCGCGCTTGCAGCTGTCGCGGGGCCTAAAGCTCCCTCAGACCCCCGCGACACAGGCGTCGCTGAGGAGACGTGGAAACATCCCCGGGGCCCGACCACGGCCCCATTTTAGAGAAAGTTAAGGACAAAAGAGACAGAACGGGCGCTCACGCCAGCCCGCAAGGCCGGGCCGCCCCGACAGGCGCCCCCCACAGCCCTGAGCGAGCAGCCAGCTGGGAGAAGCGCACCTGAGCCACGCCGCGCCCTTCCCCGCCCGGGTCCCGCCGCCCTCCTCAGGGTCTCCACGTCCCACGCTCGCGCTGAGGCGGCGCAGCGCGACCGCGGCTGGTTACCTGCTGGAGGCAGTGGGCGCTCTGCTGTCGCCGCCCGCGGGAACTGTGACTCTGGTCACCTCGCGCGGCCGCGCCTCGAGTGCCCACCCTCCCCAGGGCCTCCCCTGCCCTGTCATTTACCCCCTCCCCTCCACTTCCCTCCCCATCCCCACTCCAACACCACCCACCAGGGCCGCCCTGCCCCTTGGGACGGGCGCGAAGGGGCGAGGCAAGGCGGGGCGGGGCAGGGCGGGAAGTGGAGTGGCGCGAGGGGCTGGGCGCGGAGCGGCTGGGCGCAGAGGGGCGGGGCCTCCCGCGTACCTGAGACGAGCTGCGCCTGCGTCCTCCGCGACTCCGCGCTTGGCAGCCCCTTCTGGGAAGGTGTAAAATGCCGCCAGGTATGGGGTGTGTTGTGGGAGAAGAAGGGAGACAAGCGGTAGGAGGGGGACAGAGGGGAAGTTATTGGCCTGATGAAACTTCTCTGACTTGGGTAGGCAGGAGCAGTCTTTCTGGCTGGAGATGTTTCTGCACACTTTTCTTAGAAGCGGAGTAGGCATGTTATTACTTGACTTTTAGAGTTTTTATAAAAAGTCTAATTTATAAAGTCTTTGAGGATCAGCCCTGCTCTCTTCGCTTTTGTTGCTTTCTATCTGCTACTGCCTTGCCATCATGGGTGTCTTGGAAAGAATATTAAATGTATCCACCACAGCACCTCGCACCCCCGATTCTGAGGGAATCCCCTCTAAACCCTGGCAAAGCGGGGGCCTGGCCCTTTTCTCTGGGCTTCCTTGGTGGAAATCTCAGCACTGCTTGGAAAGTTGTTGAATGAGTTTCCTAGATTGTATGATGAAGAATGGCTCAGCATTTTTTGTTTGTTTTGTTTTGACAGAGGGTCTGTCGCCCAGGCTGGAGTGCAGTGGCCGCTCATGGCTCAGTGCAGCCTCGACCTTCAGGTCTGAAGTGATCCTCCTGCCTCAGCCCCTCCCCCAAGCAACTGGGAATACAGGCGCGAGCCAGCATGCCAGGCTAATTTTTTAATTTTTTGGTAGAGATGAGGTCTCATTATGTGGCCCAGGCTAGTCTCGAACTCCTGGACTCACGTGATCTTCTCACCTCTGCCTCCCAAAGTGCTGGGTTTACAGGCATTGAGCCACGGTGCCGGCCTGGGTGGTGGGACTGTAAAATCGAAAGAAAGATTCATACTTTTCTTCCTGGAGAGCAGTCTTTCCCAGAGTGAGTTCTGTCCATCTCAAGGTCCTAGAGATGCTGGAGTGGGGGTAGGGGTAGATCCCCAGATCACATTAATCTGGGGGAAAGAGACACACAATACTTGTTTTCCTTGAGATTCACAATGCATACTAGCATTTTACAGACCTAAGAACCATGTTTTACTTTCTTTGATCCTGCATCTCCCAAATGTGTTTGACCATAGAACTCTTTTCTTGAGAAATGCCTATTTCCAATCTTGGGCATTAGTGTTTCAACAAATACTTTGAAAACCACTGCTTTCAAGTCCTAGTAAGTTCACCTTTAATAATATATCACCACTGTTTGCAAAGTTCTGCACTGTTTACACAAAGGTTTCATGAGTCATTTCATTTAATCCTGGAAATTGCAATGTAGCTGTTATTATCTTCATTTTGCTTTTGAAAATATTTAAAGGTTAGACAACCTGTTAGTGGTTGCCCAAACATACAGTCAAGATTTGAATCTGAACTTTGAACTCCAAGGCATTTTAGACTAATATTCTTTCTCTCTCTCTCTCTGCTCTCTCTCTCATTTGTTCCTTTTTTTTTTTTTTTGGACAGGCTCTCACTGTTGCCCAGACTGGATTGCAGTGGCACAATCATAGCTCACTGCTGTCTCAAACTCCTGGGCTCCAGCCATCCTCCCACCTCAGCCTCCCAAGTGTGCTTGGACTACAGGCACATGCCACCATGCCTGGCTACATTTTTTAATTTTTTTATAGAGACAGGGTCATGCTTTGCTGCCCAGGCTGATCTGAAACTCCTGGCTTCAAGCAATCCTCGCGCCTCAGCCTCCCAAAGTGCTGGAATTACAGGCATGAGCCACGGTGCCCAGCTTCCCTTGCTACCTAAGGAGAGCACATCCTTGGTTAGAAATTACTGGATTCATGTGTTAGTTGAATCTTCTCAAGGGCAAGACCATAAGTTTACCTATATTTTACTTCCTTACAGCACCTGACTTAGTGCAGGGCACAAAAGTGTCATTGAAATGTACTGAATGAATGAAGGAGGAATGAATGCTCGATAACTACTAATTGAAGTGAGCTGTTACTTGGTTCCTTAAATGAACACCTTTAACAACCTCTTTGCTGATGCAGAAGTACCAAGAGCAGGAGCTTCCCTAATTGTTCCCAGTTTTCTTCCCTAGTCCATCTTAAAACACTTTCCTAGAAGAATCCTCTCTATTGACAGATACAGTTTTTCTTGTAAAATCATGAAGCCAATTCCTTTGTTTTCCTTGAAATGGGCCTCCTTCCTGTTCTATCTGAGGCAAGGCTACATGAATGGAGGGTATTGTACACCTTTCTTTGTGCTCTAATTTCTAATCTCTTCCCACAAAAGGATTGTCCTCAAAATATTATGAACAGGTTTTTGCTTGTTTTTTAATTTAGCAATTTTATATTATTTGAAGCTGATCTAAGGAGAAAAATAGACTGGTCAATATGGATAACGCGGCTGCTTAGATATACTGTGTGTATCAATTCTTTCATTTGATAGAGAAAATCACATAATTCCTACTCTAAACCCCTATTCATTCTTTATTTAATGCAGTTTAGAAGTGCTTTGTGACTCAGCCCAAGCCTACCTCTCCAGCCTTATCTCCCAGTATTTCCATCACACTTTTTTGACCTACTGAAGGAATTGCAGTTCCCTAAACTGTCAAATTTGCACATACCATTCCCTCTACCTTTCTCTTATGAGTATCAACTAGCAAACTCATGTTCATCCAACCAAAATACCACCTCTTCTAGACAATGAAGCCCCACAACTCCCATTCCTGACTCAATTAGGTGCCATTTCCCAGCATAACCACCACAATCCATGTGTATGTCTATCATGGTGCCTATGTAATAGCTGCAATTACTGGCTTCTTTTCCCACTTCCCTCTAGATACATTCCAAGTGAGTTACCAATGGGCAGGAATAATGACTTCAACCTCTATTTCCTGACCACACAGCATAGCACTTAACATAGAAGGCACCCAACAATTTGTTGAATAAATGAAAACATAGCTTCAAAAGAGTATGAATTCCTAGAGTGCTTGTGAAATAATTTTACAAATAAATGGTCATGAATATAGTGGG
The DNA here is from genome assembly GCF_003255815.1 of Theropithecus gelada. NCBI lineage: Eukaryota > Metazoa > Chordata > Mammalia > Primates > Cercopithecidae > Theropithecus > Theropithecus gelada. The sequence goes on from NC_037675.1 coordinate 93,243,427, forward strand.
TAGCAGACAGATGTTTGCTTCTCTCAAAATTATTTCATTCCTATTTTCTGCCTTAGAACATAACAGCAGAAGCCTATACATATTCATTCATTTCATGTATTTGTTCAAAAAATATTTCTGAGTGCCTACCATATAACAGATGCAGTCCTAGGCACTTGCTTCAGAGAGAAAGTGACATTTTAGAAATATCATGGATGCTCACCAAACCTCAATTCTTCTCCCCGGGCATGAAGCTAAACTGCTTTGCCCATTCACTCCCCTTGCATCTAGATAAGGTCATGTGGCCAGTTCTGACCAATGGAATTTGAGCAGAAATAGAGTTTTACTTTTGCATCTAGGCAACTAAGAACAGGTGAGCCTTCACCCTACTCTCTCCCTCTTTCCATTCCATGACAACCTTGGACTAAACCATGGTAACCATTGCTAAAGCTCACAATATGACAAGATGGGAGAAATATCTGTGTCCTTGATTGGCTTCATGGAACAAAGCTCTTCCCACTGCCCACTAACTTTGATTGGATGGTGATGTGAGTGAAAAATATACTTTATTGTGTTAAGCCACTAGTATTTGGGTTTTTTTTTTTTTTCCAACATCTAGCTTTACCTACTCTGATAGGCACTGTCATGGATGATGACATATAGATTACATTAAACATATCAAAAAAATGTTTCTCGTGCTATCGGCATTCTACGGGAGACATAGAACATGAAAATTTATCAAGGAGTGTATTAAAGTCATAGAAAATTTAAGTTTGTCCCAAGTAGATAAAGAAAAATCTTTGTGGATACATAGCTCTCTATCTTTCAGGTGGCCACCTTATGAGAATGCTGACATCTTCACCTGAAAACAAGCACAGAGTCACCATCATGCCTTCTTCATCATCTTTATCTGCACTTCTCTCTCTCTTTCGAGCACTTCGAAGGGTTTCCCTGAGTGGGCTTCAGGAGATCCAGTGTTACTCAAAGTCTAGTACATATTTGGGAGAAGAGAGAAATAAAAAGGCTAGGCTCTAAAGGGTCTTGAATATCTTACTGAGGAATTTGCCCATTAATCCACAGGATACATAGTCGAATAAGCTAGGAACTATTTGTAGTGAGATGAGTTGCTTTTTTCTTTTTTCATTCCCTCCCTCATCATCTTCTTACCTGGATAACTGTTACCCACCAAACTAAGGTAACAATGGGATAATGCCTGGTCACAGATGCTCCACCAAGAGAACTAATCATGAAAGTCTCATTTCTCAGTGCCCTCCCACAAAGCCCTTCCTCAAAACACCCATCTGCCTCCTCCAAACCCCACTAATCAATGAAACTTCATAGCACTAAAAGGCTGACACAGTTGTATTAGAGGTCTAAATGAAAAATATTCAGCACCTAGAGCAGGAGGCAATAGCACCAGTGGGGTCAAAGGAAATCTATGAAGGAGGAAACAAAGAGAGAATCCAAAAACAAAAGGTTTTCCACCAACCACATGATTGGCTCACCCAGGCTGAGCAACTGGTCCAAAGAGGATGAGAGCACATGAAACTGATCAGGATTCAAGAACAAAGGCCCCAAACTCACTGAGAAGAGCAGAGAAACATCTAAACCCCTACTTCTGTGACCTCTGTATGGACTGGAAGAAATGACTCAAACCTGAAGCAAATGACCCTGCATTCTTCTGGACCCATGTCAACTTGCTTAAATTGGAACTCCATTTCCCCAAATTTATTTCCCTACATGGTTACAAGTTAGGTTGGCCAAAAAGAAGAATTGAGGCAAGATTTGGAAGGTGAAAGTGGAGCAGAGCCACTCCCTCTGAAGATCCTTGTGACTACACATGGTGGCAGACACACAGAGATTCTGGCAGGTTCCAGCTCGTCCTCCTCCCCATGTCTAGCTCTTCTTTCCAACTCCAGTCCCTGCTGGCCAGAGGACCCAAGATGACTCCAGAGCTTGGTGGGAGACCTCCAGAAGTGTCAGCTATCTATGGACTTTTCCACAGCTCCTCTCCTGGGTACCACTCCAGCAGTTAGACATGTGCGGCTTCCTAGAATCATTACAAGTTCTGGCCTTACAAGTCCACCTGTACAGGACTTCAGGATGGCTGGTTAGTCACTTTTCTCTAATCCTTCAATTCTGCTTTCAGACCTTTACTTCACCAGTTTCTCACATAATTCTGCAAGAGATTAGTCTCTTATCAGTAAGACTCTAGGGGTTCTGCTTCCCTGATTAAACCCCTCTAATACACCATTCATGTTCTTGGCTACCTAGCAATAAGATTATGTGGATTGTACTACCATTCCCTTCCACCTTTTTTTGTTTTGTTTTGTTTTTTAGACAGGGTCTGGAGTGCAGTGGCATGATCATGGGTCACTGCAGCCTCCACCTCCCAGGCTCAGCTGGTCCTCCCATCTCAGCCTCCTGAGTAGCTGGGAGTATAGATATGCCAACACACCCGGCTAATTTTTTGTTGTTTTTTTTTTTTTTTTTTTTTTTTTTTGTAGAGACAGGGTTTTACCATGTTGCCCAGAGACAAGGTTTCACCATGTTGCCCAGGCTGGTCTCAAACTCCTGAGCTCAAGCCATCTGCCCACCTTGGCCTCTCAAAGTGCTGAGATTACAGGCATGAGCCTCCATGCCCGACCTCCTTCTCCTACACTATTAAAGGCCAAGTGCTGAAGTTATTTATATATAGGAACTACAGAAATTTGGGTAACAATTATGCCCTAGTAGTGGTCTCCCCATAAGAGGGTGACTGGTTGCCCACTGCCTTCACATTGAATTTATGTAACAGAAGAACTGACTTTCAGTTTTTCAAGCTTAGAAACTTGCTCCTTTTCTCTTTTAGCATACTGTGTAAATCTCTCTTGAAGAAGGAAGTTTGGTCAGGCTCACCAGAAGTAGACAACAGTATGTCTGTCTATTAATATAGAATGAGAAATAGGATTGTTGCAAGGCCCAAACATGTGTATTTTTTTGCCAAACACTATGCCCTGAAGAAATAGCTATCCAGGAAGCTAAATGATAACCAAAAGGTTGCCTGATCAGGGAAATGGAATGAAAATTAGGAGAGTTGGGAGTAATATTGAATGTTAGCATTGAGTTATGATAGCTACCATCAATACTACAGAAGGGACTAACCTGTCAAAGTTGCAGATAAGCTATGTGGTTCCACTTACTGGAGCCACAGTCCTAGTCATATTCCTTCTTTTTAGTAGGTTACAGTATTGGCCCCAGGACTTCATCGTGTACTGTATCCATGCCCATATCCAAAGCCTATGACTTCGAAGTTCCTTCCACTGAAGGAGTGGAGTTTATTTCCCTACCCCTTGATTTTGGGTTCAGCCATGTGACTTGCTTTGGTCAATAGAATGAAATGGAAGTAATTGTGTTCAAGTTCTGCACTTAGGCCTTAAGAGACTTCATGTGTTTCTGCTTGCCTTCTTGTACTTCTACGAATGCTAGAAGACTTCCCTGGGCCAGCCAGCTGGTCCAAGGAGGGTAAGACACCCTAAAGCAGAGTCATGCCAGGTAAACCCAGCTTAGAACAGCTAATCCCCAGCTGCCCAGCAAGCATGAGAAATAAAAGATGATTTTTTTTTTTTTTTGTACCATGGCATTTTGGGGATATTTGTTACACAGAAATAGTGACCTGACATATCCTCCCACCATGATTTTCTGGAATGGGGAAAATCTAACCCCGTCATGGCCCCAGAGTTCCAGACCAATGTTCCCAGGACTCCTCTCCCAAGTCACTAGGCAGCACCAATTTAGCCAATGGTAAGTTAAAAGATTCAGTTTCTCACCCTCAATACAATTCTACTTGGAATTTTCTGTCCTTTGGGTTAGATACAAAATCTAAATATTTGTTAATAGCAGAGATAAGAAAGATTTAACAGCTTTTCATAAAGTTACTTCTGAATATTAGTGATTGTACATGCCACTCAAAATCACTGTATGAAATAACATTCGAAGCCTATCATTTGTAACTTCTGCTTTCATCAGAGTTTTAGGAAAATACCTATGCCCAGCAAAAACCCCAGGCAGTTTTAGGACGCCAGAGCTTTCTTCATCTGTCTTTAAACCCGCTCCACATCCATAAAGATAATTCATGAATAAATGTGGTTGGCAGATGAACCAAATATTCAAGGACATCTTTTTTAAGCCTTTAGTTAAGACCTTTCGTTTGTTAGTTTACACGTTAGTCTCTCTATGAATTAGAAGTGGAGGGAGGGCCCAAAATGCTTTATAATCCTATTTTTTCCAGACATTCCTTCTTTCTCCACCACTCCCAGCCCTTCACTATCTTCCTCCACCCTTCTAGCTTATGACAGGACTAATGATGTTGGGATAGTTTTTGAGGAAATGTGGGAGGTCTGTAATACATTTCCTACTTGACGTGGGTTACATTTTTACCAGAAGAAAGGAAAAAGGAAAACAATGCAAATATATTTCCAGCACAGCTGGGCGGCAGCTCCATAAAGTGGCTTTTAAAGAGCTATCCCACTGCCCCGCGAGTTGACAGCACTTCAGGGAGGGGACAGGGTCTGTGGGGGCCAGAGAGGCATACCCTTCCATTCCTGAGAAACATCCCCTCAGGAAACGATTTGGCATTTCCTACAAAACATGAACTTGTTTGGCAGCCTGACCAACTCATCACCCCTGTTCATCTCATATTGCATGCCTGATTAATAACAATGACATAGTGAATACAACTTCAGTGGGAAAGAGGGGAGGAAGAGCCAAATAACACCCTCATCAAACAAACACGCATGCGCACATGCCCACAGACTCACACACCCCAATATATAAAGCCACTCTTTAAATGTTGGGAAATATAAAAATGCTTCCATCAAAACCATATTATGGGCCCAATGTGGTGGCTCATGCCTGTCATCTCAGCATTGTGGGAGGCCGAGGTGGGCAGATCGTGAGGTCAAGAGATCGAGACCATTCTGGCCAACGTGGTGAAACCCCGTCTCTACTAAAAACACAAAAATTAGCTGGGCGCAGTGGCACATGCCTGTAGTCCCAGCTACTCGAGAGGGTGAGGCAGGAGAATCGTTTGAACCCAGGAGGCGGAGGTTGCAGTGAGCCGATATTGCACCACTGCATTCCAGCCTGGGCGACAGAGCAAGACTATGTCTCAAAAAAAAAAAAGAAGCCATCTTATGTTACTGGGAGGGACCAGGGTTGAAGATTACTTCCTTTCTCCCATCCAAATAGTACATCGACATACTTGGAGATGATAATAGCTGTCATTCTTCATGGACCTACTACGTGCCAAACACTGTGTTAATGGTCCATATAAGTAAGTGTATATACATTGGCTGGGTGTGGTGGCTCATGCCTGTAATCCCAGCACTTTGGGAGGCTGAGGAGGGGTTGGATCACTTGAGGTCAGGAGTTCGAGACCAGCCTGGCCAACATGGCAAAACCCCGTCTCCACAAAAAATTAGTGACATGGCGCACACCTGTAATCCCACATACTCGGGAGGCTGAAGCAGGAATATCACTTGAACCCGGGAGGTGGAGGTTGCAGTAAGCAGAGACGGTGCCACTGCACTCCAGCCTGGGCAGCAGAGTGAGTGAAACTCCATCTCAAAACAAACATGTTTATACATCTAGTTTAATTCTTGCAACAACCATTTAAGAATTAGTAGGCATTATCTAGAGGTTACAGATAAGTAACTTTTCCAAGATCACAAAGAAGTAATGGTACAGATTGGACTTGAACCCAAAGCTAGATGTGACTCTAAAGCTCAAGCTCCTTTTGTTAAGTCACAGATTTAGTTGGTAAATTGTAAAGCCCAGACTTAGGGTTGCTTCCTTACTCAAAGTCCAATGAAATTATCTCTTCTGTGGGTCCTTGCCTTGTTCTGGACAAAATTCTGATGGTTACAAATAACAGAAAACCTCTCCAATTAGCTCAAGTAAAAGTCAGGGAATGGTATTCTACTCCTACCCTTACTTTGGGTAAGAAAACAATGGGAACATATTCAGAAAACTGAACAAGCAGGTATCAGAAAGGGCAGAAGCTAAGGTAGCCCAGACACCCTTCAGCCACGCATTTCATGGAGACTGCTTCTTTTTGCACACCTGCACATCCCAATCAGCTTATCTGAGTCACCATTCTCTCAAAGCTGCAGTCTACACCTGATTCTCTAATTACTTCCTCGATGGGATATCTGTCCAGCCTTTGGGCTCAGGACCCACCATCTTAGAAGTAAGTGCTTCTCCCTTCCCAGTTTTCTGGGAGAGGAATCTGATTGGCTCAGCTCATATTTTCCGACCAGGCCACACACAAAGTACAAATTGCTGGCTGGTCTATAGTTGGGCACCCGTTGGTCAGATGTTCACCCTGGTCCACTCAGAGGTAGCTGGGGAGGAGAGGGTGAAGGGATCTGCTGCTGCACCTCTGGGCAGGGAAGTACCCTGAAATCCAGCAGATAGATGTTCAGCTCTTTCTCTCCTTTCTTTTGTAAGACTGTCACACCTGCATTAGGACTGAATTTTAAGTAGCCTCCCATTGCTCTCCAACTGCCTTCTATTTGTTTTCTAGATTCTTGCAGTAACATCTTATTGTGGTTCTATCTGCAATGCCTTATCAGAGTGCTAAAAACACAGTGGACCCTAAAAAAATGATTTATTGTATTTAGGTAGAGTTCATCGTGGAGAGGACCAAGACAGAAGATCTATATATATATATATATTTTTAGATATCTTCCCTTGTCCACCAAAAGATCATCAAAACTAGAGAGAGAATATCAAATGCCTGGTGACAAGTCTTCAGCTGCACTGGCTTCACAAGAGCTTATGTGGAGAAGAAAAAGAATTTGAGCCAGAGCAACGAAACCCTAAAGTTGTTTCCAGCTCTCTTACCAAAAGAGGCATCCAGCCCAACAGCTCTCAACCTGGAGTAAAGCTCCCACGTGCCAGGTGGAGCATCCTCGCTTTGATTCCATCCCTTTACTCCCATTCAGAGAATTCTATTTGAATTTAAGTAAATGACTCTTCTGCTATTATTGTGGTAAGCTTGATTCTGCTGTGATTAGAAAAGAACAAAAAATGAACAATTGCAAAACCTTTGTGTTAAATTACTGGTAACAAATTACCGGTAACTTTGTTACAATTGGCATTGTGACTGAGAGCTGTTAGTTAAGGATATTCTGCTGCCCGCAGCTGAGGTGACACTAACTGTATCAATAAGGATGTTTTCAGCCCCAAATAAACAGAAAACCCAATTCAAAAAGGATGCTTTCAGCCCCAAATAACAGAAAATCCAATTCCAATGTTCATAAACACAAGGAAGGCTGGGCGTGGCGACCCATGCCTGTAATCCCAGCACTTTGGGAGGCCGAGGTGGGTGGATCATGACGTCAGGAGATCGAGACCATCCTGGCTAACACGGTGAAACTCCATCTCTACAAAAATACAAAAAATTAGCCGGGCATGGTGGCAGGCGCCTGTAGTCCCAGCTACTCGGGAGGCTGAGGCAAGAGAATGGCGTGAACCCAGGAGGCAGAGCTTGCAGTGAGCCAAGATCATGCCACTGCACTCCAGCCTGGGTGACAGAGCAAGACTCCGTCTAAAAAAAAGGAGGCTGGGTGTGGTGGCTCAGGCCTATAACCCCAACTCTTTGGGAGGCCAAGGCAGGTGGATCACCTGAGATCAGGAGTTCAAGACCAGCCTGGCAACATGGTGAAACCCCATCTCTACTAAAAAATATGAAAATTATCCGGGCATGGGGGTGGGCACCTGTAATCCCAGCTACTCAGGAGGCTGAGGCCAGAGAATTGCTTGAACCCGGGAGGCGGAGGTTGCAGTGAGCCGAGATCATGCTACTGCACTCCAGCCTAGGCAACAGAGCAAGACTCCATCTCAAAAAAAAAAAAAAAAAAAAGGAAATGTTTTAGTTTCTGTAATGGTTTAAATTGTCCACAATTCTTTGAAACTCCTTTCAACAAAAGCTGGAAACTGTGTCCTCTGAACTGCATCTAGGCTAACCATAGTGACTGATCAACCAGCAAAGTACAGTGAAAATGATACTATATGATGGCTGACGCTAGGTCATAAAAGGTGATGCAGTTTCTACATAGTTATCTTTGTGTGCTTACTCTTGGAATTCAGTCACCATGCTGTGAGGAAGCCCGCGCAGTTTGTGGAGACCCACATGAAGAGGGCCACGTAGAAAGGAATGAGGCCCATGACCTTCACATCTGACTGAGCCAGCATTGACTTTCCAGTTTGTGAGGGAGCCGTCTTGGAAGTGGATTCCCCCTGGTCCTGGCTAAGCTGCGCCACCTCACCCCTTGTCGAGTAGATCCAAGCCTTTCCCACTCAGCCCTGCCCACATTGCGGATTCATAAACTAAATAACGATAAAATGCTGTTGTTTTGAGCCACTGTTTGGGAAAAGTTTGTTGCACAACAATAGATAACTAATATGGTTAACCTATGAGGAAATCCAAAGATAGATCAGCCTTCAGAGTCATTTATTTCCAATTCAACCATTTAGCATTGAGTGTTTTCCTTCCCTTTACTCTGTTCTGCATTGTGTAAGTTTCATCCTAAATCTAGTTCCATTTGTGGTTGTAGAATGACTGCCAGGGGAAGACCCTCCTCCTTCAACTCAGGTGAAGAGAATAGAATAAATTCTCCTGGAATGCTCTTAAGAGAAAGTAACTTTCCCAGAAGCCAGCAAACCTCTCCTCTTATCTCTTTGGCCAGAATTAGGTCACATGCTTACTTTTGAACCAATACTGGCAAAGAGGATAAGATATCATTTTGGCTGATCAGGCCTATCCCTTAAATTGAGACCAGTTTCCCAAACCACATGGCTGCTGCTTATGGGATAGAATGGATGTTGGGAAAGTCGCTTCACCAATTTAAGATATCTGAAAGAAGGGACAGGTAAATGAGAAAACCCTCAGGTGGTGACCAGCCCAGGCACATAACTAAGAGAGAACCCACAGGATTAGGAGTATCCTGGGTAAGCCAGTCGAGGGTCTAGCATGATACAGATTGTCTACTTTGAAGACCCATGTGACTGCAGATCCTCCCTTTTCCCCTTCTCTGGCATCTCCTATTTTTGTTAACTGCCTTACCTTCTTCAGCCATCTGCATATTTATTCCGGCTCCCTTGCCTAGTGGGAGGAAGATGCACTATTCAACTTCTGGTAACTTTATTCCAATTTCTCTCTGAAGAAAAACCTCCTGACATATGTAAGGGTTGGTCTCATTATTTTTCCCATTTTTGCCAATGAAATAACTAAGGCTTTATGACAGTCTTGGGAAGATTACTTCTCCTCCCTGGATCTGTCTACTCACATGAAAAATGAAGGGAGTAGACCAGAAGATTAATAACCTCTCAAGCTCCAGGAGTTTCTGTACTCTTCCTCCTGTCTTTTCCAAGATGACTTCAGCCGTGGCTGAAAATTCGTGTCGTTTGTTGCTGCGATGCTGTATGCCTAGCTCTTCTTCGTAGTCATCATCTCTCCAACATTCACTATTTTGCTTTCACTGCTTTGGGCCATATGCAAATCCTGCCTTCCTTTTTCACTTTTTGGGCAGGCTGTCACTAAAAGTAATGAGGATTCCTTAATTTTCTACATGGCTTTTTCCTGTTTCTACCTTTGACCTTGTGCTGCCTCCGTTAAACACAGCACAACAGTGTAATGGAGTTCAGCGAACCTTTCATCTCCAGAAATTTAATAGGATATTTCATGAAAAAAACATTTGTGTGAATTAAGTATAGGAGACAGAGTCGACATCTGCTTTTAGTCTCATCATGAGGCCCACTCTTCCTCCATTCCAAAGTTGCGTGGCCGCTGTGACTTCCCACTATTGCACTTCCCCAGTCAGAGTTGATTGGTTCATGAGATGGTATCTAACCCAAGGCGATCAATCAAAATCCTTCCCTAGAATTTTTTTTTAAACTATAACTAGAAAAAAACAGTCAGTCCTCTTTGTAGTAACAGAAGACACTTTAGGTAGAAGAGGTCAATCCATAATAACAGACTGTGAAGTTGATGTGCCAAGAGAAGTAAAGATAAGAGATGGTGAAGGATTCCAAAGGCATTAGATTTCTTGGTTGCATTCTTGGTTGAATTCACCTCTACTTTTCCCCTAGTACTAGTACACAAACCACACCAGGTATAAGCCCATAACTAATATATTTTACCTAAGTTAATACATGTTTAGTTCTTGTCACTTAAACACAAGAGATTTAATATGAGTACTGAGAAAACTGTGTCCCTATAAGATTCTTTAGAACTGGGTCTAGCATTTTTATTCGACTGTGATTTGCATACATTTTTATTTTCTTTAATTGCTTGCCTCTGAGTATTTGTTTATGGCATTAAAGATTGGGTTTAGAGGCCAGGCACAGTCACAGCGGCTTATGCCTGTAATCACAGCACTTTGGGAGGCTGAGGTGGGTGGAGCACCTGAGGTCAGGAGTTTGAGACCAGCCTGGCTAACATGGTGAAACACTGTCTCTACTGAAAGTACAGAAAATTAGCTGGGCGTGGTGGCATGCGACTGTAATCCCAGCTACTCAGGAGGCTGAGGCAAGAGAATCACTTGAACCTGGGAGGTGGAGGTTGCAGTGAGCCCAGATCACGCCATTGCGTGCCAGCCTGGGCAAGAGTGAAACTCCATCTCAAAAAAAGAAAAGAAAAGATTGGGTTTAAAAAATGGGATTTAGAGGCAGAAAACCTGAGTTGAAGTTCGGGCATTAATACTTTTTAAACATGATGACATTGCAAGAGCTTCCCTGAGCCTCAATCTCTTTCCTAAAAAAAAAAAAAGAAAAAAAAAAGGGACAATTAAAATTGTTGCCTTAGCAACCTCTCAGAGTCATGATAATAATCAAAATAAAAATTGGGGAGGTATGGGGCCATATTCATCTTTGCATTTCCAACGTCTACTTTAAAGCCTAGGACAGTGTAGTACATACTGAATAAATATTTGGTGAATGAAAGAAAAAACACAAAAGTATTTTATACACTACAAAGCGGGGATCCCCAAACCGCTGGCCTTGGATCAGTACCAGTCTGTGGCCTATTAGGAACCAGGCCACACAGCAGGAGTTGAACAGCAGGTGAGCAAGTGAAGCTTCATCTGTATTTACAGCCTCTCCCCATCACTCATATTGCCACCTGAGCTCCGCCTCCTGTGAGATCAGTGGCAGCATTAGATTCTCATAGGAGCACAAACCCTACTGTGAACTGCACACATGAGGGATCTAGGTTTCATGCTCCTTACGCGAATCTAATACCTGCCCAGGCACAGTGGCTCACGCCTGTAATCCCACCACTTTGGGAGGCCAAGGCGGGCAGATCGTGAGGTCAGGAGTTCAAGACCAGCCTGGCCAACATTGTGAAACCCCTTCTCTGCTAAAAATACAAAAATTAGCCAGGTGTGGTGGTGGGTGTCTATAATCCCAGCGACTCAAGAGTCTGAGGCAGGAGAATTGCTTGAATTTGGAAGGTGGAGGTTGCAGTGACCCGAGATTGCACCACCGCACTCCAGCCTGGGTGACAGAGCAAGACTCCATCTTGAAAAAAAAAGAAAACAGTTCTAATGTCTGATGATCTATCACTGTCTCTCATTACCCCCAGGTGGGACCATCTAGTTGCAGGAAAACAAGCTGAGGGCTCCCACTGATTCTACGTTATGGTGAGATATATAATTATTTCATTATATATTATAATGTAATAATAATAGAAATAAAATTCACAATAAATGTAATGTGCTTGAATCATCCCCAAACCATCCCCTCACCCCTAGTCCATGGAAAAATTGTCTTCCATGAAACTAGTCCTGCTGCAAAAAGATTGGGGACCACTGTTCCAAAGGACTATTTAAATGCGAATTATATAATGAAGACCACTTTACAATAATATAGGGTGTGTATAAATATTAATATTGGCAACTTAAGTTGGTCTTGGGCTGAATGACAATTTCAGTGTCATGAACAGAGCTTCCTGTAAACAAACTGCAAAGTGAGTGGAATTTGTGGACAGTACCTCTCCAACCTTTCTTTGGTTGTTCTCCCTCTGTTTGGTCTAAATAGTGTCTCTGGTCCCAAGTTCTGTAAGTGGCCAGTGCTCTAGAGCTGTTTGATGCTGTTGCGGTAGCATCAGAATGAAGAAGGAGGTTTTAAAAATCACCTAAGGCTCTTTCACTTATAATTAGCACATAACCTTACCTGTCCCTTTGAAGTATCACTATGGCTGAGGCTCCCACAAAATTCTCAGGCTGAAAATTGCTTATTTATAGCTCCTTTTTCTCTTCCCAAGTGCCTATGTAAAAGTATTCAAAGAAGACATGCAGATCCAAGAAGCACACTAGCCTGGTGCCATTCAGCATATGGGCAAACAGACCTCCACACTGTATTATGCCACCAGTGTTTATCCTGAATCATCATGAAGTAAAACTCTATACATGGAGTCTAGCTACTAAGACAAAAAGTGGTCCACACTTTATTTTTAGCATCCATCAAAATGAATAAAGTTATTTAAAGGTTTAGTGCTTCAAAAAGTATTATCTGAATTATCTGAAGTACATTTCCCAAAATGATTCATTTTCTAACTATTCAAGATAGCCTTAGTTTTCAAGTATCATTGCTCATTCAATGGTTCAATAAGTTAATCACGGGTTCTAGATTCCCATAATGTAAATTTCACAATCCTTAACATTATACAGTAGGTGAAAACAAACAGCCTCCCAGCAATAGGCATATTCTATTGGAATAAAAATGCAGCCAGGCGCGGTGGCTCATGCGTGTAATCCCAGCACTTTGGGAGGCCGAGGTGGGCAGATCACCTGAGGTTGGGAGTTCGAGACCAGCCTGACCAACTTGGAGAAACCCTGTCTCTACTAAAAATACAAAAAAAAATCAGCCAGGCATGGTGGTGCATGCCTGTAGTCCTGGCTACTTGGGAGGTTGAAGCAGGAGAATCGCTTGAACCCGGGAGGCGGAGGTTGTGGTGAGCGGAGATCATGCTATTTCACTCCAGCCTGGGCAATGAGAGTGAAACTCCATCTCAAAAAAAAAAAAAAAAAGATATATATATATATATATATATATATATATATATATATATATATGCTCTGCCTCACTAGCCTTAACTTTTTCAATCGGGAAACCTGTCTTTGATCACATTTCCTAAAGCAAAGATTGTTGTGAAAGAATAGATTATCATGAATTTTTGAATTTTGTTACCCCCACCAATAGATCACAAACTTGTTGTTTAAAACAAATGATCTCCCACTTTCCTACCTTAATAGATGTAATATAATGTGTGTGCTTTAATCTTTGCTTGACCAGTGAACCATACCATATCAAGAAAGTTGCATGATATGTTAGAGGAACTGAGAGGGCCAGAGCCACTGGAGCAAAAGAAAGAGAGAGAGAAGGGTAGGAAGAAAGGGCAGAAGAACATGGGGTAGAGTTGGCCTGCCCCAGTGGCTCACGCCTGTAATCCCAGCACTTTGGGAGGCTGAGTGGGTGGATCACGAGGTCAGGAGATTGAGACCATCCTGGCTAACACAGTGAAACCCCGTCTCTACTAAAAATACAAAAAATTAGCCAGGCGTGGTGGTGGGCACCTGTAGTCCCAGCTACTCGGGAGGCTGAGGCAGGAGAATGGCATGAACCCAGGAGGAGGAGCTTGCAGTGAGCCGAGATCACGCATCTGTACTCCAGCCTGGGCGACAGAGCGAGATTCCATCTAAAAAACAAACAAACAAAAAGGAACATGAGGTAAAGGAGATGGCATGGCTGTTATTAAACATTTGCTGCTACTCTAAATAGGCTGAGAAGCCATTGGAGAGTTTGGAGTTGAGGAATGACATGAACTGATTTTTTTAGTACAGATCGCTCCAACTGTTGGGTTGAGAATAGAGTGGAAGGGACAGGGGCAGAAGTGAAGGCAGAGGGACCAGGTAAACTGATTCTGCCTATAATCAAGGTGAGAGAGGAAAGTGGCTGGGACTCAGAGTGTAGGAGTGAAGGTGCCAGGTATGAGGGTTAAATGATATAACATATGCACAGCATGATAATTGGCACAGTCAGTCCCCAGTAGATGTTCACTATGATAACAGCATTCTGAACAACAAGACTCAGTAGTAGATGGTTGGTTCATTGCATGGCAGACCCAGGTAAGTGATTACAAACTAGGTAGTCGATGTCAGAATTAGAAAAGTAACTTTTTGAACATTTCTGCATGTATCAATTGAAGTGAAATTGAGTCAAAAGTAAGAGTTCATGCTGCCCTTCATTGAATTCTCTGCTTGGATTTTTTTTTTTTTTTAACTACACACACACACACACACACACACACACAATCTGTGATCAAAAAAGTTATTGAAGTGCCGTGGTTGCCCAGAATTCAGCCTGACCTTGCAGCACTCCTAGTTATTAAAAATCATTTCTATGGGCTTACATTTTTTGGTTTAACAAGCACAAGAGGCCATGAACTTTTAATATCTGAAGCAAATGTGTTAAACATCTGGGATCTGGCATAAGCTTCTCCTGTGGGATGCATTGTTTGTGCAAACTTTTATTGAATTAAAAAAAAAAGTAAGTACTGAGTTTCAAAATATTCGTGTAACCTAGTAAGAATATTTCTCTGAATCCAGAGTCAAAATACAGAGTTTTAAAAACTGATTTATAAACTTAAATTTAAAATTAGGTTAGAAGTCTGTTCTTAAAACACAGCATGGTTTTGAAGTGGAACCAAACTTCAGCTCTAGCTCTAACAGCAGATGGCTGATCTAAGTTAAATAGGTTTTTCCAGGCTAAAGGCACAGCTTCTGACCACTCTAAGAAAGCCATGGGGTTTGCAGGAAGGGCACTGGCCTAGAGTTTAGGGCAAGTTCTGTGACAAACACAGATAATCTTGGGCAACTTACTTTACCCTGGGCTTGATTTTCCTTATTTTCTATAGAAACTGGAAGGAAAAATACTTACCCATGGATCTTAGAAATGTACGAGGATAAGAAATAAAATAAAATAATAAGTGACAGAACTTTTAAAAGTTCTACACATAAGATGAGGAGGAGGAGGAGGGGGAGGGGGAGGAGGAGGAGAAAGAGGAGGTGGAGGAGGAGGAGAAGGTGAAGGAGGAGGAGAGGGAGGTGGGGGGGAGGGGGAGGTAGAACATAAGAGATTCCTATTTGAAGATGCAAAAGACCAAACAAACTGAACAAAGCTTTTTAATGAAGAAAGACTAAGGGTTGTCTTTGGAGTGTTTCTCTAGGGAGGGACAACCTCTTATATTCCTTTAGTATCTCCTTGAAGTGTTCAGGGAAGCATCCGGACACAGGGGACAGTCTTATCCATCTAGAGTAACTGACAGACGAACAGGTCCCTCTCGACTTTCACAATCCATAGCCTAAACATTCTGAGAAGTAAGAGAGAGCAAAGCCTGGCTCAGCCCACCCCATTGCCTCTGCTAGACTGAAGGACAGGAAATAGAGAAGGAGCCAGTCCTCCTCAGAAAGGGACAGGGATAGCTTTTTAAACTCACCTCTCCCTTCTGAGAGGAGGCTGCTATTCCTTGCAATGTATTTTTGTGCAGCTGAGGATCTGAAGGGTTTCTGACCTGAACAGTGGGCTGGGAGCTGAGTTTGGGAGCTGGAGTTCTGCATAATAGAGTAGGATGAATTTGGAGTTTGGGGACTCTGTAGAAAGAGGAGATGAAGAAACAAGTTGAGTCGGGGAAAGGAAAGTGGGAACCAGTGGAACAGCAGGGATGGAGAGCTGAAAAGTAGGTTCCCTTCTGTCCTACCCTCCACTCTCAAATCCTCAGGAAATTTGCCTACACACCCAAATGCAAATGGAATGTATTCATTTCTAGGGCTGCTGTACAATGTACCACAGACCGAGTGACTTAAAACAACAGACGTTTATTCTCTCACAGTTCTGGAGGCCAGAAGTCCAAAATCAAGGAGTCAGCAGGGCCATGCTCCTTCCAGAGGCTCTAGGGGAGAATCCTTCCCTGCCTCTTCCTAGCTTCTGTTGGTCATGTAAATCCTTGAAGTTCCTTGGTTTATAGCCTCAAAACTCCAACTCTGCTTCCATCTTTGCATGGCTGCCCTCTTCTCTGTGTATCTTTGTGTGTCCTTTTGTAAGGACATCAGTCATTGGATGTAGAGCTAACCCTATTCCAGCATGACCTCATCTTAACTTGACTAATTACATGTGCAGAGATCCTGTTTCCAAATGAGGTCACATTCCATGTGGACGTATATTTTCAGGAGGACACTATTCAACTCACTACAGTGTTGTTTATTTTTGTTCTTATGGAAATCAAGTAAGAAGTAGAATCTCATCTCAGGGGCAACTGGCAAGGGACGATTGGATGGTGGGGGACGAGGGGAGTTGTGGCGGTGGTAAAATGGCCTGTGAACCAAACGAATCCAAGGGAAGTGCCGAGGTTGGAGTCAGAAGTGACCACAAAAATAAAAGCCCCCTCCACTTCCCATGGGAGTTTTAGAAGTGTGGGAAGACTTTGGAATTCCACAGGGCATGGAGTAAGTTCAAAGCAATATCATCCAGATCTCAAAGGCCAGGAAACCACAGCTGACTTCTGGGTTACAAATAAAACAAAGACATATGAGAGAGGAGAAAAAAAGATGAAGCAGAAGGAAGGACAAACGGTGGAGAGATGAGCATGAAAGACAGATGAGTTTTTGAAGAGAGACAAGGGAGGGAAAATCACCAGTTCTTTGGGGTCAGGGTTAAGGCTCTAGCACCTGGCATATAAAAGGTATTCAAGATATGTTTAGGGGCCAGGCGTGCTGGCTCACACCTATAATCCCATCATTTCAGGAGGCTGAAGTGGGTGGATCACTTGAGATCAGGAGTTTGAGACCAGCCTGACCAACATGGTGAAACGCTGTCTTTACTAAAACATACAGAAATTAGCTGGGCATGGTGGTGCACACCTGTAGTCCCAGCTACTTGGGAGGCCAAGGCATGAGAATTGCTTGAACCCAGGAGGCGGAAGTAGTTACAATGAGCTGAGATCGCGCCATTGCACTCCAGCCTGTGTGACAAAGTGAGACCTTGTCTCAAAAGAAAAAAGAAAAAAAAAGTAAGTTTAGGGAAGGAAAAAGGAAGATAGGGAGGAGAGAGAGCTGTGCCTGGGAGGCCTCATGTGGTGTCACTAACAATTGCCTCACCTGTCCCCAGAGCTGTCTATATTGTGGCTGTTTGTTCATGACCCTAATTAATGTCAAACCCCAGAGTGCCATGTGGGAACCCTCTCTGCACTACAGGTCTTTAGACTGAAGAGGCAGCAGTCCCTCTTCCACCAAGGCCTCTGGAGTCTCTCCATCCTTTTCCAATGGTGCTTATTCTATCTAAACTCTCATTTGAGTGGCCACATATCCTGGCCTCTTTGTGGTTTTTGCTGTCCCTAGTGCCACCAGAGTTTACCCTACCTTGAAAGGTCACAGAAGTGGTCTAAATTAGGGAATATCCTTCAACACAAAAAGGCAAGGAGAGCCCTGTGGATTAAGCCAATTGTTTTTAGATCACTTGAGATACAAGTAGTTAAAACAGCTTAGGATTGGAAAGATCTTGTGGTTTATGAGAAACAGCACTAGACCAAAGGTAGATCAAGCAAGAGACCCATCTGCCAATCTGCCACTCACTCCCAGCCTTCCCTGAAGCTAGTCAATCCCCAACTCCAACCTCAGAGTCCTCATTGTAAAGGCATTTGTCCCTCATGATGGAATTTCTAGGTCCTTTCAGTTGTCGTGGACTATATTCTATACTTTTCTGGAAGCATTCTCAACAAAATATAATTAAAATTACCTCCCTGGTACACCCATAGTGCATTTCCAGAGGGAAAATGTTGCTAGAGACTCCCTTCCCAGTCTGTAGAAAGTGGCCAGGAAATGGGTCTGATTTCAAATCTCTCTGAAATGCAATGAGAGGAAAGCACTGAGGGAATGCTGAAGTGGGGCCACTTTTGTCCCCCAAGTTCCAGGAACCATTTATAAACCGAGTCGTGGCTTGGGTGAATGGCTTGTAAGTTTGAAGTGAAGAAAGATGTAGGGGTACCAGCTGCTTGCTCAGATAACAGGGAAGAAAGACACCAAGCACCTCCACACACATCACCTTATTTCTCAAAACAACTAGAGGAGGTATTATTATCCCCATTTAACAGATGAGAAAAGTGAGGCTCAAAGAACCTCAGTAAATTGGTCCAGGTCACAAACTAGTAAGTGGCAGGGTTGAGACCCAAATCCAGGTCTATTCAACTCCAATCCCAGCATTCCTTCCACTATTGGCAACAGATTGGCACTATGATGTCCAGTCACCTGAACCACAACAAAATTCCTATAAAGAACCAGAGTGGTACCCAGCCCACTTTTCCAAGTTTGCGTAAAGAACAGAGCCATGCTTTTGAGTTGGGAGTAACAGCTGTTTGGGCAGGGACCAGAGCAAGAAATTGTTCATGCAGGGATATTTAACCAGCTCAGTGCCCAGAACAGAGTGGAAGCTTGAAGAATATTTGGGTTTTTGTTGTTGTTGTTTGTTTGTTTTTTGAGATAGGGTATTGCTCTGTTGCCCAGGCTGGAATGCATTGGTGCCATCATGGCTCGCTGCAGCCTCAACTTCTTGGGCTTAAGTGATCCTCCCACTTCAACCTCTTGAGTAGCTGGGACCACAGGCACGAACCATTATGCTTGGCTGATTCTTTCCTCCTCTTCTTTCCTCCTCCTCCTCCTCCTCCTCCTTCTGCTTCTTCTGCTTCTCTTTCTTTTTCTTTTTTTTTCTTTTTTTTGGTAAAGATGGGGTTTCACCGTATTTCCTAGGCTGGTCTCAAACCTCTGGCCTCAAGCAATCCACCAGCCTCAGCCTCCCAAAGTGCTGAGATTACCGGCATGAGCCACCACTCCCAACCAAGAATATTTGTTGAGAAGTTGAGTAAATACAGGATTCAGGGTTGACATCGACATCTTTTCTTTCTTTTTTTTTTTTTTTTTTTTTTTGAGACGGAGTCTTGCTCTGTCACCCAGGCTGGAGTGCAGCGGTGCGATTTTGGCTCACTGCAAGCTCCACCTCCCGGGTTCACGCCATTCTCCTGCCTCAGCCTCCCCAGTAGCTGGGACCACAGGTGCCCGCTACCACGCCCGGCTAATTTTTTGTATTTTTAGTAGAGACGGGGTTTCACTGTGTTAGCTAGGATGGTCTTGATCTCCTGACCTCATGATCTGCCTGCTTCGGCCTCCCAAAGTGCTGGGATTGCAGACGTGAGCCACCACGTCCAGCTGACATCGACATCTTCTGCAGGTTACCAAAGAAGGATCTGAGGCTCAGAGAGGCCAGATGACTTGCCCTAGGTCACATAGCAGAGAGAATTGGACAAAGAACCAAAGATGTCTAGACTTCAGATAGAGATCTTCCTTCACATCACCATAACTCCTCTGGCCAGGAGAATTTTTCCTGTACATTTTAATTAAATGCAGTATGCTTTGAGCCAAATGAATGCTAACCTCCAACTGAGAACACTTATTTGCCTATTGAGTTCTTTAGCAAAAGACTCTGCTGCTTCAGGATGCAGAGATAGCTTGGTTAATGCATGTTTCAGTTTTCATATTATGCTATGAGTCATTTTTGTTTATCTTAGAATTCTTTCCTCATCTGTTGTGTGTGGTGGCCCCAGTCACCAGGGATAGGAACTTTGTCACTCACTCAGGAAGTGATGGACTGACTCCCTGTGAGTGGATGAAGAAACTGCTTTCATAAGCATGGTCATGCAGATCAAAGTGTGGGTCTCTACACATGTTCCCAATTAACTGTGGCCATCCCATTCCGTGTCCCTTGCACTCTCCAGCATAGTTTCTAATCCTTTAACAGCCCAAACAACAAGAGGGAAGCCCAGCCCAGCCAAAACAAAAGCAGAAAACAGCCAAAGGAAGATGAAAACATCCTAGTGATTAGTGAGAGAGATCCAAATATCCCAGTATCTGGAGCCACCTCGGGGTACTGGGATATTTGGAGCTTCTCACCGCAGGGGGTCGCCTCATCTGCACCCAGTGTCACTTCCCACAAGGACCCCAGAGCTCAGTCTGTAGCACCAGACTGTGCTTTGATACATACTGCTGGCCATCTTCACAATACCTTCACCCAAATGTGGCCATCTTCAATTCAGCATGTTTCGTTTGTCAAACTGTATAGTTAAGATCTATCCATTTAACTGTATGTAAGTATTACCTTAACAAAACATAAAAATTTTTTAAAAAGAAGCAAGTTTAAAATGACATTCACCTTTCCCTTCTACCAAAACTCCTCCTCCTGAGGTCTTTAGCCCACTCAGGGTGTCCTTTGGCTCCCTAAACCTCCATACCCAATCAATCACCAAGACCTATTGATTCCACCTATTCCATTTCTCTTGAAGCTTTCCCCTTCTCTGCATTTTCCCATCATCGCATTCTGCTCAACCTACTGACACTGACCACCTACTATGGGCCAGGCACTGTGCGAGACTGTAAGTCTACGTTATGAACAACACACAAATAGTATCATGCTGGGGTTTGCATTTTAGAACCCCAGGTGGAAACTACACCACAGGGGCACTGGTAATACAAAAGGAGTGACTCCCTCTACACAGGGGTGGGGGCTTGGTGGGCTGCACAGACCACACAGGTCAGGGATGGCTCTGGAAAGTTCCTAGAGAGGCTGATCTCTGTTGAAAGATAAATAGGCATTTGCCAAGTGGGCAAAGAGAAGAACTGCATTCCAGCCAATGAGAAGAGCTCAGACAGGAGCAGCTGAAGGGAGTACCTCAGCCATTCTGGTTTGTCGGGGATGTGTTTGTTTCTTCGAGAATGTGTTCTAAAGGAGGGGAAAGTGGTAGGAGCTGGAACTGGAGAATCAAGCAGGAACCAGATCACGGAAGGTTTTGTCAATCTTATTCAGGAGTTTGAAACTTAGTCTGTGGGCCTGTGGGCAGACGGAATGTCAGTAGGGTTCTAAGTAAGGACCTAGTCAACCTTACTCTTTAGAAAGATCACTTTAGGAATAATGTTTCTTATGTGAGCAACTGCAATTATTTTTCTTAACTCTCATCTCCCCTCCCTCCATACACCATTTCCAAAGTGGAAAACAAGATGATGTGTTTTCCCTAATTAAAAATGAAAACAAAATTAAAACCTCACCACAGCTTCCCATAGCAGACAGCAGCAATTCCAGACTCCAAGGAAAATTGTTCCTGGAGATGTTAATAGTTGTTATGGGGAGTAGGGGGGCTGGGGAAGGGGGGAAATAATTTCCTTGAAAAAAAAAAGTTGGATTAACCTTTATATGAAATTAAGCAGGTTTCCTTTTCATTGCAGGACCTCTCAGAGGCTTCAATTTTCTAAAATCAACTGTGACTGTTTGAAAAGGGGATTCAGCATTCAAATTCCCCAACTTATTAAACAAGTGAGCTCCTTAATCTTGGAGCGTTGATTAGCATCTTCATGGGCTAGTCTTCTGTGAAATGCTGACCTGCACAGTATGAAGTCCAAACTCAGCTAGAATAGTGTTCTGAATAATCTAGCCTCAACTTTAATCCCTTCCTGCCATACACACATCCTTGTATCCTCTGTTCCAACGACACTTGTCTTCTTAGTGCCCTTCCTCTCTCTCTATGCTTGAGGAATTCTGGGTCATCCTTTAAGCCATAGCCAAATAGCAACTCCACTGTGAAAAAGTGGTCTGTAGTGAGGGTTGCAGAGATACAGGTTGATCTGAATCAAGGCTACTGTCCGTGAAACCCTTTATGTAGTATGTGGAAATTATTTGGATGAATAACTCTGTAATCTGTGAATCTGTGAAGAGGGATGGACTACATTTTACAAAGCAGTTAGGGGTTCTTTGTGACTGGCAAAGAGACTGTGGTCTCTGGAGACTGTGCACTGTCTTGTGTTTAAAGAGACTTCAGTTTTTCCCAGCCTCTCTGCTCTAGATTACATGAAGAACAGAAGTATCATATCAAGCCACTGGATACCATAATGGAGTGGGACAAAGGGAGTGCTGGAAAGATGTCTAGAAGTCCATGTTTGGGAATGAGTGGGGGTAGCCTGGATCTCTGACAAGGGGTATTGGAATGAAGGAAATGGATTCTAGGATGGAGAGACTGGAAATCAAAAAGAACTCAGAGAATGAGTCTTCGGAAGAACAGCCACAAGAAAGTACCATGTTCACATAACTGGATACAGATACTTTCTTTTTTAAAGCAGGAACAGGAAGAGGGCAAGTAACAACAACAACAAAAAGCTGTGACTTTGCTCAGGAAGAGATGTTCTAGAGACTGCTTCTGTGTGCTTAGGAGAGAAGAAAAGAGGAATTTAAGGGAGAAGAAGTAATAATGCATAAAAAGCTTTGTACTTTGTCCCTTGGACCCAGCTTTGCTTTCATTGGACAGGACCTAACCCTGACTACCACCTTGCAACTTTGGGATGGAGAACAGGTGAAGGGGAAGGTGGGCCAGTGCAGAGAAAGAAAGAAGAGAGAGAAGAGAGGCAGGGGAAGAAACAAGAGGAGGAAGTGGAGGGAAGCAAAGGCGTCACCAGCTCTTATGCAGAAGTAAACAGGAGCCGGACATGATGGCTGATGCCTGTAATCCCAGCACTTTGGGAGGCCACGGCAGGTGGATCACTTGAGGTCAGGAGTTCAAGACCAGCCTAGCCAACGTGGTGAAACCCTGTTTTTACTAAAAATACAAAAATTAGCCAGGCCTGGTGGTGGGTGTCTGTAATCCCAGCTACTTGGGAATGCATATATATATGCATTGCATCTGACTCAGCAACTCAATTTTGTAATTTTAACTAATTTTAAACAATTGGTCTTAAATTATAGGCTCACACCTGTAATCCCAGCACTTTGGGAGGCTGAGGTGGGCAGATCACTTGAGCTCAGGAGATTGAGACCAGCCTGGGCAACATGGCAAAACCCCATCTTTACCAAAAATACAAAAAAATCAGCCAGGCAGGCACCTGTGTTCCCACCTACTTGGGAGGCTGAGGTGTTAGGATTGCTTAAACCTAGGAGATGGAGGTTGCACTGAGCTGAGATCACACCACTGCATTCCAGCCTGGGTGACAGAGTAAGACTCTGTCTCAAAAAAAAAAAAAAAAAAAAAAAAAAAAAAAGGAAAGCATGGATTCAGAGTTTGACCTGGGGAGGAAGAGAAAGAGAAAGAGAATCAGCCACATCTCCACCTCCTCTTAGTTTTCACCTCAGCCATCAACAGGTTTGTTGGTCTTTGTTGAACCGGCAAAGGAGTGGAGTGGAGCTGAGGGAAATCTGGTGAAAATTAAGATCAAGAGCAGCCTTGAGGCGATTTCCCAGGATGGAAGCCTCCTGCCGCTGCAGATCAAGTGTGAGCAGCACAGGGCGCCTTGGCTCAGCATTTGCTGGAAGGAGCCACTTCCTCTCCTCCCTGCGGCCTGCCCCATCCCTGCAGTCACGCCAAATGAGGCAGCCTGCTTCTTTTTGGTGTGCCTTATTGTTCCAAAACTTCTTGGAGTACACCTGGGAACTCTTCACCACCTACTGATGAAAAGTCCCAGCTTTTATGGTGAAAAATGATGTCCCGGATTCTTTTTTTTAATCGCATTGAAATCCCTAAAAAGATAACACATTCCAAAGTTCCAACAGACCAAAAGAAAAAAAAAGAAAAAGAAAAAAGGCCAGAAGCAAAGGAGTCTACCTCTCTGTATGACTTCTGAGTTGAAAAGATCTCCCTGACTAACTATGGTTTTACTGAGAGATGTAGATGATGATTTTAATAATGCCTTTGCTCAACAAAAATGTAACTGTTACTGGCCCATAGGGCTGCTTCTTAGAAAGACTGGTATGGAGAGACTGGCTTAGAAAGACTGGCTGTGTGGAAATGCCAGCCTTGGGGCAGAAACCTCCATGAGATCTTTTTAAAAGTGGAACTAGAACAAAACAAAATAAGACAAAACGAAACTACGAGGTTACAGCATCACCATAAAGATCTAAGGTATCTACAAATATCATAGCTTGGTTTCGATGATATTACCAAACCAAACTGGAGTCGGCTTGCCCAGCGCAGTAAGGCCAAACGTTCACATCAAGGTTTTCTAGTGGAAGAAGGAAGGGGATTGATTTACGAGACACCAAGCAAGGAGAATTGAGCAGCTCACGCCTAAGACCTGATCTTCCCAATGGCTTACAAGCAGGGGTTTCTAAAGGCAAGGGTAAACTTCAGGAAAGCGAAGTTACAAGCAAAATTGTAAATTGATACATGGAGGTTATATACCGGTTTGGCCTAAAAAGGTGAGATAGCTTGGAGTTGGGGGCTTACAAGGTCCTAGGTGGATTCAAAGATTTTATTTGCAAAGAAGGGAAGCTTTGTCAAAAGACTTGAGTTCGGCAGAAAAGAGTGTGGGGTCTGGCCCGTGGGTGTGACTTCCTCCAGATCCTTCAGGAAAAAGTTTAGAACAAAGAATGGAGGCCAGGCATGGTGGATCACAGCTGTAATCCTAGCAGTTTGGGAGGCCAAGGTGAAAGGATCACTTGATGCCAGAAGCTCAAGATCAGCCTGGGCAAAAAAGCGAGACCCCAGACCCCATCTCTACCAAAAAAAAAAAAAAAAAAAAAAAGTAAACAATTCGCCAGACATGGTGGCACGTGGCTGTAGTCCCAGCTACTTGAAAGGCTGAGATGGGAGGATCACAGGACAGGAGGTCGAGGCTGCGGTGAGCTGTGATTACGCCACTACACTCTAACCTGGGCAACAGAGCCAGACCCTGGAAAAAAAAAAAAAAAAAGCCAGAATAAAGAACAGAGGTCAGAATTCAGTCCTCAGTTCTCCCTTATCTGAGGTCTGCATGCCAGGGGATCCATTTGGTAGGGGTCTGGGTTTCTGAAAAACAACTCAGGGATATATGTTAAGATGTTACCTTTAGTTTCTACAACTCTAACTTCCCTGACTATTGTTTTAAGCTACTATTACCTTCTTGCTTATCAAGTTGCTCCTTACTTCTCAGGGCTAGCTGGGTGCCTGGAATTTCCCTTGCAGAAACTCAAGATTTTGCTTTATTTCCATGCTTGTTGGGGAGTGGGGGAAGGAGGCCCCTAAAAGGGGTCCCTGCTTTATCTCAGTGATGCCTTTTTTGGTAAGTTTTCAGATGAGGGGATGTAGAACATTCACAAATAAAACAATCCACACTCGCTTGAGGGATAAATTATGAATGGTTCGTACATTAAAACTCCAAAGATCCCAAAGCACCTACCCTATTTTAAAGCATAGTAGCTATTGTGATACAAGCCAGTTTTGCAATGTTAAATTCATTCTGAGTAGAAGATTGGAAAGGAAGACTTAGAAAAAAGGAACAGGTTGAAACCAAAACAATCCTCTCCAAACGAAAACTTCTTTTAAACAGAATCAAGTGATCCAATGACTCTGTGGCCTTAAATCAATATTAATTAATTTCTCAAATCCTAATAAGTAGGTATCATAATGACACTGGTATTTGCATGTGTGTACAATTTACCCTGCCTTCATCTTTTTTTTTTTTTTTTTTTTTGAGACAGAGTCTCACTCTGTCACCCAGGCTGAAATGCAGTGGTGCAATCTCGGCTCACTGCAACCTCTGCCTCCTGGGTTCAAGCAATTCTCCTGCCTCAGTCTCTGAGTAGCTGGGATTATAGGTGTGTGCCACCACTCCCACCTAATTTTATACTTTTAGTAGAGACGGGTTTCACCATATCGGCCAGGCTGGTCTCGAACTCCTGGCCTCAAGTAATCTGCCCACTTCAGCCTCCCAGAGTGCTGGGATTATAGGCATGAGCCCCTGTGCCTGGCCCCCCTGCCTTCATCTTTACATTATTGCTCAAGAATATTCCAAATTCCTGAAAAGTCACTGCCTGTCAACATGCAGTTCCCCTCTGAAAGAACACCAATAATGGCAATTCAGTAGATCATTCCTGTATTGACACCTATTTTTTCACTTTAATGATTTATTTCTCTGATGGCTGCTGGCTAAGACTCATTATTAAGAACCATTAGTAAGTCAAACATTCTAACTTGAGGCTTTCATGCCAGCAAAAGCTACCAAAGTAATAAATTTTGCCTCTGTGCACTCCTTTGTCTTGGAGCCTCTTGGTTATTAAAAAACAAACAAAAAAAAAACATCTTTTAGCTATGTTCAGGGATTCCAACAAAGATATCAGTCATTTGTTAAGTAACAGGACTAAGAAATCTGAAAACAAAAATATCAGCACAAGGAACAATCTGTGTATTTGTTTGTAGTTTATGAGCATTGGCCAATTCCAAAATAATGAAGAGATTTGCTAAGTGCTCACTTTTTTTTTCAGATAAGAAAATATTGCATTTAAAGTAAACACAAATTGTATCAAAAAGAAAAAGTTTATCTAGCATTTATTAGTGTTTCAAAGTATTTAATAATTCTAAGCAGAAACAACTTATTCTAAATTTCAAACACATGTCTATAAATGTTCCTAAGAATTTTTCTTATATAAAATAGATATCTTAATAATTTTTAAAATCTAACTAAAATAAGTTTTGTTGACCCTGCTACTGCACCTACCACATTATATTCCAGTTTTGTCTTGTATGCTGCATAAATCCTTGGATAAAAGTATTATTAAAAAGTTATTAAAGTTTTAAATTAACTTTTAAATTAAAGTTATTAAAAAGTTATTTAAAGTTATTAAAAAGTTATTAAAGGTGTTATTATAAAGTTATCGGTGGACTGTCTATCCTGTTCATGTCTCTGAATCCAGCAACCGGCTTAACCAAAGTAGATTCTCAACCAAAGTATGTGATCCTCTCAAGACAAAGACCTTTTACAAACAGGATTTCATCTGGCAAGAGGGGAGTGGAGAAGAGCTCCTTCATCAAGTCTCCTCTCTGTGGGTGAACCCGTTGGCTCAGAATGAACAACTTAGGCACATTACGGTAAACACCCAGGCCACAAAAATGCGTTGAAACCACTGAAAATGAAATAATCAGACCTACTTAAATGTTTTTACCATCTGGGCAAATAACACCCCAAGGGCCAAGATTTACCTAAGAGTGTCTAAGTATGTTACGCAAGGCTGAGAGTCAACAGGTAGGTGGATTTTGTGCCAATTAGAAAGTGTTATGATTGGCAAACCACTGCAAAACTCTGAAATTGCAGTGAAATGGAAATGCTGGCTGTCATCCCCAAAGTACATTTCAAGGAATCACAAAACTTCAGAATTAGAAGCAACTGAATTAACGTTTTCACCCATATGAAAGTTGGAAGATGAGGTGGTAACACGAGAGCTTTTGCAGGTGTCCCTGCTCTTAATCTGTGCCCCTTCCACCTTGGTACTTTTCATTCTTCAGGACCTGATGGAGTGGTACAAAGCAGGGGTCACTTGACAAGCTCTCAGCCCAGCTCCTGGATAGGGCAAAGCTGACAAGGAGGAGACACGGGGAGCCTGGAGATCTCAGGGTCCAGGAAACAGCCGCCCCTTTGGAACTGCACAGCAGAGCATAGCACTGGGATCAGAGAGCAGACTCATCCCCAATCTTGTGCAAAAAATAACATTTGATGATTCCCAAGGTAGATGAAGCAAGTAGCATTTGGGGTTCCAGCAGCCCCTACAACTGTTTCCCAAATGTTTGGAGTTTGACTTTGCAGTGTACACTTTGCCCTGGACTGTTTTTCTCTTAATTTTTAGGCCCAAGTGTATTTTAAGGTAAATGGATCCCACATGCCTCTGATGCATTTACACTGAACTCATCAGACCATGTTTTGAAAGAGCAATCTGAGGTCCAAGAAGCCCTTGGAGGCTGCTTTTATGAGCCTCTCTGTGCTTCTTTTCTTAGAAGCAGGAAGCCACATTTTGACACGAACAAATAAAACACAAACCTTAGAGACTCGGATCTGGTTCCAAATGTGGCACCTCTGAAACCAGTGGGTCCTCAAATCATCAAGACAGAAAGCTTCCCAGCCTTCTTTTTGAGAAGTTCATGGAAACGTACCCGTGTTCTGTTGAGCCCAGAGGCAGTGGTTCAGAGGTGCTCGGTGCAAAGCTCACACAAACCTTCAGCGTTTCTGTTTCCACACGTCTTCCCAGCACCTGAGTCTCCTGACACAGCCAGGACCCAGGCTCACTGCTGCCTTCTAGCCTTTGCTTTCGGAGAGCTGAGCTGAGTGAGTCCCGAGGGAATCACCCTCTGTTTTCTGAGCTTTGAAACCAGAGCATCCTGAGCCATTTGTTGCTGATGTGATTACTAACACCACTTGACCCTGACTGAAGAACCACAACTAGGGATGGTTTAGATATGCTTAGTTAGAGAAAAACATAACCACAGCCAACAGCAAAGTGAGGTGTGTGGTGTGGGTGTGAGAAATGTTCTAGGGGTGAGGAGGGAGGACTTGCAGCTTCTTGGATGCTACAGGGAGTGGAACATGCTGTTTCCTTCCACTGAAGGCCTAAGATACTACTAAGCGGAACAGGAGAGTTCCCTGGCCCCCTCACAGTATGTGCAACAGGGGTGTGGCTCTCTGTTCATCTGCCCCAAGCTAAAACCCCTTATGGGAAGGGGAGCACGCAGACAGGCAGGTGCAGGAACCAAGGTGAGCACTTTTGGGCCCCAGTCCCAAGACAGCATCTAGGGGTGGGCGTCTGTGACTTCCAAAGCCCAAGTAGGCACGTGTTACAGTGCATTCTTTCAGCCTTGCCATCTGTGGCAGCTTAAGCATTAACCAGCTTAGTGGACCCTCTCCCTTTTTGCAAGGTCAGAGGGCCAGTATGACAGCTTCCTATATCCCGAGCTCTTGTCCAGCATCCTGGAAGAATCAGGTCACACATGGATTTGCAGGATGAATGCAGGCGTTTTATTGAGTGGTGGAGGTGGCTCTAAGTAGGATGGATGGGGAGCTGGACAGGGGATAGAGTGGGAAGATGATCTTCCCCTGGAGTTTGGCCATTCAGCGGCCAATTTTCAGATCATCTCCAGCCAAATTCCTCCCAATGTTCCTTCTCTTCTCTTCTCTCCTTCTTTGCCGTGCTGTTCTGCCATTCATGTCTGCTCATCTTCTTGTCTCCCCATCTGCTTCTGGAGCCTGGAGCCTGGGGTTCAGGATTTATATGGGTACAGGATAGGGGATGTGGCAGGCCAAAAGGCAACTTTTTAGGGATGAAAACAGGAATACCTGTCCTCATTTAGGGCCCGGGTATTCAGGCTTGAGGGTGGAGCCTTTGCCAGGGAACCACCCTCTTCTACCCAGTATTTCTCTGTCTCCTGTCCATATCATAAGGATCTGTGGAATGCCTACTAAGACTAGGGGTCCAGGGCACAACTCCTGGTAGGCACCGTGTGGGTCCTTAACGAATATCTCACCAACAGGTAGGACGGGAGCACCCTCAGATGGATCCGTAGACTCCACCTTGGCTATCAGGGAGTGCACTTTTTTCCTGAAGCCTTGGGGTGATTCCTGGGGTGGGACATAAAGACAGCCATCCCAACCTGTCCTCCTGTGACTTGCAATGTTGACTGTCGGTTGGCCCCTGCCCAGGGTTCTAAGATTTGAAGGATATCCAGAGGCCCTGACCAGGAAAAGAATAATGAATCCTACAATGAGCAGAAAAGACATTGAAGGTAAGGCAGCTAAGTCTCCAGCCCCATCTGTCCACCTCTCTTTCTACGATTTATAACAATACATTCTCGACTCTGGCTATGTAGTCAAGTTTTCAAAAATCGTGATGGCCGGGCCCTACCTAAGCCCAGTGACATCAGAGTGTCTGGGGGCATGTCCCAGGGAATCAGTCTTTTCTCCAAAGTTCTACTGGTTATCCTTCTATGCAGCCAGGATTGAGGGTCACTGGTTCAAAGTAACTTGAATACATTCCTGTTCTGCAGGAGCATTGGAAATAATCTGCATAAGAGAAGAATTGTTGGTTGTTTTCTAATCAGATGAAACAGGACTCAGGGATGATGCCTCCCCCTAACTTCCCCACCACCCCCATTTCTCTGCCCCACCGCCCCCCTCCATCAACTTGCCAGAGTGACAGATAATGCCCTAGCTCCCTGGAGAGCTTTCTAAGCACATGATAAACAGGTTTAAACAGAACTAGAACCCCAAATGCTGAATCATCTATGATGTCAAAATGAACCAAACACAAGCTCTCTTCAAATATTTAATCAGTTTGGAGACCTCTGCCTTCCAATCCAATTGGGTAAAAATTCTAAAGAAAGCAAGATTAAGGGGTCCTCAAAGAAAACATTGGGCTAAAATGGAGAGGAGACTGAGTTTGGGAAGACAGAACATAGTATGTGTCTGAAGGCCTTTTGAAGGAATTCTACAACATATTTTTTAAAAATACTCAAAATGAACAAGACAGGATTAAACCGTTATACAAATTTACGGACAACTCAAACTTCTTTTATGGCTGAAAATACCAGACATGGTTTTGAAATACATTCTCAAACCCTTCGATCCTGCTGTGGTTTGTTTACATAGCCTTCTCAGTGTAGGCAAAAAGCAAACTAGCTACTCCCAGCGTTCCCCACCAGCTCCCGGGTCTTTGCAAAGCAGTAACACAGTGAGAGAAGGAGTGAAAGAGGTGAAGAGGTGACAGCAAGCTGTTCACAGTCTTTGAACACAGACTCAGACCCCCGCAAACCTAATCTATTTTCTTTGAGAAACATGGAAATAAACTGAAGGCCTTGAAAATTCACCAACAATCTTACATCAGGGGAGCAATGATAATACTTTTTGATAACTGCATCATAGGAACTGGGGGTGGCATGTCCTTCAGGGTGACAGCTCTGCAATAGTACAGGTGAGAGTCAGGATGTCGGGGCTGACTCTTCAGGGAAATGTTCAGCAGGAAACGCATAACGTCTGTGTCGCTCTCATTCTCTCTGTTATTTCCTCTTCTCCTGTCCCTTGGTGCCGATGAGAGCCAGCGTCGGAGGCTCCAGCCCGAGGCTCAGAATGGGTACTGCGACACATATATCCGCAGTCGGATCACGGAGCTGCCTCTGAAGTTAATGACAGTGTTGACAGTGATCATTTCCAAGTCCAGCTGGATTTCCCGGGGCCCTTTGATGGGGCGTGTCATCACCAGGGTGGCACTGATGGGGCCCGTTTGCTGTGGACAGAACCGGGGGACACCAGTGAGAAAAGGCCTGCATGGTGCCCCTGCAGCCCCACCAGGGCACTCCCCTTGCCTCCGTCAGTCAAACTGGCACCCCCTCGGTGCCTCAACTGTGCCACGCTCTTTCCCTGGCTTTGCCCACTCTCCACCTGGCTCTTTTCTGCCAATCCTTCAGGTCTCATCTGAAAGGTCACTTCCTAAGAGGAGCCTTCTCTGATTCCCCAATCTAAGTCAGGTCCCCTGCGACCTCTGCCGCTGCAGCCTCTACTTTATACAGGATGGAAAGCATTTATGACTATGCATGATTGTCCACACTGTCTACCTGATCCACGTCTGATATCTGGGCCCCCACTAGGCTATGAGTTCTGTAAGAACAGGTACCGGGGTCAGGCTTTTCACCACCGAGTCCCCCTAGAACCCAGCATGGTGCCTTGAACACAGAAGGTGTTCAGAAAATATATAGTGAATGATGAACGAATCATTGATTGAACCTTCTACATGGCTTAGGGCTGTCACTTCACTTCTCTGGGGCTCATCTCTAAAATGAGGGTTTGGCATTGAGTACACATGGACACAAAGAAGGGAACAACAGGCACCATGGTCTGCTTCAGGGTGGGAGGCAGGAGGAGGGAGGGGATCGAAAAACTACCCACTGGGTACTGTGCTTATTACCTGGATGATGACATAATACGTATACCAAACTCCTACAACACAGTCATTTACCTAGAGGACCACCATGCACATGTACCCTTGAAAGCAGAATAAAAGTTTTAAAAAACGTGTTTGAGAAAAAATAAAATGAGGGTTTGGACCAGATCAGTAATTAAAAAAAAAAAAAAAAAAAAAAAAAGGCATCAAAAGCTACTGGAACTTTTTTTTAAAACTAACAATTCCAGGGGCCCATTCCAAGATTTTCTAGGTCAGTATATTTTTAGGTGATGCCTGGGCAAGGTGGAATTTAAGAGTTGCCCTCTAGACACCCTAGAGTCACCTCCAGCTTCACCATTCTGCAACCTGATCACTGTGGTCCTAATAATTTCACGTGAACTCTCTCCTCCACTGAGTCTTTTTCTAAAACTTTCAAGGAGGAAGGCAGAGAGGAATGACATCAGTTGAGCACTCATCATGTGTGAGGCACTCTTCTAACCATGTTTATGTACATCTGCTTATTTAGTCCTCATAAAATGGCTGGGCACCATGGCTCACAACTGTAATCCCAGCATTTGGGAGGCAGAGGTGGACGGATCACTTGAGGCCAGGAGTTCGAGACCAGCCTGGCCAATATGGTGAAACCCCATCTCTACTAAAAACAGAAAAATTAGTGGGGCGTGTTGGCAGGTGCCTATAATCCCAGCTACTCGGGAGGCTGAGGCACAAGAATTGCTTGAACCTGGGGGGCGGAGGTTGCAGTGAGTAGAGATCGCACCACTGCACTCTACCCTGGACGACAGAGCGAGACTCCGACTAAAAAAAAAAAAAAAAAAAATCTCATAAAATCCTGAAAGGCCTTGCCAAAGTGTGGTCCCTGGACCAGCAGCATGGGCATCACCAGGGAGCTTCTTATTTTTATTATTTATTTTTTGAGATGGAGTCTCCCTCTGTCACCCAGGCTGGAGTGCAGTGGCCGGATCTCAGCTCACTGCAAGCTCCGCCTCCCGGGTTTATGCCATTCTCCTGCCTCAGCCTCCCGAGTAGCTGGGACTACAGGCGCCCGCCAACTCGCCCGGCTAGTTTTTTGTATTTTTTAGTAGAGACGGGGTTTCGCCGTGTTAGCCAGGATGGTCTTGATCTCCTGACCTCGTGATCTGCCCATCTCGGCCTCCCAAAGTGCTGGGATTACAGGCTTGAGCCACCGCGCCCGGCCAGGGAGCTTCTTATAAATGAAGAATCTCAGGCCCTGGCTAAGATCTACTGAGCCAGAATCTATAGCTTAACACAATCCCCAGGGCTTTGTGTGCACATTAATTATTGAGAAGTGTTGATCTAAAAACACAGGACCCAGGTGGAGGGCCCTGGCTGTCCTTTCTAAGTGCTGTATGGAAGGTATGACTCATTACTTCCCCGTTTTATGAGTAAGCAAACTGAGATCTCATGAGGTTAAATAATTGCTTAGGGTTACCCAGCTAGTCTTGGGCAGAGCCAAGAGCTTCCATTCGGGTTTTTCTGACCCCAAGCCCCAGGGCTTTTTCCACTGCACAGCAGGTATTAGAAAAGGCTGATGTGTGTTTCACTTCTTCCTAGCACCGACCTAATGAGAGATGCTCGCGGTCAGTGCAAGGGACAGATATTGGCACTGGTAGAGGGAGAAAAGGGATGGGCTGGACAATCACTTCCCATACACTGCAGAGCTCAACCCTGTGTCCAGAAGCTGAAAGCAACAGTCTCTGCAAAATAAAGGAACTCAGCTGGTCTACAGCTACACTAGATGTTTCATCTGTCTCCATAAAAGGAGGGCGCCCCATAAAGCTCTGAACATCCCCAAAATCCACCACAGGTAAGACAAGGGTGGGGCTGGCAGACAGGTGCAGGCCAGGTGCTGGGACCTCCCCTACCCGTGAGGCTATCGGCAGCCTGACAGACAGCCACACAATTTCCCCTTGGCACTGGTTCCTCCTGTTCCCGTCAGCATCCACGTGATTGGCACCTCCTCATGCAGAAGATCGCTTGGACTTCCTTGTCAGCCCTTATGAAACCTGAGCCCTGGGCCAGGACTTCAGAGGGTAAAGCCACACAAGGAAGTGCCGGCAGCCTTTACGTATACAAATATCTCACCAGCTTTCACTGCGTAAACAAAGACCAAGAGTTGAGAACCCCGAGCTGGGGGCAGCCCTCCGGAGGGAGATCTGCGGAGCCCAAGGTCTGGAAGGGAGAAGGGGGCAAGTGCAAACTTCCAAGTTGTTCCTTTGGGCTCTCCTGGTAAATTCTCCTGAGTACAAAAGAATCCTAGACTCTCCCATTTGGAAGTAACTGTAGAAGCTGGGGAGTCCAGCCTCCACCTGGGTCCACCCTACCCACAAGCACCTGGAAGAGCTCAAGTACCTGCCACAAGAGCTGAGGACAGCCACCTCCACATTCAGCTTTTAGGGCAGAGCCAAGGCATTAATGAAATAACCCCCTGAGAGCCCGTGGGCATTAGTAGCCTTGGTGGTGTGAAAAGATGAGGAGGAGGAGGGTGGTGGTGGTGGTAGTGATGATGGTGGTGGTGATGATGCCAGGCATCTGGCTACAACCTTTCCTACACCTCTTAATTAATCCTCATAACCCTATGCTATAAGTAGGTTAGGGATACTACATAAGGCCACAAAACTACTGCATGGTACTAGACTTTATGGCTCCAAAAATCATGCTTCTAACCACTACACTCTCTGATAAGGTCTCTGTACCTCTCCATTTACTCACCATCCCGTGGGTCTTGACTTGAGAATCACCACTTTGTGTTGTGTTTGCTAGGTTGTTTTCCCCCTCTCCGCTAAGGTGTGTGTGGGTTCCTCCAGGGCAGAGACCACATCCTGTTTGTTTCTCAACGCTCAGTGCCTGACCTGAAGCCTCATACACAGTGGTGCTGAATGCATGCTGGTGACGGAAGAATGCACACGAATGACTGAACACCAGTGGACTTGACCACGCTGGGCGTCGGCTGCCAACAGCCCACTAGCCGTATGTCTTCCTGGCCCTGATCCCACATGCACTCAGGTTTGTTCCAATCAGCTTGTGGGATGGCATGGTCTGACCTGTGGCAAACAGCCACGCTGCAGCAGGCCAGCTTCCATGGGCCCTGCCACTTGATCCATGTGTGACATGGAGTAAGTGCACTTTGGCACAGTCTGAACCCCATGACCTTGCTCCTTCTTCTGGCCCTAATTATGACCCCCAAGCCACCTGACCAGAGCCAATCATCAGTCCTCTTTCTAGGGCTCAGTGAGAGACAGACAGCCAGTAAGGCTTATGAATGGGCTTGTGTGTGCATACATGTACACGTGTGGGCATAAGTGTGTGCGTGTGTCCATGCGAGTGTGTGTGGTTTGCCTGCGGGGTGAGATGAAGCTCCTCCCATGTGCTTATAATCAAATCAATGAATCTTAGGGACGGCCATCCAGCCCCACCTCCCACACAATGCTCTAGTCCCTTGGGTAGCATTCCCAAGCCCTAATGGCCCAGCAGCTCACAGCCTCCTTACAACAGTAGCAGCAACGGTAGCAGTTGCCACAACAGTATCTATACAATCTATACAATCTATACAATCGTAACTGCTATTTCTTGAATACTTTCTATTGTAACTGGATGTTAGATTTTTCTTGTGATCTCAATTTCTTCAGAGACCCGGAAGCTGGAAGAGCAGGTAAAACATACCTCCCCATCCTAAAAGAAAAGTGTAACAGCACAGATATTTGGTGCCAGGCTGCTTAGGTTCAAATCCTGCCCCAGTGCTTATTAGTTATGAGACTAGTTGGGCAGGTTGCTTGGCTTTGTGCCCCAGTGCTCTCATCTGTAAAATCTGGATAAAACCATCCTATATCATAGGATTCTTGTGAAGAGTAAAGGGTTACTGTATAGAAAGCACTTAGAATAGTGTCTGACACATACAGGTACTATACACGGCTTGCTGCTGATGCTGTATGTGGAGTTATTGGGGGTTATACAGGACTTACAAAGTTGTGATCCAAAGCCAGATGTTTCCCTCATTCCGTCACCCCCTCCAGCCTACAAACATACTTTTTCGTTTGTTTGTTTTTGTTTTTAGAGGCAGGGTCTCGCTCTGCCACACAAGCTGGAGTGCAGTGGTACAATCATAGCTCACTGCAGCCTCGAACTCCTGGACTCAAGTTATCTTCTCGTCTCAGCCTCCAGGGTAGCTGTGGTTACAGGCCATGCCACCACACCTGGCTAATTTTTTAAAATCTTTTTTTGTAGAGATAGGGTCTCACTATGTTGCCCAGGCTGGACTTGAACTCCTGGGCTCCAGCGATCCGCCCACTTCAGCCTCCAGAGTAGGTGGGATTACAGGCATGAGCCCCTGTGCCCAACTCTACATATATTTTATTAAACACACTTACCAGCCTCCATCTCAATCAAGAGGGGTTTCAAGAAAAAAACAAAAAAACTGCTCAGAAATGCAGACCCCTGAAGTTCAAGGATGCAGAAGGTGGTACCAGTCTCTCCAGGAGAAGTCTGGAGATGTGAGCCCTGAGCTGCCCGCACACCATAGTGAGGAATGGGGAATGCAAGGAGCTGATGTTGACATCCTGAAAGGCCCTTGTGTAAGGTCTGCTGCCAGGATGCCATGACACCCTCCACCTCACTACCACCACGGAACATCTGTATGGGACGTAGCCCCAGAATTAGGGGCTGAGAGGTTTGGAGTAGCAAGTGACCAAGCACAGGCCCTACTGCCCATATCATGGACTGGTCAGTGTGAAGTCCTCAGGCAAATCTCCAAAAGACCCAAAAAAGCATCCTGTGAAAGCCACAGCTTTGGGGTCTCTGCCCCTGAGGGAGCACCAATGCCTGGTTACAATGGCAACAATCAGGGAGGAGCCTCGCTCTCCCAACCTTACCCTTTCTACCACCTGCTCCTCCACCATGAGCCCTGGAGGATCCAGGGCCAGCACTACCATTACTGGGAGGGTAAGAAGAGGGCAGGGCAGAGGCCAACCACACCCCGTGCCTGCTCTGAACTAGGAGACAGGGAGAAACTTCACAGTGGGTAAGAGACAGAGAGGTTGAAGTTTCCATTTAAACTAGCACAGACTTTTGACGTGAGAGAATGAGACAGTCCAATAGAAATGGAACATGCCTGTGAATCCTAGGGAACTGACCTGAGATGTAACCCAGGTGCTCACAGGTTTGATCCAACAGCGTGAGAAAAAGAAAGTCATTGACTGTTTCACTCCCACCACCAAACTCCGCTTCTTTGATAAAAACAGTATTCCAGACAGGGCGCTAAGTGGATGATCTCATCTAATCCTAAAGTAAACACTCATCTAGAGGTCCAGAGAGGTTAGGTCACATCACACAATTGTTAAATTGTTAAACTGTAGAAGAAATGGCTCCAGAGCCCACATTAGAATGACTGAGTGGCTTGCCGGGGAGGGTCCCACAGCTTTGGACAGCATGGACCCTTGGAAAGCCAGCCTTATCGGACAATTTCTGTCTTCCTGCTTTGTGGCCCATGACTTCATAGGGCCCAGTCCCTAATGAAAGCACATAAACTCCCATGGACCTGTCCTTTTCAATATGGCTCCCCACAGTGACCCTGGAGGATCACAGCAGCATCTGTTAGAAATACAGATTCCTGGGTGCAGTAAACTGAATAATAGCCCCCAAAGAGATCCAAGTCCTAATCCTTGGAACCTGTTCTCTTATAAGGAAAAGGGTTTTTGCAGATGTGATTAAGAATCTGGACAGAGAGACTATCTGGATTGTCTGAATGGTCCCTAAATCTACTCACAGGTGTCAATATAAGAAGGAGACAAAGGGAGATTTGATACACACAGAAGAGGAAGAGGAGGCAGCGTAACCACAGAGGCAGATATTGGAGTGATGCAGCCACAGTCAAGAAATGCTGGCAGCCCCCAGAAGCTGGAAGAGACTTGGAAGAGATTCTCCTCTAGAGCCTCCAAAGGGAACACAGCCCTGCTGACACCTGAATTTCAGCTCAGTGAAACTGATTTCAGACTCCTGACTTACAGAACTATGAGACAATAAATTTCCTTTGCCTTAAGCCACCAAGTTTTTATTTTTATTGTTTTTCAGAGATGGGGTCTCCCTCTGTTGCCCAGACTGGAATACAGTGGTGTGATCTCAGTTCACTGCACCTTTGACCTCCTGGGCTCAAGCAATCCTCCCATCTCAAACCACCTCCCTGCTACACCACCCCAGGTAGCTGAGACTACAGGTGCCTGCCACCATGCCCGGCTAACTTTTTTTTTTGTAGAGACAGAGTTTTGCCATGTTGCCCAGGCTGGTCTTGAGCTCCTGAGCTCAGACATCTGTCCACCTTGGCCTCCCAAAGTGCTGAGATTACAGGCATGAGCCACCACGCCCAGCCTTACTATTATTATTTTTTAAAGTAAAGGCAGGGTCTCACTACATTGCCCAGGCTGGTGTCAAACTTCAGGCCTCAAATGATCCTCCCGCCTTGGCCCCGCAAGGTGCTGGGGTTACAGGTGGGAACCACCACTACTGGGTAAGCCACCTAGTTTGTAGCAATTTGTTACAGCAGCCCCGGGAAACTGGGAAATTAATACACCTATGCCTCACTCATCATCTTCCGAAATTGATTCTCTGGAGAGGGAGCTCTGGAATCTGCTTTCTGGGCAAGTGCCCAAATTCACACTGAAATGTGAAAAACATTGTTCTAAGCCAGTGGTCTCTATTTATTAATTTAAGACGGAGTCTTGCTCTTGTCACCCAAGCTGAAATGCAATGGCAAGATTTCGGTTCACTGCAACCTCTGCCTCCTGAGTTCAAGCGATTCTCCTGCCTCAGCCTCCTGAGTAGCTGGGATTACAGGTGTGCGCCACCACGTCCGGCTAATTTTTATATTTTTAGTAGAGACGGGGTTTTACCATGTTGGTCAGGCTGGTGTCAAACTCCCGACCTCAGGTGATCCACCTGCCTTGGCCTCCCAAACTGCTGGGATTACAGGCGTCAGCCACCGCGCCCGGCCAGCCAGTGGTCTCTAAAGAGGGGTGGTCGCTCCCAAGAGTTGCAGGATATGAAGCTCAATAATACAAATGACACAGTATTAGATGCATACAATTTACAAAAAAAAAAAAAAAGTAAACATATTGTAGCATGTCTGCTTTAAAACCTTTTGCTGATGTGGGTAAGTCAGTGTTGTCTAATCAAACTTCCTATGGCGATAGACATGTATCTGGGATGTCTCATACAGTAGCTATGTGTGGTTTTGAACACCTGAAATGTGGCTAGTGCCCTGAAAAAACTGAATTTTTAATTTTATTTAATTCATTCAGTTTTAAAGAGCCACAGAGGCCACTGTGCTGGACCACGCTGATAGAGCCCACGTCTAATAGAGCCCACGTCTGCGAGCCACACCTTTAACACATTCTCTGTAAAGCAAGTACCCTGAGGGCAAGGATTTGGGGAAGTTTTCTGCATTGCTGTATCCTTGGTTTCTAGAAGTGCGTGGTAGGTTGTTTTGTTTGTTTGTTTTGTTTCGTTTTTTTGTTTTTGAGACAGTCTGGCTCTGTCACCCAGGCTGCAGTGCAGTGGCATGATCTCAGCTCACTGCAACTTTCGCCTCCCAGGTTCAAGCGATTCTCCGGCCTCAGCCTCCCAAATAGCTGGGATTACAGGCTTGCGCCACCACGCCTGGCTAATTTTTGTATTTTTAGTAGAGATGGGTTTCACCATGTTGGCCAGGCTGGTCTCAAACTCCTGACCTCAGGTGATCCACCATCTCAGCCTCCCAAAGTGCTGGGATTACAGGCGTCAGCACTGTGCCTGGCCTGCATAGTAGGTACTTAAGAAATACCCGTCACATGGGTGGGGGGAAAAATGGAGAAGTGAATGCCTCTCCAACAGAATGTTAGGAGAAAAGAGGCCTGAGATTGAGTCTTGGCCTAACTTCCCATTTCACAGATGAGAATCCTGAGGCTCAGGAGGAGAAGTATCTTTTGTAAGACTACACAGAAAGTGGTGGAAACCAGGACCTTGAACCACACTCTCCACTCTTCTCTCTCAATGCCTGTCCCTCCTAGCTCCACTCTTACCTGCCTGCATTCAGCATGTTCCTGGGAGAGACAGCACAAGGCCACTGTTACAGATGGTGTCCCCAGTCCCCACTCCTTCTTACCCGCATATAAAATTCTCTGCCCTCATTCCCAGATTTGATCTGGAAAATGTAATAGGCCCCAGGGTAGCGGGTCGTGGCTTGCATTTGGAAGATGTCAGCAGGAACGGAGCGTCCTGACACCACGTCCATGTCCCGGTACAAGATGGTAAAGGGCTGGTCTCTGCAGCCAGGGTTCTCAGCAGGACACATACAGCGGCTGTGGAAAGGGAAATCATGTGAGAACTCAAGAAATCCATTCCAGGTGCTGGTTGTGCCTACTTCCTCTCTTAAAACACTGAAAATGAGGCCATCCCATTTTTAACATCCAAATGCCATAACTGTAGAATGTCTCTGCTCCTAGCTTGAGTCTAAAAACTCTCCAGCATGTAGGCGAGCTCTGTTTCCTAGAGAATGGACTTTTCTCACCAAGCAGACGTTCTGGTACTAAATAGAATATAAACCTTAGATCTCTGGTTTTCAGAACATTAGAACATTCTCCAAGATAGTTTACACTTGCCATGTAGGCCAAATATGCCGCTCCAGCCTGGGCGGCAGAGCAAGACCCTGTCTCAAAAAACAAAACAAAAAGAAAAAAAAAGGAAGAAAGAAATTTTTAAAGTAAGAAATTGGATTAACAGGTCTTGGAGATCCTTGTACATTCTCTATTGCACTCAGCTCAGTCTGCATGGAATGGAATTGAATAGAATATAATCAAATATTGTCATTTGATAATTGATAAACAAGAGTTAGAACTATGTACAAGATAAGACATTGGACATTTTGGAAATTCAATGAATAATAAGATTCTGACCTCAGATAGTTTGCTTTCTAATAGGAGAAATAAATCACAGACACAAATATCTCTAATACGAAGCAACTATTAACAGAGTGCCCTAATATAAAATCACTGACTTTTACTACCAAAGAATGCCTGTTATAGACACCCCTTGATTCACCCCTAACACCCCCTTCCTCTGTCTCCGACCCTGCCCTGAGACTCCACAATAGGGTTCACAATAGGATGAAGATGTCTGTTGATATGTGCGGTGGTGGCCAACGCTAGGAGTCAGTCTTACTGTGTTTCTGCCGCTTTCTAACTTCCAGTCTATCCACAAAACCTGTTGGTTCTACTTCCAAAAGAGAGTCCACATCCAACCATCTCCAGTGCCTTCGAGGCACTTTTGCCTTCTAGCCCTTGCACATACTGTTCCTTCTGATCTTCCACTCTATTTAGTTAAAATCAACTCATTTTCCTGTTCCAGCCCAAATGTCATTTCTTCAGAGAGGCCTTTGGACTCCTCCATCTAAACCATCCAGCCTACTCTTCCTTTTTATAAATTTCCATTCATTCTAAGCAGAGTATGGTGTCTCATGCCTATAATCCCAGCACTTTGAAAGGCTGAGGCAGGAGGATGACTTGAGTCCAGGAGTTCAAGACCTCTGGCTTTACCAAATATATATATATATAAAATATATAAAAATATATTATATAATATATAAATATATATTATATATTATATACAATATAATATATAAAATATATTAATATATTATATATAATATATAAAATATATTATATATAAATATATTATATTGTATATAATATATAAAAATATATATATTTTATATATATATATATGCCAGGCACACTGGCACACACCCATAGTCCTAGCTACTTAAAAGGCTGAGGCAGGACGATTGTTTGAGCCCAAAAGGTTGAGGCTTCAATGAGCTGAGATTGCACCACTGCACTCCAGCCTGGGTGGCAGAGCAAGTTTCATTTTTTTAAGGCTGCATCAAAACAGCCAAGTCAAAACGTCTCTAGTGCCTAAATGGCCACAACAAAGTATCATGTGTGGCATATAAAATCATTGTTTTCTAAAAGAAGTTTGGAGGAGGGAGTGATGGCTCCCAGCTGAAGAGGACCACAAACAGCTGGGAGAGGTGGCATCTGAGCTGAAGTCTGAAAGATGGGGCAGCTCTGGCTGTGTGGAGATGAAAGGAATGCCTTCCATATGGCCGGAAGTATGTGCACACAAGCAGGGAGGTTGGCCATTCCTGGACACGGGTAAAGGCGTGAGCAAGTCCTGTTCAGACTGGCAGAAGCACAGGACACCTGAACCGGACAAGGAGTTGGAAGGGGCTGCTGGAGTCCTACTGGACTGGAGCCTGGAGCGAGGGAGTCATGGAGCATTGTCAGCGTCATGCCAGAGACTCCACCAGTAACTCCAGCTCAGTGCTGCGAGCTGAAACGGATCAGCTCCCCAGCCACAGACAGGGGCGGCCTGGAAAAACCCAGAGAGAACCAGGAAAAGAAGCTGGGAAGAGCAGCCTGGAGCTCTGCTCTGCCACAAACAGCCCTTATATCGGGGGTCAAAAAGCCCTGTTCTAAAGAGTTGCTTAGAAGCACAGCTCTTAGCAACAAGTGAAGATGTCTCTAATGGACCCACCTGTCCCGGCATCATCCTCTCTTTTGCCAATTTGTTATCAAAGTGGGAACCACTGGTAAGCCATGAATTCCTCTCTTAGAGGCTGTATTCTGAGAGGGCAGGATGGGTGTGTTTGATTCATCCTTTCATCTCCCATGCGGGGGTTTGGTGTTGCTCAAGGGAAGTCAATGTGTGAACATTTGGAAGATAGGAGGCCAAGAAGCAACTAAGACGGTTTAAAAAAGGGATAAAAGAGAAGGAAAAGGAACTCCTAGTATGCCAGGAACAGAAAGCCACTGTCCTACTGCATTTAACCGTTTGGAAGTTGTCTTCACTT
The DNA here is from genome assembly GCF_003255815.1 of Theropithecus gelada. Taxonomy (NCBI): domain Eukaryota; kingdom Metazoa; phylum Chordata; class Mammalia; order Primates; family Cercopithecidae; genus Theropithecus; species Theropithecus gelada. The sequence goes on from NC_037675.1 coordinate 93,286,115, forward strand.
TAATTCTATCCTCAACTCTAATATTTGCCATCTGGTGATTTAGTAAAATGTTGACCAAGATGACATCAGAAACTTGATTAACACCAACTAGAGAACTGTCCAGCACCTCAATACTCACAGAGCAGTCCAGGGAGACTGGAAGCATTCATTTCACCTGGGAGCTTGCCAGAAAGGCAGAATCTTGGGCCCCATCCCAAACCCACGGAATCACACTCTAACGAGATCACCAGGTGAGTCCTATGCATGTTACATTTAGGAGCCAACCTCTAAAAGACCCCATGTTTCCAGAACAAAGTCATTAGAGGGAAGAGGAGATTCTAGAACCCTGACTCAACTCTCAGCTTGGTTAGCTTTCTAGAGAATCTTTGCATAGCTCTGGCATGAGTGAGGGAGTGATAGAGAACACTGTGTGTGTGTGTGTGTGTGTGTGTGTGTGTGTGTAGACAGAGTCTCATTCTGTCACCCAGACTGGACTCCAGTGGCACAATCTCAGCTCATTGTAACCTCCTCCTCCCAGATTCAAGCGATTCTCATGCCTCAGCCTCCTGAGTAGCTGGGACTATAGGCGTGGCATGCCCAGTTAATTTTTTTGTATTTTTAGTAGAGACAGGGTTTCACCATGTTGGCCAGGCTGCTCTCGAACTCTTGAGCTCAGGCAATCCACCCACCTCAGCCTCCCAAAGTGCTGCGATTACAGGCATGAGCCACCACACCCAGCCTTGTATGTGTTTCTTACTGTGTGTTGTGGTCAAACATTTTGAAAAATAGTTGTTTCTTGTATGTAGGTATGTGTTTCAGATCCTATAACTTGTAATGGAATGTTCTGCAAACTTTTTGACAACCCACAGTAACACATTTTGCACTGCAAACCAGTAGCACACAAAACTAAAAGAGAAGTTGCAGAAAACAATATTGACTCTCGCTATGTGCAATGTACTCTGATATTTTCTATTCCAGTCTGTTCTATCTATTCTACTCGGTTCTATTCTATATACACACACACACACACACATGAGCACATGACATAGGTAGTGGGCCAGGTCCCCTGACTTCCTGGCTGGTACACTCTCTTTCACACCACACCGCCAACCTCCTGAGCCGTCGTCAGGTTTCTGTTCCCCAAGGGGACACCATGACTTACTTATCACTGATCCTCAGATAAGGTTCCTCACAGCGGATGGGGTCAATGCATTTGAACCCCCCTTGTAAATTGTAGCAAGTCTGCTGCAGGTTGCACGTGTGGTTTCTGTGCTCACATTCATTGATGTCTGAAATGCAGGGTAGACAAGAAGCAGAGGCAGAGCATTATTGGCCAGGCCAGATGTGTGGGGGTGGGGTAGGCTGGGTCTTACTACAGAGCTGTACTATCCAATATGGCAGCCACAGGCCATATATGGCTACTGAGTACTCGGAATGTGGCTGATCCAAACTGAGATGTGCTGTAAGTGGAAAATACACACCAGATTTTGATGACTTAGGATCAAAAAGTAATGTGAGCCAGGCTCATGTCTGTAATCCCAGCACATTGGGAGGCTGAGGCAGGAGGATCACTTGAAGCCAGGAGTTCAAGACCAGCCTGGGTAACAAAGCAAGGCCCTGTCTCTTAATTTAAATATATATACATATATATGTGTGTGTGTATATATATACATAATTTTAAAAAGAATGTAAAACATCTCATCAATAATTTTTATATTGAATACATGCTGAAATAATATTTTGGATATACTGCATTAAAGAAAATATAGTAGTAAAAACAGGAGTTCGAGACCAGCCTGGTCAACATGGTAAAACACCGTCACTACTAAAAATACAAAAATTAGCCCGGCATGGTGGCATGCACTTATAGTCCCAGCTACTTGGGAGGCTAAGGCAGGAGAATCACTTTAACCTGGGAGGCAGAGGCTGCAGTGAGCCAAGTGCAGTGAGAACCACTGCACTCCAGCCTGGGCCACAGAGTGAGACTCTGTCTCAAAAAAAAAAAAAAAAAAAAGGAAAAGAAAAGAGAATATAGTAGTAAAAGTAATTTTACCCATTTTCTTTTCCTGTTTCAATGTGGGTACTAGCAAATGTAAAATTACATAGATGGCTCACATCTGTAGCTCACATGATACTTCTGTCGCCTGGCACCACTATGGAGAATTCTTGCTTGGCGATGAGCTAAGGCAGGTTCAAGGAGACTGAGAATGTGTCAGTCGCTTCCACAATGACCCCTCAGTGTGTGGAGCATGGGGCTGGAAGCCAGGCCAAGCAGGCAAACAGAAGAAGACCCACCCTTTTACAGTCTGGGGTCCCAACCCTTCCAGGAACAGAGCAGTCAGGTGTGTGAGGTCTCCCTGGCAACCATGCTCTAGGAGAGATCACTTGGAGAAAGGCTGACCAAACTGCCCTCTAGGCCACGTAAGAAAGCCCAGGCTCTGGCCAGGCCATAAAAGTCCTGCTTAGCTCTGGAGCAGTTCTCAGAGGAGCCTCAGAGATCTGGCTGGGGAGGCAGAAAGCCACGCTTAGAGGCTGCCGTCTGCATCTGCAGAGTTCATTACAGAAGTTTAAGTGGCCAATATCCTGGCCAAAGGATGGGTTACAGGGCGGGAAGACACCAGGCCAGGCATCCTGCCCAGAGCTGCCACTATGACAGCCACCAGCACCCACTCACACCCCCACCCCTGCCACCTTCCCAAAGCTGCACACAATTCCCCAGGTGAGGACCTCCAGATGACCCCCTGAAGCAGCTCCACCTCACACACACCCCAGCCAGGCCCCTCCGGACAGCCTTACCCTGACAGCTTCGGTTGTCATCCAGCAGGATGTAGCCTGGAGGGCAGGAGCAGAAGTACGTGCCAGGCTGGTTCACACACTCATGTTGGCAGAGGAACTCAGAGAAACTGCATTCGTCCATATCTGGGGTGACAAGTTACACCTGCTGTATATAATCCCAGTCTACGTGGGGATGGGAGCTGAGTGGTCATCTACTCCAACTCCTACACTGTCTTGATACATATGATGGCTTTACTGAAAAGAAGCTGTCAATTCACTTCCTGAGCACTTCTAGCAATGGGGAGCTCACTACCTGCTGAGGATACCCATTGATATCTGGACAGCTCTAATTGTCAGAAAATTCTTCCCTGCATGGAGCTGAAATCCACCTCCATCGAGCTTCCAACATCTGCCTCTCACTCGGCTGCACCTTCCATTCATGATAAACTTATTTCACCAGGTAGGGGAATCCGCCCTCCACCTCTGACCTGCCCAAGGGGCTGATTTCTTTGCCCACTGGGGTTTTCTGGGGGTTTCCTCAAGACCCAAAAAAACATTCCCTGGCCCTAGAGGGTCCTCCAAAGGGGCAGCTTTCGCAGTGCCAACTCCCCTTCAATCACCCCTTTCGCCAACTTCAGGAACAATATTGTTCCTAACGTCATAATGAAGGGATATATCCAAAAGGCCAGGATTTTTTAATTATATTAAAACTTCACTGTGAAAAACAAACAAACAAACAAACAAAAAACTGCCTGAAAGAGAAAACTCCGGAGTGGTGAGGGATGGGCAGGGATATTATTTTTCTCTTTGTGGCCCGCCTACCTTGGCTCCTCCCTGGGACAAGGGAAGCAGCAGCTTCCAGCCAGCCTGACGTGGAGGGGGAGCCCCTGTCCATGTGATTTACAACTCATCCGCATGGGCTATGGTGGTTGATGCAGAAGCAGACGTTCCAGAAAAGCCAACTCTTCATCACACACAGAGTTTGGCAACAGAGCCCCTGTTTGAACCTCATTCGATAAGCATGCCAAAGAAAACATGTTTTTCTTACATTTGTTGTTTCCCGAAAACTTGCTTTCCCTAGTTTCCCCATGTGACATGTCCTCGGATTACTCTCTCACTCACAGACCGCTGGTGGCTGGAGTCACCCAGAGAGGGTGTCAACGCAAAATAAGCTGCCTCTCCACCATCAGATAATTCCGGGTGTTACACGCCTCGTGCCTCTCACATCCCAGAAGGAAAAACTCCTTCCTGTCTCTCTCAGGGGTCCTCAGGTGATGGGTTATGAGCCAGCAGAATTAGGATGCTGATTTGAAAAGTCAAGTGTGCTCAGGTAATATCTGCTTCGGTCGTGCCTCCCCACCTCCCCCAGAAGCCTTGTAGAGCCCCGGGTCTCTGGCTCCAGCTCATCATAACTGAGAGTGTCCTATTTTATGTCTAAGTTTGTAGATTCCATTCATACTTTCAGTAGAGTAGTAGTGATATTTGTCAATCCCTGAGGCTCCCTACATGCCAAGCACTGGGTTAAATGCTTTACATGCCTCCTCTTATTTAATTCTCGCCTCAACCCCATGAAGAAGGTGCTATTACTCTCCATATTTTCCAGAAGAAAAACTGAGGCTTACACAGGTTAGCTGACTTGTCCAAGTTCACAGATAACAAGTAAGGAGGAAAGCTGGGACTTGAACCCAGCCTCTAGATCTCACACTTGGAAACACGACGCTGTAATGTCTCCCTGAGGAACTGTGCTGAGGGATCAGTGGAGCTGGGGAGCCCTGAGGTTGGGGCAATCGCCCAAGAAGGGTTAGCTCCAGGGCAGATGGAGAGTGTAGCACCCACTCCCAACTCCCACTGGGCAGGGAGGGGCTCTAACAGACCCTACTCGGTTTATCTTTGGGTCTGCAATTCCCAGACTTTGCTTAGGGCTGTGGCTCCACCCTCCAGGGGAAAGCTGAAATACAAGGTCAGTTTCTGGCAGGGAGCATGTATTAGGCCACTTTCACTCCTCCACAGGAGAACGCACCATGGTTTCCAGGAACAGCTCAGCTTAGCAAATCCCTGAGAGACAAGGTTAGGAGGGGTCTGGGGCTACATGGAGGGGCCACTCAGCTGTGATAACACAGTGAGGATAACAGTGCCTGCGGGAAATGGAGAAGTGCAGAAAGGGGTTAAGTAGGAAGGCGCAGAAACAGACTCTCTCCATCACCCTGTTATCCTGGACCAGTCTGCTCTAGAAAGCCTACATATCCCGGGGTCACATTAAATCTTCAGGAGGGTGTGCATCATGGAGAACATGGAGGACAAGTTGGCCGTTTGGGGCAAAATGAGTCAACTGAAAATCTTTGCCAAATTGACATGGATGTAAGCTTCTCAAGAAGCCAAAAGTCTCTTACACCTACACTTAGGGAAGATAAATTAACACGTAATGACTAAAACTCCACTGTGTCCAAAAAAACCTCCTTGAAAGAGAAAAGTCCAGAGTGGTGTGGGGTGGGCACGAATATTTGTCTCTCCATGGCCCGCCTACCTTGGATCCTCCCTGGGACATGGGAAGCAGCAGCTTCCAGCCAGCCTGGAACCAGCCTGGAGCTGGGCCACCCTCTGGACTGTGCCAACTTATTTAATTTTTGACCACTCTAGGAGGGTGGTTGGTTGGTTGGTTGGCTGGTTGATTTTTTTTAACAAAGGATGAAACTGAGACTCAGGGAGTGACCTGTTCAAGAAAAATAGTACATGGTAGAGCTGGATTTTGAACTCAGCTCCTCCAGGGTCACTCTACCATACAGCCTACGCAGTGGGGCAATAAACATCTGTGGATTAACAGAGCATTCTGGAGAAACAAATCATCTCACCACATCATGTTAGATTTTCTAAACTTCTTAGTTTCTTGGCCCCAATTCCCCAAGGAATGCCATGGAGGGAACTGAAATCTAGGAAGAAAGTGGCTTTTCATGCCTGGGGGTATTTTATTTCTGTTTCTGGGCCTTATATTTAATCAGCCCAAGGCTCTCTGTAACTGCCTGCTTGTGGCTCTGACTGTCCTGGCCCTGGGGAGAGGTGTTCATTTGTTTCATGGGACTCTGTCCCCAGAACACTTCAGGCGTCAGTGAGACTATCACACAAGTTCCATTCATGACCTGGGTCAGTTCCTGTTACAATAAAACCCGGATTAGGAAACTTTCCATTCTGCAGGACAAAAAGATTTTTCACGCCCTAGTGTATGGCCCACTTATTTTGAAAAGCACAGTGAAGCATTATTAATTTAGACTTTGCTACTTCACAACTGCTGATGATGCCAGAAGTGGCTGAAATGAAGTATACTTTAATCCAACCTTTAAAAAAACAAGGCAAGAAAGGGAAAGAGAGAGAAAGAAAGAAAACGAGTTGTGTGTGGTTCTATGTGGGATGCTACAGAGATAAATATGAGTAAGAGGTGGTCCCTATTCTCAAGGAGTTTACAATCCAGTAATATTTTTCTAACTAAGAAAATAAATTGAACTTTCTAGGGGAAAAAAAGAGGGAGTTAATAAGAAAATTATAATAGAGTCCATAAACTAGCATGGGCAGAAAATCATATTTCCTTGGGCTTGGAAGGAATTTATAAAAGGTCAACTAACCTATCACATCTATGTTCTCACAACAAATTATTATGATTTCATTCATTCAACATTCAATCATTTATCCATTGATTCAAGAACTATTTTTTTTTTTTTTTTTTGCATGTTCCCTGGGTGCCAGGCCTGGAGTGAGGCACTGATTATTTCAGAAGTTCACAGAGCATGTGTGCTTCCATACATGATCTCATTCATTCAATGTTCCCCCCAACCCTGCCCGAAAAGATATGCTATTATTCCTGGGTCACTGTCCTCTGTAAGTACTTTCTGTGATATCGCCAAGACTTGAGTCGGTGCTGGGTGAGGACAGACAGCTCTCAAACCAACATGCCAAATCGGGTGACTCCTCTCCCTCGTCAACCCTACCTCTGTCCCAGAAGGTAGCCCCATTGATTTTTGCGTCAAGGGTCAGACGACAAGGAAAATGAGACTCCACATCACCTTTCGGGAAGTGACTCATCTCTGTTCTGTGTGATTGTGACCCCACTGCCCTGGAGGATGTCCCAAACTAGACATGTGTCCAGGAAACGAGAGGAAACACCTATGAAGGAAGCCCTTGCCCTTCAACCCCCAACTCTTGCCCAGGCCCCAAGTACAGGTGGAAGTTTCCAATGCCAAAGCCCATTACCACTGCAATGAACACCGTCTTCCTCAAGTTCATATCCTGGGTCACAGCGGCAGACGAAAGAGCCGTAGGTGTTGACGCAGGTTTGCACACAGGGGTTCTCGGTGGCACACTCATTCACATCTGTGGAAAGCCAAGGCACATTGCTGACTGTCCTCCCAACAGAACAGCCACAATAACTAGGCAGAAAAAGCACCAGCAACTTAATCTACCACTACTAGGAGACCAGAGTCGCAGGTACCAAGGCTCTCCATCCAGGACCTTTGGGAGCATGATCTCAGATCTGAAAGTGTTCACTTAAGGACCAGGGCCTCCAGCCACATGTCCCTTCTGGGGTCAAAAGTCAGGCAAGGTGGAAACCATATGTATACACATGATATAAACATATACGCATATACACCTGCTAGTAAGTCTATGCTCCAACACCCCCCGCCAGGAATTTCCAGGCAACACCTGCTCCTTCCTATCACCTGTTACATTTCGTCCATGAACTCCCCTCACCCTCACTGACTTGGAAGTTTCAGGTTAACAAATAACCATGATGATTCTAATAATATATTTATTATGCATAAATAACTTTGCTCATTAGGAAAGGATCTTACACTCACTTAATCCTTACAATGAGGACCATTGCCCCACTTTAGAGGTTAAGTAGGTTAAGGAGAAGACCACCAAAGGACACAAGGAGTAATGGGAAATCTATTATCTTGAGTGTGGTGGTGGTGGTTTCATGCAGGTACACGTATGTCAAAACTAATAGAATCATGGTGCGGTTTATTATACACTGATTATGCATCAATAAGATTGTTTAAGCATTTTTCAGGCACAGTGGCTCATGCCTGTAATCTCAGCACTTTGAGGCAGGTGGATCGCTTGAGCCCAGGAGTTTGAGACCAGCCTGGGCAACATAATGGGACTCCATCTCTTCAAAAAGATTAAAAAATTAGCCAGGTGTTGTGGCACATGCCTGAGGTCCCAGCTACCCAGGAGGCTGAGGAAGGAGAATCACTTGAGCCTGGGAGATTGAGGCTGCAGTGAGCTGAGATCATGGTACTGTACTCCAGCCTGGGTGACAGAGTGAGACCCTGTCTCGGAAAAAAAAAAAAAGTATAGCCAGGGTGCAGTGGCTCACACCTGCAATCCCAGCACTTTGGGAGACCAAGGCAGGTGGATTACCTGAGGTCAGGCATTCGAGAACAGCCTGACCAACATGGTGAAGTCCCGACTCTACTAAAAGAATACAAAAAAATTAGCCAGGCATGGTAATAGGTGCCTGTAATCCCAGCTACTCGGGAGGCTGAGACAAGGGAATCGCTTGAACCCCAGAGGCAGATGTTGCAGTGAGCTGAGATCATGCTACTGCACTCCAACCTGGTAGACAGAGCTAGACTGTCTCAAAACACACACACACACACACATACACACACACACACACATACACACACACACACACACACAATTGCTTTTGAAGATTGACAGGTGTACCCAAGTCCACTAGCTAACAAGGACACAATGGGAACTGGAACGTGAGTCAGGGGCCTTTCCATAAAAACCAAGATTCATTCTGCACAGCTCATGGTGCGGGGAGGGCAGGGAAGAGCCCCTTTCCCACTGGCGCTGGCGGACCCACGGTAAGTACCATCCCACAATGCTCCATACACCAATGGCCAAAGTTCCAGCTGAGAGATTTTCTATCCTCCTATCCTCTTTCCAAGTCCAGGTAAACCTCTTAGGCCTCTGAAAAGAGATGTCAGTGTTTTCAGAGCTAAAAGCCTTCACGGTGAGCAGCTTGAGAGGCTTTTCTTAAAAGGGGAGGCGAATCCCATGGCCACAAAGTTCCTGCCTCCTGGCATCTCTGGAGCTCTCAGGGAGAAAACAGATAAATAAATGAACAGCTCTAGAGAGAGGGTCAAGCAAGACACCGGCCCCCACCGGTGCCCGTGGGAGGTTGGGGTTTCCTCACTGGGGACAGGACGGGGTAGGAAAATGTCCACTGTGCTAAGCCACTGAGTGCAAGTTCAGACAGGACAGTGCTGGCAAGTGTTAGGGCTGGTGGCCTCAGCCTCTGGCCAGGCGCTGGCCACTCAGAGATGAATGAACTCATTCCACCCCCTCACCGCTCTCAGCTGCTTCTGAGAGCAGGGCGATCAAAATGATTCTGCCCACCTGGGGTTCTCACTGCCCTTTCCTGCCAGCCCTTTCCAAATGCCCTTCTGAATCTGCTGAGGGCACACAGGGCCCCACTCCAACCTGCTGGACAAGAAGTCTGGGTTCCTGGTTTTACTCTTAGCTCTGCTACCACTTGGCTGCATGACTTTGGCCAAGCTGCTTAACCTTTTTGAGCCTTGATTTCCTCTTCAGTAAAGCAGAGCCACAAACACCTGCCTGTTGACCTCACGAGGCTATTTATTATTAGAGCTCAGTGAGATGAACAGGCGTGATAATGCTCTGAGTGTGCAAAGCACTCTCCCACATACGAAGAGTCAGGATTGCAAAAGCTCACTGGAGTATGCGACACCCTGTGCTGCCCATCAGCCCTGCTGATGCAGCATCCCAGTGGCCAAGTGCCCACACCCAGGCCTGGGTGCCGGGCCTGCTGCTTTATTGTGCTGTGGACTTGGCACTGCCAGGTGTATTATCTGCTTTTTCTCACACACCTGTCCCTCAGAGACCTGAAGGACACAGGTGCCTTTTGGATTGAGCATGGCTATGCCTCAGGAGGTACTGGGTGCACTGTGCCAGCCTGTGGCCAGTACCTCCAATCTCAGGCCTTGGCACAGAGCAGCCTGCATCTGCCCTAAGCCGCTTATCGCAGCAGCAAGGGAGCCAGGCACCCGCTCCTGCTCCAGTGGGAAGGAAGGGCCCTTGTTTATCCGCTTCCTCAACCTCCCGGCCTGGCGACTACTCTCAGAAGAAAATGACCTCTTTTGGTGTGAGGAACACAGTCCAGACTTCTTGGAACAATTAGCAGAACGAGCTTTGGAGGAGAGACTTAGAAAGAATCCAGGATCAAACTCTTTAACACTGATGCCTTCCTGTTTACTGATGATTTAGCTACAATTAAAGTAAAGGAGACATAATATCCTCCAAATTCGATGGCCAGGAGCCTGCCAGCCAGAACTCCAAGGGTGAATGAAACAAGGAAATGGGCCTTGCAAAACCTGAGGTCTCCAGACAAAGACCTCATTCTGTGTCGCAGCACTGCCTCCAACTCCAACCTGGGCCAAGCAGCTGCCAGGGGCTGGAGGCCTGGGCCGGGAGCTGGAAGTTGAGGGGGAAGCCGGGGGCCAAAGCAGGATTTGCGCTAATTCCTTGGGTCTTAAGTCCCCCGTTCACTTCCTGAGCAGAAGAAACCTTCAGATGGAAACCACAATAGGCATGCAACTTGTTTTTCTTACTTATCAGTATTTCAAGTGATCATGTGAAAGCCAAAAAATGCCTTTGTTTCAGTCCGGTTTTGTGGGGGCATGCTGAGTAGCAGGGGACGTTACCACCACCACTAGACCCTTTGCTAAGGAACAGGCCGTCCTGGCACAGGTTGGAGGGAAAAGTGTAATGAGAGGCCTCAGAATTGCCCACGACACCACTGCCTAGCATGGATGTGTTTATTTTATGATTCATGGAGGGTCAGGGACCCTGACCAACCCTCCTCAGACCTCAGAAACTGAACTTAGGCTATAGGACATGGAACCAAATTTCTGATTAGGCCAGAAATCCAGCAAGGCTACTTCTGGATAGTAGACACAGAAAAGAAGCAAATCCATGAAACTGTACACTCCCAGCCGGTGGAGGATTGGGGTCCTACCCTCAGCCATATTCAGAGCACTTTTTGAGATGCTTCGCATAGCAAGGTTCGGGTCTCGGGTTTCTGCAGCAATGGGGATAGGTGGGCAGTGACAAGGAATGGGAGTACACCGTAGCAGCAGTGTTTCCCACAAACATAAGCTGCCAGGGGCTGAAGAAGGCTGCAGCTAGTGTCTCACATCGTGTCCAAGTTATCATGCACGTCACATACCTTGGCAAGACCTTCCATCCTCATTGAGGGTAAAACCAGGATTGCATGTACAAGAATAGGATCCAGGAACATTTGCACAGAGCTGCTGGCAGTAACCATAGCGACATTCATCAATGTCTGGAAACAGAAATGCATGCAAAGTGAGACAGGTCTCCATCTCACTCAATGATGCCCCCACTAGTGTGGCATGATTGCCTAGCTCTTCCCAAACAGGATCACGAAGGGAAGCAAAGGGGAACAAGAGCCAAGACAGTGCTTACTGAGTGTCATGGATGGTGATGCTGTCTCGATTACAAGGCTCAGTCTCCCCACAATCTTTCTCCTCCTCAACCCATCTCAGTCCCATAAATACCTGAACCTATCCTAAAAGTTGCAGAAGAAATTTCTGCTTTGAGTGGGATGTTGGGCAAGATGAGCTCTCCAATTTTACCCAGCTCTAAGATTCAACACTAAGGTTTGTCCAAGATGGGCTCTCCAATTTTTCCCAGCTCTCAGATTTGAGATTACCCAGCTCTTAAGATTTATCCAAAGTTAAGATTCAACTAGAAGATTCCATATAGAGGCTCCACTACCCGGGAAGGGTCCAGTCTGCTTAACATGTAAGAAGAATCCATAGCATCACTCCAATAGGCTCCTTGCCAGCTCCATGAACAATGAATATGTCCAGCTGTCAGGAACAAGAGCCAGTTAGGCTTGGACGACCTGGGCAGCATGACCCTGGAGACCCATGAATCTAGTAATATGAGGATGCTGGAGTTCACCCTGGATCTCCTCCTTGCACCAGAGTGAACATAAAACTCTGGATAAACACACCTCTTCCAAGCCATAGCTGGCCTTGCCAGGGAAAGTGGCGGCACTGTGGGTGAATGGATCCTTTGAGCAGAGCTGGGCAATGTGACCTCCCTGTAACATGTATCCATCAATGGGGAGCCTGACGTCATTGGGAAAGCACTTCTCAACACCCCAAGCTGATGTGATGATGGGCTGGAGAATTCATTCCTGTGGGGTAAGGGTAGTGAATGAAATCACCAGCCTCCTGGCAGACTCTGAGATGGCACCAGTACAGGCTCCTGCTGTGACCAGTTGATCTGACTGTAGCTGGAACTGGTCCTTATCCCCACCTCCCCCAGTCTCACCAGGTTTCCTCCCTGGTCCCCCCGTTCCTTTGGAACCAGGGGCCATCCAGGACTCTGGAGGCCGGCTTAGAGCCTCAGTCCTTGGGCCTGGTTTCCACCTACTGCCAGGAAGGACTCCACCTCCGAGACCCATTTTGATCCCTTACCTATTGTTTAGCCCTTCTCAGATTCTGTGCCCTGTCCTGTGATTCTGTTTTGTCTCTAAGTCCCGGCTACTTCTAACCTGGCCCATTGCACTGCCCCTGAGTGCAGGGCAGCTATTGCACAGAAGGTCCATTGGCTGTACAGTGGCTGGCCCTGACTTCTTCCCAGAGTGCAGCTGGGCACATCACCAAGGCCAGGCAGGCAGCAGGGGCTGGAGAGGGTACCCTTCACTGGGGGTACCTTGGAGAAAAGGCAGCCCCCCCGACCCCTCATTTTTCTGCAAAAGCAGCATCTCCAGTGGTACACAGAACAGACAGTGTGTGGCTATGGAACTTGCATTTTGAAAGGGAAAGGCGAGTTTAGCCAGGGGAGGGCAGGAGTTCAGCCATAACTGGGAGAAGTCTTCCTTTCAGATGTGAATGTGAGTGGCTGGGCCACATGGTACCATGCTAGGCATCTATGAGCATCCTTCCCAAAGCTCCATGCTCCCGGGACGAGAACCCTCCCAGGCAGAGGAATGTCCGAGTTGCTGGCACCCCTCACATCAGAGGGTTTCTGTAACAGGGCTGCTATATCCCGGTCTCCCCCACCACTCCAGCGCCCCTTGTGGTGGGAAAAAAAAAACTAGACTGAGACACAGGAGACTTGGAAGTTTGACCCAACTCGCTTTAACTTTGTCTAAAATGTTCCTTCTCTTTGAGTCTCAGTCTGCGATGCTATAAAAGTTGGATGACATAATATTCGACATCCTTTCCAGCTCTGAAATTCGACATATTAAGTTCCTGTACAAATAACTCTCTCTCACTGATCTGCTTATGTTCAAATAAGTAGCATCAACTTTTCCATTATAGCAGAGGTTGGTTTGAATGCACAGCAACTGTCATATTCACAGACGCCCACGTGCAAGCCTGGAAAGGAGAATCAAGCCAATCTAGGCCTCAAGGATGCTTCGGACGGGGCTTGAGGGCAGACCTACTCAGCCTCAATCAAGAAACTTGGAAAGAGGTAGCTTTCCTTTGTTTCCATGATTTTGTTTGGATCTGTTTCTCAACTCCTCCAGGACTGACTTTCAGGCAACAGAACGGTGTCTTAGAGAATTCAAACTGGCAGGGCTTTTCTAGAAAACACAGCATAGAAATCACACCCTAGAATTAGAAATTGAAGTGACAGCTACAGTTTGCTACGAATTCATTCACTTGGCTAAACCCAAAACTAGAAGGGAAAAAAGGAAAATAACCTTCCAGTAAAAATAAACAGAAAGATCAGATAGCAGATGCCAACTGCAAAGGCAGTTCTCCACTGGTGACGACTGACTTCTCAGGAGTAAAAGGCTAAGGCCATCGCCCGTGGGGTGGGTGTGGTCATCGGGGGGAAGGGCAAAGACAGGGTGTTGGAAGGAACTGATGTAAGATCAGGATTTACTGATCCACATTCAAGACTTGCCACTTTTCTGTGACTAAGCGAAAGTGTTCCCTTCTCTTAGCATTATTTCTAACTAAAGCAAAATAATCCTCACCTCTGTCACTTCCTGGCCTGGATATAAACTTCGTGAAGACAGGAAGAAAGTTGAGGTAAAATCAAACTTAAAAAATATATCCAAAACTATAGCCCTTAAAAAATATATCTGAGGCTGGGCACGGTGGCTGATGCCTGTAATCTCAGCACTTTGGGAGGCTGACGCCTGTAATCTCCACACTGTGGGAGGCTGAGGCAGGCAGATCATTTGAGCCCAGGAGTTCAAGACCAGCCTGGCCAACATGGCAAAACCCTGTTTCTACAAAAAATACAAATATTAGCTGGGCATGGTGACACACGCCTGTAATACCAGCTACTCAGGAGGCTGAGGCAGGAGAATCACTTGAACCCAGGAGGTGGAGATTGCAGTGAGCCAAGATCGTGCCACTGCACTCTAGCCCAGGCAACAGAGGGAGACTCCATACCAAAAAAAAAAAAAAAAAAAAAAAAAACCCAGAAAGAAAAACACTCAAGGCCATGCGTGGTGGCTTACACCTGTAATCTCAGCACTTTTGAGGCGGGCAGATGACTTGAGCCCAGGAGTTCAAGACCAGCCTGGCCAACATGGCGAAAGCCCCATTTGTACAAAAAGTACAAAACGTATCTGGGCATGGTGGCACATGCCTATGATTCCAGCTACTCAGGAGGCTGAGACAGGAGAATCGCTTGAACCCAGGAGACAGAGGTTGCAGTGAGCCGCAATTGCGCCATTGCACTCCAGCCTGGGTGACAGAGTGAGACTATGTCTCAAAAATAAATACATACATTCAAAAACCATAATGATGACAAGATGGCGATGATGGCAACTGATTTTCAAGGGTGGGGTTACACATGTAAGTTCAATAGCCTTCCACCCCTCCCACCCTTCCTGGCAAAGAAAAGCTTACTACCCTTAGGCAGCCAGCTATGCCCACACCTCACAATGCCCCTGGCAACTGTTAACTTCCAGGAGTCCCTGTGACCCCCCCAGAGAGCTGTTACCTAAGCACTGGCCTTCCAGAAGCCAATATCCATCGGTGCAGGAGCAGGTGTACCCGCCCTCAGTGTTGATGCAGATCTGGGTGGGGTTGCACTGGTGGGAATCCGTTGCACACTCGTCCACATCTGTAACACAAGACATAGGTCAAAGAATGTCACCCACATCCATCTAGAGCCCTGGAGCCACCAGGGGTGCCAGTGGCTTGCTTGTCTTGGCCGGGAGGCAGTTGATAAGGTTGCTAGGTTACACCCAAGGAGGTGGCAGCACCTCCCTGATGGGCACCTCTAGGAGACACTAACCTCTAATGAGGGCTGAGCTAGCCTGCTCACCAGAAATCCACAAAGGGAAATGCCAAGAAGGGAACACATATCCTCAGGCACCCTTCTGCCATCCTATGCCATTGCTCCCTGAAGGTGCATCACCTTGACAATAACCATTACTTGATTTAGAAAGCCATTTTGTATTAGGCTTATTCATTCATATGTTAAACAGGGGTCTGCTGCATACCTACTGTGTGCACAGGACTGTGATAAACACCACTGAGAACAAAACAGAAGTAAAGGAAATGTCCCCAGCCAGGCACGGTGGCTCACGCCTGTAATCCCAGCACTTTGGGAGGCTGAGATGGGTGGATCACCTGGGCTCAGAAGTTCAAGATGAGCTCAGGCATCATGGTGAAACCCCGTCTCTACTAAAAATTTTAAAACTAGCTGGGCCTGGTGGCATGCGCCTGTAGTCCCAGGTACTCGGGAGACTGAGCTGGGAGGATCACTTGAGCCCAGGAGGTGGAGGTTGCAGTGAGCCGAGATTGCACGACGGCACTCCAACCTGGGAGACAGAGTGAGACCCTGTCTCAAAAAAAAAAAAAAAGTTCGCTGCCAACAGAAGCTGGCAGTTCAGTTTCTTAATGGTATTTACTCATGAAAATCTTTCAGTCTGAAGCTCTCCAGTCTTCCCTCCACTCCACAGTTCCTGGGGCTAATCTTTGTCTGTCCTCTGCTCACAGCAAGTCTCTCTAGGCTGCTCTAGAGCCCACTACCATCTGTCTGGTGGCATGAAGATACCTGTATCCATGTCGGTCCCTTCTCCTTAACTTAGAGCTTCAGAGCACAGATATCAAGCCATACTCATGGCCATTCCCAAGTCATCTGGCACAGACACTTTACACAGTCAGTGTTCAAAACTGTTGAAACTGAAACATCCTCCTCTCCTTTCTTCCCTGCACGGCACTTTAGGGGAGAGCGCCCAAGATCCTGAAATGGACCTCCTGATGCCACGCTCTCACTTTGACCTAAAGAAAGAGACTTTTCACTAAACATTCACACACTAATTTACTCCACAAGGATCCATGGTGCCTCCTGGATCTGCCTGGCCCCGCGGACCCCAACACCTTTCCTCCTTGTCAGCCCTGCCTTCACCAGCACCTTGGTGGGTTGCCTGCCCTCCCCCTTCATTCCTGCATCAGGGTTTGCTCATCTACACCCTTTCTCCACCTTCACCGAATGGACCATCGTGCAGTCAGAAGTAATACTGAAAGCTTCAATTCTCTGAGCCTGTGTTATGTGCCTGACACCTACCTTGTTACTTGTATTTACTCTCACATCACCCTGTGAGGTGGGCTCACAATCCCCATTTTACAGATGGGAAAACTGAGTGGAAAGAGCTAATAAGCAGCATGCCAAGAGCTGAGTCCAGGCCTCCCTGCCTGCCTGACTCCAAGTCTACTCCATGCAGGTCTGACAGAGGTCATACCACCCAGGACCAGGCAGATTCGGTGGCGGGGAGCTGGCAGACTGGGCTGAGGAGGGAGGACTGAGCTTTTGTTCCTTTTTACTGACCCCACTCCCATGCTGTCTGCCTCCCAACACTGCAGACTGCAGACTTGATCATCATCTATTCAGTTGGCTTCTTTGAATACGTACGGTGGGGACGGGGGTGTCTAAGACCCAAAAGTGTAAGCTCCTTGAGGACAAGGGCCTCGTGTAGCATGGGGCTTTGTTCAGTAAAACATTCAACTGGGTGAGCAGTGGTCCCTCTGGTTCAGGGGATATGACCACAAATCCACCATCCACCTGCAGCAGCCCCACACTAACAACCCTGATCAGTCCCCACCCTACCCCAAAACGACAGCTGTCTGGGAATCCCATGAAACCGGCTTTCCCTCCTCTAAACATGAACAACCTCCAAGAACCTGGTGCCAAGATGACGGTGGCCTCCACTCCACCCTGATGTTCAGCATGTGCAGCCTCAGCGAAAAAGACTCAGCCCTGTTCTCAGCTGTGAGGACTCCAGCCTCCCCTTTGCCTCCCTCCCACCCAGCTCTGCCCACCCAGCATAGCCTCCCAGGGGAGCTGGTGAATAATGCTTGGCCAGAAGCCGCTCCTGCTCAAACCCACAGTGAAGTCTATGACAATAAATAGTGCCACTATCGACTGGTGCATATTTACATTTTCCCAGCAGGGAGTGATGGATGGCAATTGTGTCCTGGGAACAACACTGCCTTAGGAATTTCTGTTCTTTTTCCTGACTTGAGGGGAATGAAGGGTGAGGGTGACCAACACAGGAGAAGAATCACTGGAGGGGCTTGGTGGCGGCAAGTTCCCAAGCCTCTGTGCTTGTGTAATTTGCGTCCCACACAATGTGCCTGCCAAGTCCTACAGAGAGAAACCAGACACAATCAAGTAGGCCAGGCTGGACTCAGAAGTGCACAAAGGACCCCATCGTGGGCATGTGTGCGAAGTATTCAGGCCGAGAACCAAAATCCTTGAAGTTCACTCTTTTAAAAATTCCAGCACTTTTACTGAACTAAAGAATTAACTCAGCCAGGCGCAGTGGCTCATGCCTGTAATCGCAGCACTTTGGGAGGCCAAGGTGGGTGGATTGCTTGAGTCCAGGAGTTTGAGACCAGCCTGGGCAACATGGCAAAACCCTGTTTCTACTAAAAATACAAAAAATTAGTCGGGTATGGTGGCGCACACCTGTAGTCCCAGCTACTCAGGAAGCTGAGGTGGGAGGATCACCTGAGCCCAGGAAGTTGAGCCTACGGTGAGCCAAGATTGCACCACTGATCTCCAGCCTAGGCAACAGAGCAAGACCCCATCTCAAAAAAAAAAAAAAAAAAAAAAAAAAAAGGAATTAACTCAGTTATATGACACTTTTGTTTATATAGATTTTAAAATTAAAATTTTAACTTTCACTAACTTTAATGAATTGTCAATAGAAACTATATTTTGAGAAGTCAATAAGTCCTTTTATATCCTCAAAACACACCTGGTGTCATGCTGCATCCCTGGTAAATGTTCAATAACTATTGAATGAATGAACACATGAACGGCAAACATCAATCCCTCGCAGCCCCCAGAAAGCTTTTTCCAGCCAACTAGCTGACAAGCCCATCTGGGCGTGTGTACTTTAAAAACAGCCACCACCATGCAAACCACTGTCAGCCTACACACCTGATGCAGCTAAAACTGGAGTGTTCACAGGGTGGGCTTCCTCGGGGGGCTGAAACACTCATCACACATTCCAGCTCCCAGCGGAACTTCTTACATTAAATACATTTGACTTAAATCACAGAAGGAAAAATACATCGAATCACTCCAAGGACATTCTTTGGCAGGGCCTCCGTTTCCGCATCAGTGGAAAAGTACAAGCTATGACAACCTGGGCAAGTGTCAGTATCCTCATGTGCAAACAGGGTCTGCTTTCCTTTCCTGTGCAATAGTCAGGAAGAGTCTCCTAAGAGAAAAGAATGCTGGGTGCATTCAATCCTTTATTCATTCACTTGTTCGCTCATTCATTCGTTCATTCTTTCTTTCTTTTCTTTTTTTTTGAGACAGAGTCTTGCTCTGTCGCCCAGGCTGGAGGGCAGTGGCGTGATTTCGGCTCACTGCAAGCTCTGCCTCCCAGGTTCACGCCATTCTCCTGCCTCAGCCTCCCGAGTAACTGGGACTACAGGAGCCCACCACCACACCCGGCTAATTTTTTTGTACTTTTGGTAGAGACGGGGTTTCACCATGTTAGCCAGGATGGTCTCAATCTCCTGACCTCGTGATCTGCCCGCCTTGGCCTCCCAAAGTGCTGGGATTATAGGCATGAGCCACCATGCCTGGCCCTCATTCATTCATTCTTTATGCTCTACAGTGATTGCGTGTGCATGTGAGTGTGTGTGTGTGCATGTGTGTGTGTGTGCGTGTGTGTGTGTGTGTGTGTCTGCCCTCCCCAGCCTCCATGACCTTTGGAAGAACTGGCATCGAGCATATTCCCTCCCGCTGTATGGTACCAAGAAGCGGACTTTACTGAGAGTCCTCTTTCTTGTCTCCCTGTTCCCTCCTGGGTGCTGTCACACCAGTCAGCTGCCTGGGCACTTGGAGGATTCTGCCACAGCAACCATGGCTTGGCTCTCCCCAGGTGAGGCAATGCCTATCTGCTGCCCAGGTGACCAGCACCCTGGCAACTGGAGGAAAGCGCTCACCAACTCTCCCAGAACCTGGAAAGCCCAGCGCTGCCCCTGCCAGGAAGAAGTCGTCATCTGCGTCAAGCAGCACAGCTCTGCCCACCTAGCAGTCTCGCCTGCACTGGCACCTCTCCCTTGAGACATCCACCGAGTGGCCTTTTCAATCTGAAACAACTGCTCCCTTAGGAAAGTCATCAAAACCTATGAGTATCACCTCCTCGATGCCTTCCAAGGAGGCCATAGACAGAAAGGGCTTTCAGGCCCCAGGACAGTGGCCTACATATTCGGGAAGCTCTTTTAGGATTTCATTCCCTTAGCTATGTCTCACATTCCCCAGCCAGACAGTAAGCTTCACGTGGGCAGATATGCAAAGACAATGGAAATAAAGGGATGTCCCTCAGGCTGGTATGTTTTAAAGGAGTAAAAGAATGTCCTTAAAGTATAGTCAAGATCTTACAAAGGCACCAGATGAAGGAACTGGCCTCAACACATCAAAATAGAACTGTCCAACAATCTTAGGGACAACAAAGTGAACAGAACCTTCCATTCTGACTCACAGGACAGCACGGGAAGGGGCCACAGCCCACACACCTGCTGACCATTCTAGTCCTTGGAGCAGGACTCTGCAGAGGAAGCCAGTGGGGATTGGCACTCCTCTCCTTCACTGCATGGACTTCTCAGACAGCTTCGTGGGTATCACATGGCTGATTTATGCCCATTTTATGTCCTCCCCTTGGGAGTGGGCTGGTTCTCAGAAAACATCACACAACCCACTTTTCTGTCCCATATAAAAGTAATGGTTCCAAGTACGACCTTAGTATTAACTCACATATTATTAAATAAAATCTCTATAGGCAGTTATAACAGACTTAATATACCACATTAAATATGCATAAATATGTTCAAATATAAATAACATGTACATGTATGACAGCTATTTGTTCTATTTGAATGCACATATTATATACATACATGTGTTTACAGTTCAGCATTTCTTCCTGAAAGCTGAAAATACTTTGTTTTCATAACACAAATTCTAACAGAAATAAAATGTCCTTTAAAAACTGTACAAAACAAAACAAAAACACTAATGGTTCCCCATGCCCACAGGTAGAACATTTTCTAGGTCATTTTCCAAGCACCAAAGTTTAAAAGGAAAACACATCAAAGGGCTGAGAACTCCTCAGAAAAGGCTAGCAGGTAAAAGAATAAGAACTTTGGGAGCAGACAGAGCTGGGTGTGAATCCAGGCTCCCACATTTGATAACTAAATAAGGCAGGGCAATTTACTGGATCCTTGGGTGTTCTGCAACAGGGTTGATGTAGCCTGCCTCGCAGATAGATGTGAGAGTTCATGAGTTAAGAGGAGCACAGGTGCCAGCCTGACTGCCTGACACAGAGCTCCCTTCCCCAGGGAGGTGCTGTTTCTGACAGCTGTGGAAGATAGAAGAAGCTTGGTTTCTGCCTCCTGCAGACGCTGTTCTAGAATTCACTAAAGACACCAGGATGACAGCCCAGGGGTTTTATGGGCTATAAGTGTGGTTAGTTCTGTGATTCAACCACAGCCAAAGGCACGGACTTCTCCCCCTTGAGCCCCAGGCACATGGCGGGAGATCTGGACAAGAGTTAAGGAAAGCCAGGGTACATTCCTTCATGGAGTCTCCCTCTCCACCTCTGCACCCAGGCATCTCTGGGCCCATCTATGATTCTATAACTGTAGGCATCCAAAAGCATAAAGGTACATGTGTCTAATGGCCATGTATGATCAACCTTTCCACAATCTGATTCTTGCCTCTTCCAGTGCCTTCTTTGCTCCAGTACTGTGAACAGGCAAGGTCTGACTTTGTGAGCCTGTGTACATAATGTCGGCCGAATGTCTCTGTTCTTGTGTGAGAACGGGCATCAGCCAAAGGGAAACATTCTCACTGGGTGACACTGGGAGAAGCTGTCCAAGAGCCCTTGGAAGATACACCTTTCCGAGGCCTCCACTCTTCCTTTTTTGGACATGGCAAAAATCATTTCCTTGGTAGTAAATTTTTACCCAGTGAAACAACATGTTTTCCCAGCCCATTTTTGTTCCTTCCTTGCTCAAGCTAATGGGGCTTGATAAGAAAGAAGAAAATAACAATGGCACATTCCTACGCCTCCAAGTGAAGCCAGTTTCAGGCCTGCTGCTGGGCTGGGTCGGTGCCATTTTTCAGCAAGACGAGCCCAGCCAAGGCTGGAAGCTACACAGGACCTACTTCCCAAACACCTGTTTAATTAAAGATCTCAACGTTGGAGAACTCGCTGTTGAATTCCTAGGCCATCTGCACTCCATGTGTCTTACGGTCCTGGCCAATCACTAGGAGCTAGATCTTTTTGTGTTTACAGCACTTTCCCCGACACTTGAGATTAAGCATGGAATACAAAGTTGGTTCATTTTGCGCCTCTGATTAGGCAACAAATATGTGGTCCGTTTTCCAAACAACAACATATCCTTCCCTGTTGAATGAAACCAGCTGGAATCCAGGTCCCAACCTCTCCATGGATTCTCTTTGTCTATCCCTAAAGTGAGAGCTGGAGGAGAGTTCTGACAGGCCCCTTCAAGCTATGATCTTCTACAGAGACAAACTATGCAACTAATGGAGATCACATTGTTTGGTTCTTGGGTAATTACTTTCATCCCCAGAGCACTTGGTAAACATCAGCTGACTTTAGTTGCTTTCAAACCGGGCAGTGAATTGGCCAAGCCCATTCAACTTTCGCCAGCGTATGGTGCCTGCCACAGGCCCAGGGGAAACACACGTCCTCTCGAGCGTCATGCATCAAGATGTCCCCAGAGGAAGGGGACAAGTCATGTCTAATGTCAATCTAGACATGCTTGTTTGTCTTTTTTTTTTTTTTTTTTTCCAAAAAGCCATGAGGCTTTGGCCATTATCGTGAATGTAAAGCAAACAGATGTGGAGTTCAAACTAGATTTCCATTTACTAAAATTTTTGCCATTTTGTCCATCGACAGAGATTTTGGAATCTTTAGAAGGCAGTAGTTTCCAAACCTGGCTACCCAAGAGAACTGCCTGACTACATATCAGAATTTCTGGGGCTGAGGCTTGGAAAGCTGTGTTATTTCAAAGTTACCTAAATGAATCCAATGCAAAACTGCATCTAAAATTCACTGTGCCAAATCAATACTTCTCCAACTTTAATATGTGTATGACTCAGTGGGGATCTTGTTAAAATGCAGATTCTAATTCATTGGATTCTACATTCCTAACGAGCTCCCACGTGAGGCCAATGCTGCTGGCTCAGGGACCACACTTTGAGCAACAAGGTGCTAGACTGTTCCAAGTGGTATTTGGTTCTGTATCCATGCAACCTGCTCAGAGTTTCAGAAACTATTAGGTTGGTGCATAAGTCATTGCAATATTTAAGAGAGTCTAAGAGGGAAGTTAAGTTTTCAAAAATCAAGCAGCATGTTCACTAAAAGCGGGAGCTGAGCATGAAGATGGCCACAGTAGACACTGGGGACTACTAGAGGAGGAAGGGAGGGAGGCAAGGGTCAAAAACTAACTACTGGGAACTATGCTCAGTACCTAGGTAATGGCATCCCTCAGACCTCAGCATCACACGAAATACCTAGGCAACAAACATGCACATGCACCCCTGTATCTAAAATAAAAGTTGAAACTATTTTTTTAAATGGGGAAAAAAATCAAGCAGTGATTCTTAACTAGATTCTTCTCTAAGATAAAGCCTGCTGGTTATAAAAGAGTTGTTATTTTTGGAGTCTTATTAAAGACTCTAGCAGTCTAGCCAAAACAGAATGCTTTTCTGGTGTACGGACAGAGCCTTTCTTTAACTCCACCCTGCAGTGGTTGGGTGCCTACGGCTGCAATGCCTTGAGCAGGGCATTGTGTGCTTCCAGAAGGTTCTCCTCCCTTTAGGTCACTGGTGGGGTTTTGATTTCCTATGAACTCAATTCCCTGAATCTTGACTAAGTTCTTAGGAATACTACCCACAAAGAGATGACAAAAAGTACAAAAGATTCCAATGGGGAGAAAGGACAACATATTTCCTCCAACACAGAGCATCCCTTTTTTAACTGAGTACTCATGAACACGGTTTCTATATGCTGTAGATCCTGACTCCCATAATCGCCCCATCTCCCCAAGGGCCCCTCCTTCTCATTTCCTCTGAGCCTATTCCTCACCCATCCTGACCCGTATCATAGTCTGTGAACTCCTTGCCCCTCCCATCTACTCCCCATGCCAGCGCTCTCTTCCCAGCGCTCTGTCTCCATTCACAGTGCCACCGTTTTCCAGTGGCCAAAGGCTAGAGACCACAGTCATCCTGAAATCTTCCCTTCACATCCCACTCTCAAACAATTGCCAAGGCCAGGCAGTTCTTCTAAAAATCTTGCAAATTTCCCACTTTCCTTATATCCCCTACCCCAAAGACTCCAGGTCCTCACTGTCTTTTCTCTAAATGATTGTAATAACTTCATCACTTGTCTGGCAGCTCCAATCCCTCCCTGGTGAAAGCGCACTAAATATTAAACCTCCAGAACCACTAAAACACAAAAATGGCAAGTTTACATTTCCTCTTTAGAACCCTCATGGCATGCGCTTTATATTTTGGCAACACTGCGAGTTAAGCCTACTTTCCTATTCACACATGGGCAAAGCACATCTACTTTTACAGCAGTTCACTTCCTACAATATAGTTAGCCACGTGCATCGGAACCTCCAGTTTCTTGAAAGCAGGAAAAGGACCTTATTCACAATCATATCTTAAGCACCCCACACAGTGCCTGGCATACTAGAGAGTATTAAAACGAATTATACTGGAAATGAAGATACTTGACTCGAAGACTGTTCTGAAAGGAAGAGGGAAATTCAGTTAAGCCACCAGACACATTGGAAGAGACAAGTCCACCATCTACCTTATTGTGGCCCATCTCTCATTCCCAGAGGACGAAGACTATCTAGGGGACATTGGCTGACAATTCCAAATCCAACGGAGCCTCAGGCTGAGGCTTATAGTGCCTGGAGGCCTAGTCCTACCCTAGCCATGGCCCAGGGCTGATTTGAAAGCGTGCTCAACTTCCAGAAGTTCTAACATACTATGTGTGTCTTAGTCCTGTGGCGCTGCTCTGACAAGAATACTATAGACTGGGTGGCTTAACTAAGAGGCATTTATTTCTCCCAGTTCTGGAGGCTGGAAGTCCATGGTCAGGTAACCAGCACGGCCAGGTTCTAGTGAGAGCCCTCACAGGGCGGAGAGAAAGCTCAGGGTTCTTCATCCCCTTATCAGGGCACCAGTCCCAACGTGGGGGCTCCATCCCTGTGACCTCATCCAAGCATAATCACCTCCCAAAGACCCCACCTTGTAATAACGTCACATTGCAGATAACGGGCTTCAACATATGGATTTGGGAGGATACAAACATTCAGTTCATAGCAAAGCGCTTGGCCTGATGGAGTAAGGAATTTCCTCTTTCCTCCCGGGAGAGCTTGACATCCCAGAAGAGAAAGAACTTTATTCTCAACAATCACAGGAGGGAGGAACATAATAGAAGGGAAAAGATACACCTTCCTGGCCTGAAAACTGACATCAACAGGACCTCTCATGCGATACCCAGGAAACCTATTTTTCAAGCTGGCTGTGAGAATCCGCGGTGCGCAAATTCAGCCCCGGGATCAATCAGCCCAGCAGCAGCAGCAAACATTCCCAGCTGGGTCACTCTCAGAGCATGATCCTGAAATACACACGTGCACCCTTCCCACGCCTGCAGTGAGAAGACCCTGCCACCACTTCCGATCCTATCACAGCTCACCAGGGTGATCTTGTGCACATCAGTGACCTTCTGCATGGCAGCCTCCTTATGTCTAAAATGGAACTCCTGTCACCTGCCCCCACTAGAGCCTGCAGGCAAGAGAGGAGGGCAGACATGGCACACAAACAAGCATGTGAGGGCGCTGCAGAGGGCTGGGAACACACAACAGGGTGTGTCATGAGGCTGCTGACAGGTGAGGACAGGTCTAGATACTGGACAATGACCTAGGGGAAGGGGGTCCCTCACATACACACATTCCTGGAACCCAAAGCCTCCTAGGACAAGGTGCAGAAGTGCCAGATGGCTCTTTCACAATAACAAGTTACAAGAAACAGGCCAGTAGGTGACGAACAATATGAGTTTTTTTTTTTTTTTTTAGATGGAGCCTAACTCTGTCGCCAGGCTGGAGTGCAGTGGTGTGATCTCGGCTCACTGCAACCTCCGCCTCCCAGGTTCGAGTGATTCTCCTGCCTCAGCCTCCCAAGTAACTGGGATTACAGGCACACGCTGCCATGCCCAGCTAATTTTTGTATTTTTAGTAGAGACAAGGTTTCGCCATGTTGGCCAGGATGGTCTCAATTTTCTGATCTTGTGATCCGCCCGCCTTGGCCTCCCAAAGTGCTGGGATTACAGGCGTGAGTCACCGCACCTGGCTGAGTTTTTTGTTTGCTTTTTCACACAAAGTCTCACTCTGTCACCCAGGCTGGAGTGCAGTGGTGCCATCTTGGCTCACTGCAACCTCTGCCTCCTGGGTCAAGTGATTCTCATGCCTCAGCCTCCCAAATGGATGGGATTAAAAGGCGTGTGCCACCACGCCTGGCTAATTTTTGTATTTTTAGTAGAGACGGGGTTTTGCCATGTTGACTAGGCTGGGTCTCGAACTCCCAACCTCAGGTGATCTGCCTGCCTCAGCCTCCCAAAGTGCTAGGATTATAGGCATGACCATGTCCGACTGAGAATATGAACTTTTTGGTCACAGACCAACCCACTCTGCCAATCCCCTGCCCTCTCCCCACCCCTCTACCCCAGCAGGGTCCAAAGCTCCCCGCTCCTCATCTCTAGCAGACGACCCCATTGTAGCAGAAAATAGCGTGGAGGCTATGATCCAAGAGGAACTGGAAGCCCTGGAAATGAGGGGAAGAGGCTAAAGCCTGCTGGGACCATAGGGGTGGGGGAGAGGGAGCAAGAGAGAAAGAGCCTGAAACATGCCACCTCCCGGTCAAGGGGCGGCCACATGCCCTGGGAGTCTAGAAGTGCGGACCACACCCACAAACAGCGCAGGACTCAAACAGCCACGCCCTGCTCCCCATCACCCTTTGGACTTGGTAAGAGTTAGATTCGATTACATGAACCTAAAATAAATATTTGGATGGATTAAACACTTTTCAGGATTGCATGTTTACCTGGCTGAGGAATGTGGGGTGGCGCCCTTTCCCAGCCACCCCTCTGTGGGCACCAGCAGATTCCTGGATGTCTCCAGTGAGGAAGGCAGGGAGGCGAGGGAGTTACATGTGGGGCCAACCAGCTGGCTGACCTGCCAGACCACCCTTGCCCTCCCTCCCACCAAAAAGGCACAGTGCCCGAGTCCCACTGCTCACAATGCCTCTGCTCAGGAGTCACTTATGCTATACCAGTGGGGCAACACTGCTATTGGTACTAGGGATTCAAAGATAAATGACACACAGACCCTGTCTGTTTATAGTCTGGTTGAGAACGGACAAGGGACAAGGTAATCCCAACTCAGGATGGTGAGTGTCATGCTGGAGAGAAGAATGGGGGCATTTCCAAGTGAAACAGGCTTCCTGAAGAAGACACCAGACGGATCTAGAAGGATCCTGCAGCAGAGGCTATCATCCGCTAACATCTATTCTCCCAACCAAAGACTGCATTTTTAAGCTTCTCTCACAGTGAAGTGTGGCTACATACTAAGTTCTGGTCAGTCAGATATAAGTAAATGTAACATGTGCAATGTCTGGGTCGTGCCTTTAAAAAGAATTGGTGCATAGTCCCCTTGTCCCTTCTCTCCTCCTTCTAGTTGGGATGCAGATGTGATGGTAAGAGCCAGAGCAGCCATTTTGGACCCAGAGCTGAAAACTACACATTGAGCCTCCCTACCAGCCCTAAACCACCTGCCTGTGGACTGCAGCATGAGAGAGAAATAAAATTCTCTCCTATCTAAACCAGCGTTTTGAAGGTCTCTTTGTTACAGTGGCTTAGCATGTACCCTAATACAAGTGAGTAGGAGTTCACCAAAAGAAGAAGGTGGGGAACAGCACGTGCAAGGGCACAGAGACATTAGAGGCACTGTACAGTCAGAGAGCCAAGGGGAGCTTAACTGGAGCAGTTAAAACACGTGGGAGTGCACTGGAGCAGCCAGACACGTGGGAGGGCACTGTGAGAGCTGGGCTGGGGGTGGAGGATGAGATGGGAGCCCATCTATAAAGACATCGTGTGCCAAGCGAAGGAAGCAAAAGAGAACGAGGAGGCTAATGGAGGCAGAAAGGATGGTAAAGAGGAAAATAAAAGAAAAGAGAAAGATGAAGATGGAAAAGTAGAGAGAAAAGGAGGAGTGAAAACACAGCCATCCCCTCCTGCAGGTGGGAATTGGTACTGGCTCTGTCTTAGGAAATGTTTTCTCCAGTGAGACGCCCCACAGACTCTAGTCCTAGCCCCTTGTAGGTCAGCAAAAAAAAAAAAACTGGCATTAAGTTTTATGCTTTGATAATGTTTCTGAGTTAGCTTCAATCAGAACAATTTGACTTGCATATTTAAAAAAAGGACAAAAATCCCAAATGCCATAATAAAGTGCTCCCCAAAATGTATTCACTGACACTAAAGGGTTGCGTCAAGAGTCTGCTCATAAGTGCCTGCTCAATTGGGTTCTTAATAAACGCTTTTCCAATCAGTGTTAGCAGTAGTGGAGGAAATTCTAATAAAAAACAACTGGCCCAATGTACTTCTCCATACTTCTCTGCATCCCTCTGCCACAGACTTCCTAGAAGTTGCAATCTACGGTCACTGCTCTGCCTCCAAACCTCCCGTTCTTGACTCCAATCAGACTTGCTTCTCTTTCATTCCATTAAAGCCTCTCTCATCAAGGTCACCAATGACCTCCTCAATGACAAATCCAATGATCCTTTTTCATTCCCAGTCCACATCCTTCACACCTTCTCAGCAGCATTTGGCACAGTCAACCTCTCTCATCTTCTGCAGAGACTTACTTTCTTCATTAGGCTTCCATCACCCTCTCTTGGTTTGGGGACTTCTCAAAGGTTATCCTGGTCATCAGTATGAATGAGTCAGGAGACGAACTCAGGCCTTCTATTTGAGCCCAGTCTTTTCTTGACCCTCACACCCTAGCTGACCCAGAGCCCTGAACAGAGGAGACAAGTCAATAAATATTTGCTGAACTAAAAAATGCTCCTGGGGGCAGAATTTTACAGCTGGAAAGAATTTAGAAATCACCTAGTGTTCCGCCAAATGTGCCTTGACTGTACATTTGAATCACCTGGGAAATTCTAAAACCTAGGAGCCCATCCCAACCCAGTTAAGTCAGAACCCCTGGGAGGAACCCAGAAATCGATTTGAATGTACAGCCAAATTGAGAACTACTGATCTAGCCCAAAGGTGTACACAAGAGTGTCTTTGGAGGCTTATTTAAAATAAAATAGAGCTCTTGATTCAGGAGGTCTAGAGAGAGTCCCGGGAATCAGTTCTTTCACAAACATTCAGATGATGCCAGTGCAAGCGTTCGCACCTGCAGAAACACTAGACTAGCCCAGCCGTAAGACTGTGAGTGGTACAAGCGCAGGAACCACACTTTATCTTCGTAGCCGCTACCCCAAGCACAGTGCCTGATACAAAATATCAATGTAAAACCCAGTCGCTCACCTCATAACTGTTAGGATGATTACTGCTATGGTTTGAATGTGTCCCCCAAAGTTCATGTACTGAAATTCAGTTGCCACTGTGACAGTATTAAAAGGGTGGGAAATCCAACTAAAATTCTTAGGTTGATTAGAGCTGGGGCCTTTGGGAGGTAAATAAAATTAGATGAAGTCATCAGGATGGGGCCCCCATGATGGAATTGGTGGCTTTATAAGAAGAGGAAGACAGACCTGAGCTGATATTCACACTCTTGCTTTCTGGCCACATGACGCCTTCCACCGTGTGATGACACAGCCAGAAGGCCCACCAGATGCTGGCACCATGCTTTAGGACCTCTCAGCCTGCAGAACCATGAGCTAAATAGGCCTCTATTATCAATTACCCGGTCTATGGTGTTCAGTTATAGCAACACCAAAGGGACTAAGACAGCTGATATGATTTAAAACAACAATTAAAAACAAAAACAACAACAAAAAATAGAAAAAAAACAAGTGTTGGTGAGGACGTGGAGAAACTGGCACACGTGTGTGCTGTTAGTGGTAACGTAAAATTGGGTAGCCATTATAGAAAACTGTATGGTGGTTGTTCTCCCAAAATTAAATACAAAATTACCACATGATCCAGCAATATTACTTCTGGATATACATACAAAATAACTGTAAGGATCTTGAAGTGACAATGTTAATGACGGTACTTCATTCATGGGGTTTTATGAGAATCACATGTAACTAAAGCTCTTAACACAGTACCAGGCACAGAATTGGCCCTCAGTCAAGACTGGCAATAGCTTCATCTCAAGGAGGAGGAGGAGAAAGAAGAGGAAGAGAAGGGAGTGTGAGGGTGGGGAGCCCACCTCCTAAAAGAAAAGATAAAGAAGGAACTGAAAGCCAGGTTCTAGTCCGGAACCTTCCACTAGGTCCACAGTGGTCCTCCAGCAAGTCTTTCTCAGCTTGTTTGAGAAGGTGATACCTATACACCTGTGTTCACAGCAGCATTATTCACAACAGCCAGGAGGTGAAAGCAACCCAAATGTCCATCAGTAGATGAATGAATACACAAAAAGTGGTAATTCACACGGGAGAATATTGTTCAGCCTTAAAAAGGAAGGAAACTGGGCCAGGCGCAGTGGCTCACGCCTGTAATCGCAGCACTTTGGGAGGCCGAGGTGGGTGGATCATGAGGTCAGGAGATCGAGACCATCCTGGCTAACACGGTGAAACCCCACCTCTACTAAAAACACAAAAAATTAGCCGGGCATACTAGCGGGCGCCTGTAGTCCCAGCTACTCGGGAGGCTGAGGCAGGAGAATGGCGTGAACCCGGGAGGCGGAGATTGCAGTGAGCTGAGATTGCACCACCGCACTCCAGCCTGGGCGACAGAGCGAGACTCCGTCTCAAAAAAAAAAAAAATAGGAAGGAAACTCTAGCACGTGCTACAATATGAATGAACCTTGAGGACAGTATGCTAAATGAAATAAGCCACTCACAGAAAAGACAAATACTGTATGATTCCACCTATATGATATATTTAAAGCGGTCAAATTCATAGAAACAGAAAGTAGAATGGTGGTTATCAGGGGCTAGAGAGAAGGGAAAGAGAGTGTTGCTTACTAGATTTGGAGTTTTTGTTTGGCAGGATGAAGAAGTTCTGCTGCACGACAATGTAAATGTACTTCACACTACTGAACTGTGCACTTGAAAACGGTCAAGATTAGAAGTTTCTTGTTACGCATTTTTACTACAATAAAAAAGTGAATATTTGTAAATCAAAACATATTTCTTCATTGATTGCATTCTAAGTTCTATAAATGGTGCCTACTGAAATAATCAACCTGTGATCTAAAACAAAACCCTGTGAAGAAAAGTCCAGCAGCCATCCTGTGCTCCTGAGAAACTTAACTCCACCCAAACAGCCCACATCTCTTCTGTAGCCCCCATCTCCACAGAGGAATTAAAATTCAAGTATCACGGAATGGGAGCAGAGTGCTGGGGAGAAAGGGATGGAGAGGAGAAAGATGAAGGTGGAGAAGGGGTGGCAGGGAAGGACAGAAGCAGGAACAAAGAGGTCTGGACTATCATGTGGGCATCTTGAGCCTCTAGTAACTCGAATCAAAGAACAACACAGGCAGGTGGGAACACCAGCTTTGGGGTCAGATCTGGTTCAAATCCTGCTGCCCTCATTTTTTTAGCTTTGTAATTTTTTTTTTTTTTTTTAATACGGAGTTTCACTCTGTCACCCAGGCTGGAGTACAGTGGTGCAATCTCAGCTCACTGAAACCTTCACCTCCCAAGTTCAAGTGTTTTTTTGTTTTGTTTTGTTTGATACGGAGTCTCACTGTCACCCAAGGCTGGAGTACAGTGGCATGATCTCGGCTCACTGCAACCTCCACCTCCCGGATTCCAGCAATTCTCTTGCTTCAGATTCCCAAGTAGCTGAGATTACAGGTGCACGCCACCATGCCCAGCTAATTTTTGTATTTTTAGTAGAGACAGGGTTTAACCATGTTGGCCAGGCTGGTCACAAACTCCAGACCTCCGGTGACCCGCCCGCCTCAGCCTCCCAAAGTGCTGGGCTTACAGGCATGAGCCACCGTGCCTGGCCAGCTTTGTAATTTTAAACAAGTTTTTTGGTTGGTTGTTTGCTTGCCCCTAAAAACCTTGGTTTCCTCGTTTGTGAAAGGAGTTAATGATGGTACTTAATTCATGGGGTTTTATGAGAATCACATGTAACTAAAGCTCTTAACACAGTACCAGGCACAGAAGTGGCCCTCAGTCAAGACTGGCAATAGCTTCATCTCAAGAAGGAGGAGGAAGAAGAGGAAGAGAAGGGAGTGTGAGGGTGGGGAGCCCACCTCCTAAAAGAAAAGATAAAGAAGGAACTGAAAAACCAGGTTCTAGTCCGGAACCTTCTACTAGCTCCGCAGTGGCCCTCCAGCAAGTCTTTGTCAGCTTGTTTGAGAAAATAAGGCCTCTGAGGTCTCTTCTGTCTGGAAAGGTTGGTGAATCCGAACGCTCTGGGGCCCAGTTGAGCTCCCTGCCCTCACTACTCCCTGCCTAAACCTCTTACCTCTGCAGGGCTAAGGAGGCCCTCTGGAGGATGCAAGAGGAAAAGACGATAAAAAAAAAATGGCTGGGAGATGCCCACACTGTGCCTCTGCACACAAAATGAGGGCATGACCTTGTAGACCTGTTAGCAAGTAGGAAGAAAACTTGCTAAGAGGGTAACCTGAAAGGGGAAGACCTCCTCATCTGATGTTATTATATTTAGGAGCACAATTAAGTTATTTTCCAGATGGTCTCATGTCATATGTATATTACACTGTGCATCAGCGTTACATTGTATGCAAATTAGTTTAATGCACATTGTTCTAAATGTTGTTGCACTATCTAAATGTTATAATGTATAAACACTGCCATATTTCCTAAGATTTGCTCTAAAATAAGGATGTTCTAATATTTCCCTCTGGACCTCTTTCAAGACTTTAAATAGGCATCTTCAAAAGGCACTTCGGGGTCGGGTATGGTGACTCATGCCTGTAATCACAACACTTTGGAAGGCTAAAGTGTGAGGATCGTGTGAGACCAGGAGTTAGGGACCAGCCTGGGCAATATAGCGAGACCCTGTCTCTACAAAAAATGAAAAATAGAAAAATTAGCTGGGCAGGACGCAGTGGCTCACACGGGCAATCCCAGCACTTTGGGAGACTGAGGTGGGCAGATCACTTGAGGTCAGTAGTTCCAGACCAGCCTGGCCAATGTGGTGAAAACCCGTATCTACTAAAAATACAAAAATTAGCCAGGCGTGGTGGCATGCACCTGTAACCTCAGCTACTTGGGAGGCTGAGGCAAGAGAATCAATTGAACCCAGGAGGCAGAGGTTGCAGTGAGTCAAGATTGTGCCACTGCACTCCAGCCTGGGTGACAGAGCTAGACAATATCTCGAAAAAAAGAAAAACATTAGCTGGGCATAGTGGTGTACACCTGTGGTCCCAGCTACTCGGGAGACTGAGATTGGAGGATTGCTTGAGCCTGGGAAATTGAAGCTGCCATGAGCCATGTTTGCACCACTGCACTCCAGCCTGGGTGACAGAGTGAGATTCTGACTCAACAAAAAAAAAAAAGAAAAAGAAAAAAAAAGAAAAAGCACTACTTCTTAGGGACTCAGGAAAAGACTGAGACACTTTTCTTCTTTAATATGCTAAAGAGGTTGTTGATCCAAAAAGCAAAAAATGTACTCATCAAAATAAGCACTGTTCACTCATCCATCCATTCATCCATTCATTCATTTAACCAATATGTATTAACCAATGTGTAATAACTCAATGTGTACTCCATATTGAGTAGTGTAGAATGGATTAATATTTTTCTTTTTTTTTTTTTTTGAGACGGAGTCTCGCTCTGTCGCCCAGGCTGGAGTGCAGTGGCCGGATCTCAGCTCACTGTAAGCTCCGCTTCCTGGGTTTACGCCATTCTCCTGCCTCAGCCTCCCGAGTAGCTGGGACTACAGGCGCCGCCACCTCGCCCGGCTAGTTTTTTGTATTATTTTTAGTAGACACGGGGTTTCACCGTGTTAGCCAGGATGGTCTCGATCTCCTGACCTCGTGATCCGCCCGTCTCGGCCTCCCAAAGTGCTGGGATTACAGGCTTGAGCCACCGCGCCCGGCCCAATATTTTTCATTATTTGTCTTCAAACGTCCTTTTACAAGTATAATTCAATCACAAGTTTTTATCTACCTCTATTCCCTTAGGGAAGTCTAAGGTGTTACTACCCTGTCATTATAAGTGATAAAAATGAGGTGGTCATGGTTCGTGTACAGAACAAAAAATACACATCAGGAACCCAACCAGTCCCCCCGCTAACTAGCTTTATGTCCGTTTCCCCATTTTTAAAGTGGGAATATCATGCCTGAATATTTTGGAGGATTCAATGAGATAAGAGATTCCACTGGAGGAAATGCCACCTAAAATGTATTAATAGAGCCTATTACTATTAAAGAAGAAATGCTTTTCTCTGGGTCGTAGAAGAAATAAGAGGGAGAGCCATTAACTAAATCTATTATGTATAAGACTGGGTCTGATGGTCTCACACTATCAGTGTTACAAGTATCCTCTCGCTCACCCACTCAGTGTCTGTTTCCCGGGCCAAAGGAGGAAAGGAGCGAGCGGCATAGAAGATAATTTTGAGGGGACATTATATTTCCAGTGCCCATTTGCAGAGTTATTTTGGAATATCAAGTAGCTGTAAGGATTGGACAATTTGAGCAGAAAGAGATAATTCCTCTAACGCCTGGTCAAAAGACATCCACTCATCTATCTTTCAATTATATCAGCAAATACTTACTAAACGACATCTACATTCTTGGCATCGTGCTAGGCATTGTGGATACCAAAGTGAATAAATCATGAAGACCACATATCCTGATGACAATGCAATTAAGTTATAAATGAAAAACAAAAAGATAATTTAAATCCCCATAAATGTGTAAAATTCAGAAACTCATCACTAAATAAATCATGGACAATAAGAAGTGATTACAGGGAAAATTAAAAATTCTTACAACTTAATAGCAATAAATACCATACATCCAAACTTAGAGGTCACACTAAAAACTACGTAGTCTTAAGTGCTGACATAATGAAAGAAGAAAAGCTTACAGTTAATGAGCTGAGCAACCCGCTTAAGAAATTAGAAAAGGGGCCGGGAACAGTAGCTTATGTCTGTAATCCTAGCACTTTGGGAGGCCAAGGCAGGCAGCTTACTTGAGCTCAAGAGTTCGAGACCAGCCTGAGAAACATGGCGAGCCCCTGTCTCTACAAAAAATACAAATATTAGCTGGGCAGGATGGTACACGCCTGTGGTCCCAGATACTTGAAGCCCAGGAGATCAAAGCTGCAGTGAACCGTGATCACGCCACTGCACTACAGCCTAGGCAACAGAATGAGACTCTCGAAAAAAGAAAGAAAGAAAAAAATTTAAAGAGAAACAAATCCAAAACATAGAAAGAAAATAATAAAAAACAGAAATTGATGCAATAAAAAAGCAAAAAGAAAAGAAAGAGATAGGGGAGAGCAACAAAGCCAAAAATTTCTTTTTGAAAATACCAAACTGATATGCCTCTGGCAATATCTCTGCCTGTTTTCTTTTTGTTTTTTGTTTGTTTGTTTTTTGTTTTTTAATTAAAGAACTAGCACAAGGCTGGGTGCAGTGGCTCATGCCTATAATCCCAGCACAAAGTTAGATCATTTTAACTTTCCAGAGAATAGGAAAGGAACAATATCTCACTCTATCAAGCTTATATGTGGACACCAAAACTAGCAAGAGTAATTTAAAAAAGAAATGTGGCAGGTCATTCTAATTTATAAACATTGATGACAAAAGTCCTAAACAAAATGTTAGCCAAACAAATCCAGCAGTATATTTTAAATAAATCATATTATAACATGGCCAAAGATAATGATGGTTATACACGGTAAAAGTCTACCATTCTTTGCCTTTTATTTTTTGTTGTTCCTAAGGGCAGGATGAGAAAGAGCAGCTCAAAAGAATTCAGGTGGCCAGGCACAGTGGCTCACGCCTGTAATCACAGCACTTTGGGAGGCCGAGGTAGATGGATCACTTGAGGTCAGGAGTTTGAGACCAGCCTGGCCAACACAGTGAAACCCCATCTCTACAAAAAAATTACAAAAATTAGTCAGGCGTGGTGGCCAGCTCCTGTAATCCCAGCTACTCGGGAGGCTGAGACAGAGAATCGCTTGAACGTGGGAGGTGGAGGTTGCAGTGAGAGGAGATCGCGCCACCGCACTCCTGCCCAGGCGACAGAGCGAGATTCTTTCTCAAAAACAAACAAACAAAAAAGAATGCAGGTGAGGCACTAGGCATTTCTTCAGATGTTCTATAAAGAGGATTCATGGTATTATCTACCTGATAACTTTTAATGAAAGGGAGAGTTAGTTCTCTTTGGGGGCAGTATTGTTACCTGCCTACCTGAGGACAAGTGAGCAGCTCAGATGGCAGCTCCAGGCCCCTCCTTTCATTACTAGGGACCATCCCCTGATGTCATGGAAAGATGTGTGTATGACTGAGATAGTGTATCCTTTAGTGAGTGAGTGCATCCTTTGTTATCTGTCACTGTGGGCTCAGAACAAACTTTGGGTCCTTCTGTTTCTTCTCTCCATGCGGAAGCTGGGATTCCAGGTATGGCTCTTTGCCTCCCACCATCCGAACTTCCTTCATCCGGTAACAGCACCCTAATTTTCCTTTAAGGAACTGCCTTTCTGCACTTTTAGTCCATGCATGGCAGGTAGCTTTGGACCCACTGCTGGTTCCAGGGGTGGGCTTGGGATGTAGGCTTGCTAAATCAAAGCCCATGTGTTGCTAGTCATTGTGATGAACTCAGGGATGGGCTTGTGACCCAAGCTGGCTACTAGAGCCCACCTATGACCTTTTGCCAGAGCTCGAGATTGAGGCAATCTCTCTGGGTTGTTAAACTAGTAAGACATAAGCCTGGAGCTACCAATGGCCTCCACTTGAGAGATCCTGCCCTGAGAATGAAGAAGCCTATGTTTTGGAGATAGGCATTGGAGAGAGAGAAAAAAATGAAGGCCATATGACACTACTTAAGCCCTTGCACTCAGGCATGTCTGAAGCTAGCTCTACTTCTCAACTTTCGGTTATGAAAAAACAAATTAGGCTGGGCACGGTGGCTCATGCCTGTAATCCCAGCACTTTGGGAGGCCGAGGTGGGCAGATCACGAGGTCAGGAGTTCAAGACCAGCCTGACCAATATAGTGAAACACACACATTAAAGCACACATATTAGCTGGGCATGGTGGCGTGCAACTGTAGTCCCAGCTACTCGGGAGGCTGAGACAGAAGAATTGCTTAAACGTGGGAGGCAGAGGTTGCAGTGAGCCAAGATCAAGCCACTGCACTCCAGCTTGGGCGACAGAGTGAGACTCCATCTCAAAAGAAAGAGAAGGAAGGAAGGAAGGAAGGAAGGAAGGAAGGAAGGAAGGAAGGAAGGAAGGTAGGNGAAGGAAGGAAGGAAGGAAGGAAGGAAGGAAGGAAGGAAGGAAGGAAGGAAGGAAGG
The DNA here is from genome assembly GCF_003255815.1 of Theropithecus gelada. Lineage (NCBI taxonomy): Eukaryota > Metazoa > Chordata > Mammalia > Primates > Cercopithecidae > Theropithecus > Theropithecus gelada. Next base: position 93,323,143 of record NC_037675.1, read on the forward strand.
AAGGAAGGAAGATGTGTTTATGTAGTACATTGTTGTTTTGCTTAATCTACTTGGAGCTGGGTTTCTGTCAGTTGCAACCAAAAAGTCCTGATGACTAATACACTGAATTTAATCAAATTTCTCTATAGCTTTATGGAGACACAGAGTCCTAATATTGGCGTTTGCTTCATCAAAAATCAGAGCACCAAGAGTAACAAGTGAATGTATTTCATTTTAAAAGGTAAATGAGAAATTTGCCCTATGTTCCTAGAAATCTCTGCAGAGCACGCCAGTCTAAAGTTGTCCTTCTTAACCTTTTTCATGTTGAGGCACACATAGAACATTACAAAGGTGTGTAAGGCACAATGGAGTGGGCAAATTGGCCCAAGGACTCAGCTCTCTGAAGCCCCTGCCAACCAACACAAGAACTGAAGAGATCAATATCCAGGTACCCGTACCACCCGTGAACCAGTTGGGAGGGTCACATCTAGAATAAGGTAAAGGTGGGAGGTCAGGGAAGCTGTTTCAAGGGACAGTCCTCACATGAGTCTTCTCTTAACAAGATGGGTGACCTGCCTCATCTGATGGTACATTCCTCATCCTCCACACACCATTTGGGAACAAAGTGCTTCTAAGTGATTCGAAGCTTTTCAGAATCAGCCTGCCAGCACCCAGCTGTTTCTGCACAGTCAGGCTTTCTGGAGTGTGTGGCTCTGGATTCGTGGGAAGGACTCCAGTTCTGCTGAAACTGCTCCTGCTCTCTACAGCAGACCAGATTTTCAGCCAAGAAACAAGAGGGCAGAAGGTCAGGGGACTGGGGGCGGAAGAAGGAGTATCCACAGAGCTGAGCCAAAAGAATGACATTATTTAAGATATGATTGAAGAGTCTCTCCAAGACTGGCCAAAAGAGGAATTTGATTTGAACTCTGAGGGCTTAAGAATGCTGAGCACCCAGTTTGTAGATTCTTCTGTTGACCTGTTGGGGCCAAACAAGGATGGAAGGATGGAAAGAGCATCTTTTCTTTATAAATCCAGTAGCTTGACTTTGTCTATGAGTGCACACAATCTAAGGAAAGGCATGTTGCTGTTGCTGTGTTCTAACAACCTCATCTTCCTGTTTATCCAGCACTTATTACTCAACTTTCTTGGACAGCTGACCTATCAACAAGCCAACAAACATGATTGACCCTGTTCTATCTGCAAGACAGGAGATGGGGGTATGAAAGAGACATAAAGATAACAGAACATGAAGCTTTAATGTGTAAGTGACATAAGCACATTCCTAAGTCTAAGGTAGATGGTGAGAAATGTCCCAACAGAGGCACAAGCACGGTGTTTTGGGAACTCAAAGAAGGGGAGGTTCCAATGGGCTTGAGATGAGACCAGTAAAGATTGAATAAGGCCTCTGGGAAGAAATCACAGATTAAGGTCATTAAGGATAAGAAAAAAGAATGGCAGCCGGGCACTGTGGCTCATGTGTGTAATCCCAGCACTTTGGGAGGCCGAGGTGGGTGGATCACTTGAGCCCAGGAGTTCGAGGTCAGCCTGGCCAACATGGTGAAACCCTGTCTCTAGTAAAAATACAAAAATGAGCTGGGCATGGTGGCGTGCACCTGTAATCCCAGCTACTTGGGAGGCTGAGGCAGGAAAATCATGTGAACTTGGGAGGTGGAGGTTGCAGTGAGCGAGATCGCACCACTGAACTCCAACCTGGGTGACAGAGCAAGACTCTGTCTCGGAAGGAAGGAAGGAAGGAAAGAAGGAAGGAAGGAAGGAAGGAGGGAGGGAGGGAGGGAAGGAGGGAGGGAGGGAGGGAGGGAGGGAGGGAGGGAGGAAGGAAGGAAGGAAGGGGAAAGGAAAGGAAAGGAAGGAAAGAAGGAAAGAAGAAAAGATATTACGGGGGGTCTCTGACCTCAAAAGGGTCCCGGCTGGAGGAAGAGGGCTGTGTCCTGTGTTATAGGGTGAATCATGTCCCTCCAAAATTCATATATTCAATTCCTATCCCCCAGTACCTCAGAATGTGACTGCAATTGGGGACAGGGTCTTCAAAGAGGTAATTCAGTTAAAATGAGCCCGTTACGGCAAGCCCTACTCCAAAATCTCTAGTGTCCTCCTAAGAAGAGGAAACTCAGACACAGACACCCACAGAGGAAAGACACAGTCAAGTAAAGGAAAGGAAAGACACAGGGCCAGCTATAAGCCAATGAGAAAGACAAGGAACAGATCCTTCTCTTGCAGCCTTCAAAAGGAGCCAACCCTGCCGACACTGTGATCCCAGACTTCTGGCCAGCAGAACCAGGAGACAATACATTTCTGTTGTTTAAGCTGCCCAGTCTGTGGTGCTCTGTTATGGCCACCTTAGCAAACTAGCACATTCTGTGGGCTTTCCCCCGGCCCTGAGCACCTCCCAAGCTTCCAGAGGGAAGTAGACGGCCTTGTCCTTCCCCCTCCCCTGGATGGTCTCAGAGTTCTTGTTGACTAGAACTTATTAGTGTGCGTGTGGCTCTCGGGGCTCAATCTGGAGTCCCACACACTCTTCCCCACGGTCAGTAGGCTGTGCTGGAATGCAATCCTGGCAAGCCTTCCCTCCTCCTCAGAGTCAAAAGCCAAGTTGCACTATCTCCTGTTGTCTTGATGACTTTCTATTTTATTAACCCATTTGTGGCTTGTCTGCCTGCTAATGTACCAGGGTCTCCTGCCCCATGTTTTCTGTCTTTGGAAGGAGATGATGCTAGCGGTCAAATTCATTCAATGTACAACTATTTATTGAGCTTGAATATGGAAAGAATAAGGCTCTATGATTTACAAAGAGGACTGGTCACTTACTATCCCCAGTGTCTCGAAATTAATGAATTATCTAAATGAATCTTAAAGATCATCCTCCAACCATGGAGAAGTGACTTACTCAAGGTCATTCAGTTGCTGAATCTGATCTCTTTCCACAACTCATGATTTTTGGGGATTAAGAAACCAGAGACTTTGGGCTTCATTCAGCGCTGCAAATGGCCTGCTACGTGATCTTGGACAAATTCTGTCATATCACATACCTATCCTCCAGATTTCTCAACCAAACTATAAATGTCCCTTCTTGGTGAAGACTTCCTCAACCCCCTTGGGCAGAATCAGCTGTTCCCAGGATTCTCAGTCCACAGCAGCTTTGTGGTGCTTTACCCAAGAGTTGCCAACCCTCCTCCCTGCAAGCCTCCAACCCACATACTCCATTTCCTGTGGCCCCCACCCCGGATGGTAGGATGAAGTCTGAACCAGGTCAGCCCAAGCCTACCCTCAGCACTCCCTTGGCCAAAGCAATATCTTCGGGGGATCTATCATTAGAACTGGTCTGCAACTCCTCTTTGTCAGGGAAGATAACATTTCATGGTTAAAACCCAACTCCAATCTGGCAAAATTTCAACTTTGTTCTTCTGACGCCAAAGGCTAGTAGGCCTGAGACAAAGAAGGTTCTGAAAGTACCACTTTGGGAATTCTAAGAGGTGTTCTATGCAAGCCAGTCACGACATCTTAATTCTCTTACCCAGATGTCCTGTGGCTTGGTTGGAATCCTGAACCCAGAAAGTAAAATCCGTTACCTGGGATTTTATAAAAATTATCCATGTAATCTTTACCCAAAATTAATAATGACCCTTAGAAAAGGCTCAAGTATGAAAAAGTTAAAGAAAAAGGTAGTAAAGGAGAGAAGAGATGAGACAAAGTGGCTCCCAGAGTCTCTGCCAACGCTTGTCCGTCTTCCCTCTCAGGTGCAAGATGATTGATTATGAAGCAAGAGGTTCCAGCTGAGCCTTCAGCCAGTAGCCAGCTAACAGGTACTTAGCAAGCACCAACTACGGGCCAGGCAGTGGGGATGCAGCAGGTAACAAGGCAACGTTTCTTCCCCTCATGAAGTTTACAGCGAAGGGATGGGAAAATCAACAAACAAATACATAAAAAGCCACCAATCAGTGGCTCTCAAATTGCAGCCCCCGGGCCAGTAGCATCAGCACGACCCAGAAGAACACATCCCACCCCAGACCCCAGAGTCAGAAACTGGGCAGCAATCTGTGTTTGAAGCCGTCCAGCGGATTTAATGTATGCTCAAGCCTGTGCTGGAAAATGATGAGGCTGTGACTGGGAGTTAACTGCGGTGTAATTTCAGACAAGGCGGCCTGTGTAGGACTCTAAGAGGTGCCATCTGAACTGAGCTGAAGCCCAAGAGGAGAATGAGCCCAAAATGTGAAGAGCCAGGAGAGAGTTCCAAATAGAAGGAAGAGAAAGTGCGAAGGCCCTGAGGTCCGGAAGGGCCTGGTATGTTCGGAGAAGAGAAAGGAGCCGGCATGGTGCCTATGACCAACCAGGGCACCTTGTGGGATGGCCTAAAAGGGCCTAAAGCTGGCAGGCCCACATGCTGCTCGGCCTAAATCACAAGCGAACTGTGGGATGTGGGACAGTCATGGAGTCCTTCCACATATTCTTTAAAACGAAGGGGCGGACAGGCACCGTAGCCTATAATCCCAGCACTTTGGGAGGCCAAAGCGGGTAGATCACCTGAGGTCAGGAGTTCAAACATGGCCAACACGGCAAAACCCCATCTCTACTAAAAATAAAAAAATTAGCCGGGCATGGTGGCACACGCTTGTAGTCCCAGTTACTCAGGAGGCTGAGGCACAAGAATTTCTGGAACCCAGGAGGCGGAAGTTGCAGTGAACTGAGATTACGCCACTGAACTCCAGCCTGGGTGACAGAGCAAGACTCTGTCTCAAATAATAATAACAATAATAATACTAAAGTTAAAAAATAAATAAATAAAATGAAGGGAAGAACATTCCTGGGCCTGCCTTCCTCCCTGGGCTGTTTTGAGAATTCCATGAGCTGGTGGACACGAAAGCATTTGGAAGAGCGAGAGGCAGTGTTCCAGTGGGAATTACTACAATGAAAGGACCCATGGCACTAACCGCAGGACCCAGCCTCCACGGGGCGAAGGGGAGGCCACAACAGACCACAGGCCAGTGCCGCCTGGCCCCCAGCCACTGTCTGCTCTCTGGAGAGAAATGCGATGGAGGCGATCCTGGAAAAAGGATCCGTTGAGGAGGTCTGAGGTGGGATTTTCCAGAGATGTCTGACAGTGGGATCGCTTACATCTCTACCTTGTTGGCCAATCTGGGAGGATTCTTGGCTTCCTAAGGAGCTTGTGTTTTGCTCCAGCTGCTTGCAAACTTCCCCCAGGAGTTATAACGTCAGTATCAGTTTTCTCACAGGACGAGACCAGGTCCCATCATCATAGTGAGAGCCAATTTCATCCATCCACTGACGCCCCTTTTTCAGGGGTCTTGGCAAAGGGCTCATCTCTGTTTCAAGCTTAAAGGAGACTTTGATCAGGACCCTGAGAACATGGAGGTGATGTAATTACGAGGTGACCCAGTTATTAGCCCCTATAGCTTAGACTACATGCAAAATCACTGCCTCACATGATAAGACACCATTTCTGAAAGCTGCCTGTCTCCAGAAGCCACCCTTCACCTGGTTGTCAGAAGCATCTTCGCATCCTGAATGGTCAAGGCTGGAGGGAGCCTCACAGATAATGGCCCAGCCCCTCTCATGCAGATGTGAACTGGAGCCCCAGAAAGAGAAGGAACTAGAGCACAACACCCAGTGAGCTTGTGGCAGTGCTAAGGCTAGACTAAGCAGAAATCTTCAAATAGGCTTGTAAACATTTCACTCCCCTGCTCAAAAATCAGTGTTCACAGAATAAAGCCCAAGTCACCTGCATGGCATTCGAGGCCCCACAGTCTGGTGGGGAACCATGAGTGCCAACCTTCTAAGCCTCATCTCTTATTCTATGCTGCCCTGCCCACAACCCGTGCCCAGGCTGCAGCCACACTGGGTGTCCTAAGTGTGCAGGTGACTGGTTGACTCATGACCAAGGCTGCTCACCATGCAGTGAACTTTCTTGCCTCCATGTCTGTGCCCACGCTGTTCCTTAACCCTGAATGCCCTTCCTCGTCTCTGACAAGGAAATCCTATTAAATCCTGCAAAGACTAGCTAAAGACCACCATAAACATTCACTTTCCTTGTGGGCACTCCCATAGCACCCGGGACATATTGCCCTCATCAGTCACATCTGACACTGGCTCATGAAGAGAATCTGATGAGTTATGTACACCCCCTCCCAAACCCCCACTCACACCCAGTCAGCAGAGAGATCCTGAGGGCAGGGATGGCGTCTTGTTCATCCTTAGACCTTCCTAGCCCTTGACAGTGTCTGACACAGAAAAGTGATCAGTCAATATCTGTTTAATCAAATGGACACACAGATGTGCAACACCTGTCCATAGGAAAGCTTCTGTGACCACTCCAGCCAGAGCCAACGAAGTGTCCCATACCTACACATGTTGCCATCCTATTTCACTGGGCTACGTATAATTATTTGGGTTTCATATTTCCTGCCAACCCACCTAACTCCTGCCAAGAGGCTGTGAACTCACCAGGAGGTGATAATGTCTGATAAATTATGCCTAGTGTTCCATTATTGGAACGCTAAGCATGTGGGAGTTATTTATATCCTCCTGTTCAAGGTCATCACCAAGGTCTGATTGCAAAAATTTTAAAAATTGCAACATCAGGCTTAAATGGGTTAATCTTTACATGCACAGCTCAGACCTCAACACATAAATGGTAAATGGATAAATGAATTCCATCAATGGGTCATAAGTTGACCTATGTAGAAACTAATATATAATCCATTTCTCTTTCTCATTTGAATCCCACATATACAGTTCACTCAGGTAGCTTTTCTGCTCATTTAACAAATATTTATCAGGCACTAGAAAAATACAATGGTGACACCAGGTGTGGTGGCTCACGCCTGTAATCCCAACACTTCGAGAGGCAGAGGTGGGCGGATTGCCTAAGCTCCGGAGTTTGAGACCAGCCTGGCCAACACGGTGAAACCCCATCTCTACTACAATACAAAAATTAGCTGGGCATGGTAGCACGCGGCTGTAGTCCCAGTTACTCGGGAGGCTGAGGCACGAGGATTGCTTGAACCTGGGAGATGGGGGTTGCAGTGAGCCAAGATAGCACCACTACACGAGAGAAAAAGAAAAAGAAAAAAAAAACACACAATGGTGAATAAGACAGAAAGCTCTATTGGGTGGAGAGTTGTTAAATAAATAATCGCAAATGTCTATTTATCACAGCTATGGAGTGTGAGCTGGAGGATAAGTACAGGGTGCTATGGCACCCCTGAGTCCACTCTGAGCTCTCAGTTGCCCCAGCAGTCCTGTCCCATCATACTTCATCCCTGTCCCCGCGGAGAAGGCCACCCCTCACTCGGCTCAGATGCAGAAAACAGATGACCTGTCTTTTTCCCTAATGGAATGAGGCAGAGTCAGGGTTTTTTGTGTCTTTGCATTGTTTCATATAATCGCCCTCCAATTCTTAACCCCCCCTCCCATGGAAACTGTTGAAGATGCCAATTTCATACTGATTCCGGATGCAAAGTCTGTTGTGTCTGACCTCACTGATTCCTGGGGGACATGTTAAGACCTGTGAAATATGTAGAGCTCATAAATCAACTCTGGCTGGATTTCCACAAATGTTTCAGTTTGAAAGAAAGTCAGACAGCACTGACAAGACCCCAAGTATTCTGCTTCCCCGGCCCCAACATACCCGCCGGCCCCAGAGTCTGTGGATGCTGGCTGCCTGCAGCAGGGCCCAGCACTGGCTGTCCCCATCTCCCCTCTGGCCCGGCTCCGACAAGCTGGAGGAGAACAGGCGGTCAGTCCTTGACATCTAGTCTGTTGTCTGAGGCCCTCTGGAGGGAAGGAATCCTGTGAATGTCCTTTCCCTGCCAGCCCCCAAGGAGATGGCCCAGAGACCCTTCCCCAAGCATGCTCCTCTGTTTCCAAGACAAACAGGAGCCTCGGGATGGTTGTTGGGCTCCAGGGGGTGCCAGTGACATGTAATACAACTGAGCAGTGCCCTCTGGAGTTGTGCAAAGAGCTAGCGCTGGCTGGTGGTGAAGCCCTGGCAGCCAGTCTCTCCCACGGCAGGAGAACAAAGCTGTGGCTTCAAGGTACGAAGGGCACAGCCTCCCACAGAGTTTCCCCTTAGGGAAGGGGACAGAGGACGTGGGTTTATCCGCAAATTAATCTGACTGGAAGGTTCTTCACGGGCATCGTTTTCCATTAGCCCATCAGTGCTGCTGTACATTAGATTAGACTGTATCCAACACTCACGGAGCGCCCGTGGTGCCCAGCATCTTGCTGGGTGCAGGACGGCCACAGTGCCCATGGCCCTGGCCCACAGGGCACTCAAGGAACAAGGAGACTCTTGGTCACCTTAGTCTCCACTTGACACCCAGTACAGTGGGAGGAGTCAGCAAGGGGTGCGCTGGAGGTGAGTGCTGGGAGACTGAGTGGCGAAAACAGTGGCGCTCCCCTCTGGCTAGCCTGGGTTCAACAGCACCCACGCTCTTCCTTCCTGCCATTCATTCATTCAAAAATCACTCCACGAGAGCCCCACTCTGCCAGATGCTGTGGATAAACAGTGGAGGCTGGCACTGTGCCTTTGTCTCAGGAATCCCCCTGCCAGGCACCCCACCCACTTCCCTGAACCCCCGACAGCCATGCCCTCCATTATGAAAGACGAAAGCCTGTGGGCACCTGCCTGCCCTCTGTGCACATACCTGGGGCTGCTGGGAAGCCCTGGCCTCTCTGCCTCCATGCTCAAGGCCCAGGGCTGGCTGCTGGAGGGAGGCTCTCTGGCTCGTGGGTCTCTCTGATGAGGTGTCAGCCCAGCTCACCAGCACTTCCCCAGTCCCAGCCTGCCCGGCCTGTGTGGTACATGTGTCCACAGAGGATGGCAGCCCAATGGATAGGAGAACGAAGGTACCCAGGTAGCTCTTCAGCACTCCCAGAGTCTAAGACGACCCCAGAGAAAGGCTCAAAAGCTGCCTCTGTGACCTGAGTGAGGTCAGAGTGGAGACAGAGCAGGAGAAGTGTCAAGACATGATCACGAATTGAAAGGAGGTCCCTCTTCTTCTCCCTCCCCAACTAATGCTCCTTCCCCAAACTTCCCCATCTGAGATAAGTAGCCAGCAAGCACGAAAAGCTGAGGTTTAGATGCTTCTCTAAGGAGCGTCGTAACATGCACCTCCGACTAATTTAAAAGACATGTGCTGAACAGTCAGCCCAGCTCCGGCCCCGGCATTCGAAGCTATTTACAACCTTGAAGGTAGCTTCAACCTCCTGCCCTCCAGGCAGTGCTCTCTGGAGACTTGGTAATGCAGCCACTTTTGCCAGACCGGAGCTGAATGGTCCTGCCATTAAAAAGTCCACACTTCATCCATCCTCTGCAACACCACTTGCTTTTCGCACACAACTGGCTAATTCCAGAGTGGAGTAGAAATAAAAGAAACATGACCAGACCAAGGAACATAAGATGAGAGCCAAGAAAAACTTGTAGGTCAATGAAAAGACTGCCACGCTAGACACTGGGGAAGTGACCTACTACACAAAGGCACCAAGGGCTGGGCATGGCCCACCAGTGGGACCCCACCCAGAACGTGAGGCCAGCCAGTGCAGCGAACCTCACCAGACCAGTGCCAGTAACCAAAGCCAGCTACCACTGGGGGTGGGAGGGACTTCCTCACAAACGGAGACTTGGTAGGGTCCCGGCAGATGTCAGTAGGCACGTGTGCTGTTGAAATACACGCAACAGAGAAGAGCCGCATCACCTGGGCAATCCAGGTGGGAAAGGGTTAACGCAAAAAAACGATGTTTCCTAAAGATTGGGAAGATTTAGAATAGTAGAACATTCTTGAGTTGCAGGAAACCTGAGAAATCATCAGAACCAGGGAATTTGAACTTTTGTGTGTGTGCCTTGAACCTGTTTGGCAGACTGCTAAAGCCCATGGACTCTCTTCTCAGAATAATGCTTTAAATTGCATAAAATAAAACTCAGAGGATTATGAAAGAAAACAATTGTATTGAAATGCAGCTATCCAAATATTTAAAAATCAAATGCATGGCTGGGCATGGCAGCTCACACCTGTAATCCCAGCACTTTGGGAGGCCAAGGAATGAGGATCGCTTGAGCCCAGGAGTTAGAGACTAGCCTGGACAACATAGCAAGACCCCGTATCTACAAAAGATACAAAAATTAGCTGGGCATGGTGGCATGTACTGGTAGTCCCAGCTACTCAGGAGGCTGAGATGGGAGGGACACTTATTTCCGGGAGGTTGAGGATGCAGTGAGCAGAGATCATGCCACTGTAATCCATCCAGCTTGGATGACAGAGCAAGACCCTGTCTCAAAACATACACACACACACACACACACACGTGTGATACAGTAATACAGATACTTCTTTATCAGTGCATTAAAAAACAAAATTAGGCAGATCTAGAATCTTCTACAATTTTGAAGTGATAAGCATAGATAAGGTTTCAAAATATTTCAAAATATTTCCAAGTATTTCAAAATAACTGCCACGGCTGTAAAGTGATATGTAAATATCTGATTCTCTTGTCAATACCATCCCAGGTACTGCTAATGGTCCTGTGACCTGTTGCCTACAATGGACAGTAATGCTAAATCTCAATTCAAAGTTAGTGGGGAAAAATATAACGATAGATCCCTTGATTTCTATCCACAGACCCCAGATTACGACCCTTAGTATAACACCATCCTTTCTTTTTACAGATAATAAAACTTAGGCCAGAGAGGCCAAGTGGCTTTCTAAATGCCACACAGGTAATAAGTAGCAAATCTGGGATCAAAATCCAATTCTTACTAACATCTCATCTCATCCCTTTACCACTACAGCATGCTACCTCAATCTAGGCCTTAAAATCATTTCTTTCCAGTTTGTGTTTTGTTTTTAAATACGTAATACTTTCTTCTAAAAAATTCAAACAATACACAAATTGCATGAAAAAAATAAACCTTCTACCTTTCTTTAAATACAGTTCTGTTGAAAAATAGACAGATGAACGAGGTCCCTTCTAACTAAAGGGTGGTCCCTGGAGCAGCAGCGTGGCATCACCTGGGGGCTTCTAAGAAAATGCAGACCCTCGGGAGCCGCCCCAGACCTCTTGAGTCAGAACTGCATTTTCCCCGGTAATTCATGGGCACAGTAACTTTTGGGAACAGCTGTCCTGGACAACTTCCTGGGGTCCTGTCTGTGTTTGGGTCTCCCTGGAAGCACAAGTTAACCCCAACTCCTACTGCTGAAAACTGGCAAAAATTCAACTTTCAACCCCCTAAAAGACACACACTATTAAATCTAATTCCCAGAGGAAAGAATAAAAAATAATGGAATAACAGGACTAGGGGTTTGGAGCAGGAGAAGTCATCATGGAATGATGAGATTTGAAATAATGAAAACAATAATTACAGTAACTAACTTACAAAGCCCCTACGATAAGGCAGCCTCGATGTTAGACAATTTGCATGCATTATCTCACTTAATTCTCCAAATTTCCTGTGGCAGTTGGTACTGTTATTCCCTGTTTACAGGAGGAAAATCTGAGGTTTAGAGAAGTGAAGCCACTTGCCCATCATCCCAGCAATGATAAGGAAAGACTTGCAGCAAGGTGGGAAACCTGGGGAGGCCATGCCCGTGAACAAGCCTGCTGGGGCCAATTCACAAACACATCTAAGCAAACCCAGCTGCAGAACCCCCGCCTCAATGCAGGTCCCATTTCCTCTCTGGGCCTGCGTAGTCCCAACGCCCTCAGCAGCTAAAGAATCAGTTTCAGGGTTTCACCCATTTTCCTCCAGATCTTGGTTTCACGCATTTTCCTTCTGGTCTCAGCCTGAGGACTGAGTTTCAAGTTACAGCCCAAGCCAGAGGCCTGTATAAAAAATTTAAAAAGTCTGTTGGAGTGAAGGATGCCTTCTCCTCCTTAGTTTTTGTTAACCACAGTCCTGCCAACATTAGGGGCTGAGGTTTCTCCTTGCCCCCGGCCTTTATGCCACATTTGTTCCCACTTCCCACTTTTCTGTCTCACAAGTTAAATAATCCCAGGCTCTGCTGCCATTTCCAAGCAGATTCTAAGTGAAGCCACATCAGGCTTAGCTGGGCAAAGCCCTTCAAGGCCTGCAAGCTAAATGTGTACTGGGTTCAGTTTTAGGTCATTTTAAAGGTTTTGAAGAATCAGACGTGCGATGCATTTTCAGCTCTGTGAATCTTCCCATGGGTTATCATCTCAAGACCCTAGCAGCCTCTTCATGAATCTTTCCCAGTTAACATTTACTGCGGGATACTCCGCGTAAACACCAGGCAAGGTGTTTGCACATGTTATCTATGAGACAGGCGCTGTTATACCCATTTTACAGACGAGGAAACCAACCCCCCGTTCTCACAGGTAGGAAGTGGCCAAACCAAGGTGAGACTCAAAGCCTGTCTGACTTCCAAGTTCCAGCCCCCTCCACCGCAGAAGCCTTCTTATCTCTGCCTTCTCTTTGTACCCTCTCAGGAACTCATCAGAGGCCGTCTTGAATTTCAGTTGCTTGTGTTGTGTCTAATCTCCCTCCCTTATCCACAAAGTCTAGAGACAGCTCCATGGCCGTGCACAGCTCCACATCCCCCTCAGTGCCTAGGCCAGAGCCTGGCACCAAGAAGGCACTCTGTACACATTGGCTGGCTGAAGAAATACTGGCTGGCTTTCAGGAAAAATAACTCGAGAGAAAGCCTCAGACCAACACCACCCCATGTGTTAAGATCCCATGTGTTGCTCTCTGCCTGCTTGGGCGCCCTGATCAACAACAAAAACAAAAATCCTGGACTAGAAGAGAGAATCAAGATATTGCTTGTAATTTCACAAATGGCCAGAATTCCTGCAGTCCCTTGAGTCGAGGGCTCTAGTAAAAGGCTGCTTTCTCGGCCGCAAAAAATTTCACAAACATGAGTTACGGATGGAGTCCCTACATTTGCCACTGAGCCACGCTGGTTAGCAAAGCTAGAATTTGGAATGTCCACCCAGAGAGATGACAAGTTGAGCCCCCAAGGGAATAACTGACAGAGTTAAGTGGCGGCCACACTCAGCGACCTGGTCTCAGAGGCAGAGTGCCATGAGAGGAAGGTTCCTGAATGGGAGTCCACATCTTGGGTGCCCCAGTCACTTGGCACCAGCTCACCCCACTCCCTGAGGCTTCAGTACCGCACCATCTTCAGCCCACATCATCCTTCTCTGGGATGTCTATGTGACCCGCTCAGAACTCTATGTATGCATTTGATTTGGCCTCTGTCTGTGTCTTGATTGTGAGCTGTTGGGTGAGGCTCTCCTCCAGCAGCCCCTCCCTGCTTACCAGTTAACCATGTTTATCTGGCTCTCCCTCCCCTGAGAATCTGGTCACCAGATCTCCCAAGGGTCCAGGATCTGGGTGACACACTCTAATGAGCCATGAGTCCCATCACTGTCATGCCAAGATGCCAGTTTTCTGAACAACACAAAACTTACTTGGCTCATGGACTGTAATTCCTAGGTCACTGTTCACTCTGTCTGCAGAAGTGTCCCAAGTGATCCAGCTTTACATCTAGGGGCCCGTGGACTCAAACCTACGGCCAAACATTGTTCCAGAAGGGCAGGGTCTAGTCACCTCCAAAGTGGAACCAAAAACAGAGAAATTGAGGAGGAGGCTCTGAGGGACTGGCCACCCAGGCGCTGAGCCCGGCCCCGCCCAGCCTGTGGAAATAGGCACGGCCTCATGCGGCACCAAGGGATGAGAGTGATTCCTTGGAAGTGGGTCCAAACCCTAGAAGAAGTAAACCGCAGTGAAAGGGATGCTCATTTGCCTCCCAAGGCAGACTGTCTTACACTTTATGAGAAGAAATCAGTGCATGAAGAGGGCAAAAGATCAAAGATGCTACCTACAAAATAGCCTGCCCAAAAATTTAACCTGAATTGGATCAAGTCTATTGATTGGATCAAGCTCTGTTAGCAGCTTACAAGAAAATATAGGGGACGAAGGAATAAGATAACCCGCCCCCGACAAGAGTGCAGTCAGTCACCTCCCAAACGTATGAAATTCTACAGAACGAGCAGCTCGGCCTCTTCAGTAAATAAGTGGCCAGGGAAACAGTAAAGACTAAAAGACATTTAAAAGACTTGTCAATCAATGCAGTTTGCAGAGCTTGCACGAGTCTGATTCCAAGAAACCAACAGACAACCGGCTGCTGAGATGGTTTCGTACGCATGGCCCCTTTGGGGCTCAGCTTGTCATCCCTCTGGGTGGACATTCCAAGTTCTGGCTTTGCTAACCAACTTGGCTCAGTGGCAAATGTAGGGACTCTAATAACTAATGTTAGTGAAATGTTTCATGGCTGAGAAAGCAGGCTTTTGCTAGAGCCATGCTATTCCGGGGACTGCAGAGATTCTTCTGGCCATTTGTGATGAAATTGCAAGGCATTTATGAGACAATCAGAGAGATTTGAATACTACCTGGATATTTAATGATAAAAAGATTATTATTTACTTATGTAGGTTTGATAATGTAGGTTTGATATTGTATTTTTTGGAGTGTTTTTTAAATTTTATTTTTATTTTTTGAGCTGGAGTCTCACTCTGTTGCCTAGGCTGGAGTGCAGTGGTGCAAGCTCAGCTTACTGCAATCTCCGCCTCCTGGGTTCATGCCATTCTACTGCCTCAGCCTCCCCAGTAGCTGGGATTACAGGTGTGCACCACCACACCCAACTAATTTTTGTATTTTTAGTAGAGATGGAGTTTCACCATGTTGGCCAGGCTGGTCTTGAACTCCTGACCTCAGGTGATCCACCCACCTCGGCCTCCCAAAGTGCTGAGATTACAGGCATGAGCCACCATACCTGGCCTTAAATTTGTTTTTGTAAATAATTTATCTCTTAGAGATAATTCTGAAGTCTTTAAGGATGAAATTATATGATGTCTGAGATTTGCTTTAAATTAATGCACTGAGTAGAGTGTAAAGAAGAAAGGAGATCGTGCCTGTGCTGATAACTACAGAAGTTGGGTGATAAGTAGGTAGGTGCTCACTACGTTCTTTCTACTTTTGATTAGGTTTGAAATTTTACAGAGCAAAAAGTTTCATCAAGAAAAAGAGAGACAGAGAGCTGGGTGCCATGGCTCACACCTGTAATCCCAGCATTGTGGGAGGCTGAGGCATGAGGATTGCTTGGGCCCAGGAATTTGAGACCAGCCTGGGGCAACATGGCAAAACCCTGTCTCTACCAAAACAATACAAAAATAAGCCAGGCATGGTGGCATACGCCTATAGTCCCAGCTACTTGGGAAGCTGAAATGAGAGGATCACTTGAGCCCAGGAGGTAGAGGTTGCAGTGATCGAGGAGCATGGTGGCACACGCCTGTAATCCCAGCTACTGGGGAGGCTGAAATGGGAGGGCTGCTTTGAGCCCAGGAGGCAGAGGTTGCAGTGATCGTGCCACTGTACTACAGCCTGGGTGACAGAGCCAGACCCTGTCTCAGAAAACAAAAAGAGCAAGAGAAGGACCTTGTTTTTAATCCTGACTTCAGCACTGACTCTGAGCACCCTTGAACAAATCTATACCTCACTGAGCCTGTTTTCTCATTCAAAGCTTGAATCGTTCAAATCGTAGCTCAGCCCCTCACTTGCTGTGTGACTTTGAACAGGTTTCTTAGCTTCTCTTCTTCAGTTTCCTCAGGGGTGCAAAAGGATTGATAATAGTTTTACCTTGTAGATGGTTGTGAGGATCAAATGCATTAATTATTGTAAAGGTTCTAGCACACAAGTACTATCCAAGTGTTTGATTTTATTACCACTGCTGCTGCGGATGTTACTGTTGATCATTACTTTTATTTTGATGAAGAGGAGAAGACACCTTTGGAGATGTTGTCCTCCTCTCCTAGAACGCTAAAGTTTCAGAAATGTTTCCCAAGCCTCCCTGACTCACCCGCTGCTCATGCAAAGCCTCCGCCACAGGATCAGAGCGGTGCTCTGGAAAACACCCACATTCTCTGGGCAGTGACACCTGCACACTCACCTCCTTGTCTTTTCTCAATGATTTCCCCATCTTGTCTCCTTCCCTCCCACCTTCCACCACAGTGCCTTGCTTCCCTTCCACCTGCTCCCAGGCCCACCTCTCTTCCATCCCAGTTCTTGGAAGGAGCGGTAGCTAGAAAGAGCCTCCCTTCCTCATCCCTTCTCTTACCTCCCCCCACCCCCACAATGCCAGCTCTTTACAATACGCAGAGGGACCTCAGCGAGGGCCATTTGAAAATCTTCTGTAAACCAGGAAACCATGGGGTGGGGTGAAGGGAAGTTAGAAAGAACTCAGGACTTATGAATGCATAATGCTGAACTTTTTGGAAATGGATGGGCCTGGTGCCAGTCCTCACTAGGGCTCCTAGATTGTATTCTCCTTACAAAAGGGCCATTATGAAAGTTCCGCATCTCCCGTGTGACAGGTTCAGAGCCATAAATGGCATGACGTCAGAGGGACCAGGGGAATAGCTTTCCCAGCCATGTCCTCGTTGTAAGGGCACTGGGACCCTGGAAGGAGGTCTAGGGGAATGAGGGAGACACTTTGGAGAAACCCGCAGCAGCTCCCAGCTCGTCTGCAAAAGAAGCCACTGAGCTTGCCCAAGGCATCAGCTAGAGCTGTCTGCACCACCACCACCCAAGGCCCCTGCCAAAACCGCAGAGTGCCTCCAAGGAGTCATTACACCCTCTTCCTCAAGACATTTAAGGGCTGATCACTTGGCTTATCCAGCCCCCATGTGACATCCTGGAAGAGCAGCACCTTCCACCTCTCTATCTCTGCATTTTCTTTTGGGATCATTTCTTTTCTACCAGCTAGGAGAGGTCATTTCCTATAGTTAGGAGATTGCAGACACAGGAGAAGTTAGGAGAGCTAGAAAAGAAAAAAATACAAGTCCCTTCCAGTTACAAAGGTTTTTCCTCCTGATGCTGGTTATAAGGAAGCATGTTACCATCTTCTCCACCCCATGCTGGCTTGACTGGACCCCATGCTCATTCCCTTTGCACACTCATCAACATTTAAGGTAAACAGTAACCAGCTCTCTCTTTCTCTTCCCCGCCCCACCCCCGACAACACACACAGAGACCACACCCCTTGAGACCAGTGAAAATGTAGAAGTTTGGGTTCACGCATATCCAGCGTTTCCTGATAGCTCTGAAGACACTTGTCTGCATATTATTCATGTGTATTCGAATGAGAAGGCACGCTCCTTCACATAAGCATGTAGAAGACACCTTAAATTAACAAACACAGCTCCCCTAATAGTGGGTTACAGCTCAGCACTCCAGAGCCCTGAAATAGGACAAAGAAAAATCTTGCTAGACCAATGGTCTTCCAAACTTTTGGGATAGAGGAAAAAATATTAAAATTTCAATTCATATATATATTTTCTTAAGAGACAAGATCCCGCCATGTTGCCCAGGCTGGAATGCAGTGACTATTGACAGGCGCGATCATAGCGCACCACAGCCTTGAACCCCTGGGCTCAGGTGATCTCCCCCTTCACCCTGCTGAGTAGCTGAGACGACAGGCATGTGCCACCACTCCCAGTTTCATATTTATTTTTTATCTCGTCCTTTTAAATTTGATATTTCTTATGTGAAGTTTATATCCTGCAATCCATATTAGTATGACAGGGTACGTATGTAATTTATAAAAATCCATATAGTGGGGATCCAGGCTCAAAAAGATTTTGCAGATGGGATGCATGATCAAAAAGTTTAGAGCTTTCACTCTATACACCATCTTCCAGAGCTGGAGACAGTTGCAAGATTTTGGCCTGACCACAGCTAAAGACCAGGGAGGATCCTAGGTAACTCTCCTCCAAGGCCACGCTGGCCCACAGAACCTAAAGCTCTCTTGGGCACTGGTCACGCCCCTTGCCAATTCCTTTGTGCCTGCTTCTTCCCAGAGGTCCATTCTTGCTACGAGTTCCTATCAGTGAGGCTCCTTTTGGCCAAAAGCGCATTAGTTCCAACCCAAGTAACCTGCTTTCTTTCCAGAACAGTTGGCGGTGCCCTTCAAGGCTTCTTCTATTGCAGAAGCACATGTTCCAATCAAAGCTGTGGGGGCTGAGGGCAGAGCTGTGGTCCTTTCTAGATCTTCCTCTGAGATTTACTTACTGTAGTAAGTCTGACCAGATGTATTTGTTATTTAATTGAGAAAATATTACCTTGGTCTTTAAATATATAGATGAGTGATAGATAGATATAGATAGGTAGATTGACGAAAATAAAATAAAGAAAAAAATTGGTTTTCTGGAGAACTGTGAACAAAACAGCAAAATCACCTCCCTAGTTGGGCAGGAACCCGGAGATACAGGCTGCTGGGAGTGAAACTGGGAATGCAGAAAGTCAGTCATTGTTTCACTGGTGCATTGAATGGCAACTACCAACCCATTTGGGGTGAGCATGCCAGATACAGACGACGTCTTCCCCAAAGCACAGCAGAGAGGAACAAAAGGCTGGGCTACTCACCCACACATTGGTTGCCTTCATCCATCTGGTATCCAAAGCGGCATATAAGAGGCCTGGAGATCGTGGGATAGTTTGGAGCTGAGAGCGGTGGGGCAGCTGCTGGGTACGGACCTGAGTAGGGGGTCGAATAGGGGTTCGAGTAGGGCCCTCGGTACACGGGGTTTGTTCGGGGAATGCATAAATACCCGCCATTTTGGTTAACACACATCATGTCTCCTCGGCAGGCCTCAGGGATGGTCCGGCATTCATCAATATCTGGAAGGCACAGAAAGGACAAGCATTAGTACCCCCGCCCCTCCAAACTGCGTTGTGTCTGGTGCATATTTAAGCAGAACTTGGCACCAGGCGTGGAGGAAGCACTCCCAAACACACTTCACCAGCATCTGCTCCTAAACACCTGGGGCGGCCCCAGCTCATCGTGGGAAGGTACCTTTAAATGCTGGCTGAAGTGAATCAAAGTAACCAGTGTCACCCAAACATCAGCCTTGCAAATACCACCATCATGATTTTGACCATATCTACAAAAATCTTGCTATAGTTTGAATGTCCCTCCAAAACTCATGTTGAAACTTAATCCCCAGTGTTGCAATATTGAGTGGTGGGGCCTTTAAGAGGTGATTGGATCGTGAGGGCTGTACTCTCATGAATGGATTAACCTACTCATAGATTAATGGGTTAATGGGTTATCTTGGAAATGAAACTCGTGGCTTTCTAAGAAGAGGAAGAGAGACCTGAGCTAGCAGCCCAGCCCCCTCACCATGTGATGGCTTGCATACTTCAGAACTCTGCAGAGAGCCCCCACCAGCAAGAAGGCCCTCACCAGATGGAGATCCTCCTCAACCTTGGACTTCTCAGCTTCCACAATTGTAAGAAATCAGTTCCTCTTCTTTATAAATTATCCAGTTTTAGGTATTTCGGTATAAGCAACAGAGAACGGACTAAAACAAACTTGTACGATCATTTGCACATACTCTTTCTTTAAATAAACCCATATTTGAAGCACAAATAAATGTATTTTTAAAATCTTACATGACTACAGCAGGTGAAAATTAGCATAAGTAGAAGGTAACAGTAAAAATAAATATATACTATTAAAATAAAGAGTGTTTATCTGCAGGTGTACCATCTAATATGCCAAGGACCCTCGTGCACATACTACACTCTGAAAATACTGGAATGGGCCAACAATTGTCTCCACTTCTATTTCAAGTAACAGTGGTCGGGGAGAAAGAGTCTCTTGCATCAGGAAAGACAAGGCTTAGGCTGGGCACAGTGGCTCACGCCTGTAATCCCAGCACTTTGGGAGGCCGAGGCAGGTGCATCACCTGAGGTCAGGAGTTCAAAACCAGCCTCCTAACATGGTGAAATTCCATCTCTACTAAATACAAAAAATTAGAGGGGTGTGGTGGCGCATGCCTGTAATTCCAGCTACTTGGGAGGCTGAGGCAGAAGAATCACTTGAACCCAGGAGGCGGAGGTTGCAGCGAGCCGAGATTGCACCATTGCACTCCAGCTTGGGCAACAAGAGGGAAAATGCTGTCTCAAAAAAAAAAAAAAAAAAAAAAAAAAAAAAAAAAAAAAAAAAAAAAAAGAAAGAAAAGAAAAAAGAAAAGGCTTGACTGAGAGCTAGTTGCTTGTTAAGAAAGCAAAGCTTTGCTTTCTAGTCAGCTCTGTGCCAGCCAACAAAGCCCATTTCCAGCCAGGCTGGGCTCTGCTTGTTATGTCTGGAAGGGGAGAGGTGGACTCTCTAGAAAATCAGCCTTGCTAGGTAGGGTACAGACAATGGGAGGCCTGAACTGTGGCTCCAGCAAGCAGCAGACATGATCCCATATACCGAGCCATCTCACCAGCCTTGGAGTCTGCTCTGTGCAGGGCTGGAGACTGGAGACCACACGCCTGCACCCGACAACTCACCCCCAGCATCTCATCTGAGAAACTCACACGCAGTCCTACCAGAGGAAGGAGCAATGGCAAGGTGCAGAATGCAACAGCCTGTTCTCCAGCTTGAAGCCTGAAGCCATTGTTGAAACTGGGGGGCCAGAAAAGAAGGCCACTGCTCCACTCTTCATTCCTCATCAAATCTTCAAGTCAAAACGCCTTACTTTAAAATCAAAATGTTAGCCCAGATTTCCCAGGACAGGGTTTATTCCTCACCTTTCACCAGTTTTTCAAACCATCTATCTCCCCTCTGGAGTATGCCTGACATGAGCTTGGAGAAGACAAATGATTTTGCCTAAATTAAGTATAATGTAAAAGCTAAATACTTCCCCTAAGATGGGGGGAAGTAGGGCTGTCTTACTCCGTTCATATGCCCTATGCTCTGAGCGTCCTTTCCACACCCTGTCCTTGTTAATGCTCTTCCTTCTACCTGGAATGGCATTTCTTAGGATCCTATTCGTCCTTCCATACCCAATTCAAATTGACCTCCATTAATGCTTTTTTTTTTTCTTTTTTTTTTTTTTTTTTTTTTTGAGACAGAGTCTCTCTCTGTTGCCCAGGCTGGAGTGCAGTGGTGCGATCTCAGCTCATTGCAACCTCTGCCTCCCAGGTTCAAACCATTCTCCTGCCTTAGCCTCCTGAGTAGCTGGGGCTACAAGTACGTGCCACTACACCTGGCTAATTTTTTTGTATTTTTAGTAGAGACAGGGTTTCACCATGTTAGCCAGGCTGGTCTCGCAGTCCTGACCTCAGGTGATCCACCTGCCTCGGCCTCCCAAAGCGCTGGGATTACAGGTGTGAGCCGCTGCACCTGGCCCCGTCAATGCTTATTGACTCTGGACATAAGGTATCACTCTGTCCTCATCTTCCACAGAGTCCATTGCAAAAGATGGCATGCTAAGAGAATGCCCCTCACAAACACTCCAAAATCTCCTCTTCCTAGTCCTCAGAACCTGTGAATATGTTGGGTTACATGGCAAAGGGGAATTAAGGTAGCAGCTGGAATTAAGCTTACTAAGCAGCTGACCTTGAGATGGGGAGGTTTTCCTGGATTTTCTGGGTGGGCCCGATATATTCACAGGAGTTCTGAAAAGTAGAAGAAGAAGAGACTGATTGGTCAGAGAGATGCTACAACAGAAAAAGAAGAGATTCAAAGTGAGAAACACTTGACTTGCTGTGTTGGCTTTGAGGATGGAGGGAGGAGCTGCCAGCCAAAGAAAGCAGGAGGTTTCTAAAAGGTAGGAATTGCCCTCCACTGACAGTCAGCAAGGAAACAGAACCTCAGTCCTACAACCATAAGAAACTCAATTCTGCCAACAACCAGAAGGGAATAAAAGTCTCACTTAGAGCCTCCAGAAAAGCACACAGCCCTGCTGACACCTTAATTCTATTCTGGTGGAGACTCAATTCAAACTTCTGACCTACTGAACTGTAAAATCATACACTGGTGTTGTTTAAGCCCCTAAGTTGGTGGTAATTTGTTGCGGCAGCCCTAGGAAACACCAATCTAATAGAAACCTTCAAGAGAACAGAGATCAATTCTTCCACCCCTCTCAGTGCTTAGCTCAAGGCCAGGCACAAAGAAGGTGATCAATAAAAGGGCACCATTGACTTCCGTCATTCCATGTCACTGTGTTCTTCCATGGGCATGGCTAATCACTGAACAACAGAAAGAAATAGCCCTGCAACTGGGCTGAATGCCTCCACCCCAATGAAGGATCCGCAGTGGCTCCTACCTAAACACTGTCCTGACTGGCGATCCAGGTCAAAGCCGTTCGTGCACTGTGCCTGCAGGGAAGGAGAGAGGAGAAACAGGCTAAGTCATTTCACACCATAGAAGTCTTATTGCTGCAACACAGAAAGTTGGGGAAATGGAGCAAAAAAGAAAGGCCTGCAAAATACCAATACCTGTATTATAACCCGTATTTGTTCTTCTAAAATTTTTCCTTACACTTATTTTACACTTAGAACTACTTTCTAAACTCCCCACACCAGGCCAGGCGCAGTGGTTCACGCATGTAATCCCAGCACTTTGGGAGGCTGAAGAGGGAGGATTTATTGAGCCCAGGAGTCTGAGACCAGCCTCAAGACCCCATCTGTATGTTTTTAGAAAAACTTTATTAAAAAAATAAACTCCCTGCACCATTGCTTCATAGCTCCCATTTTTAGCAGACAGTTTTCAGGTTTTTTAATGCTCTAGTTATGAAGAGCAAGAGGAATCACATCTGCTGAGCCTAATGTGGCATGCTCCCTGTTCATCCCCTTTCTGGGAATGAATGAGACTGCTTTTAAGGGCGATGACTCTTTCTTTAGGTGCGACCTCACCTTCAAAGCGCCGAATATGAGTTATTTGCCCCCATGAAACCCTCTACCTGATTTTGATGTCTGTACATAAATAAAAGCTACACAGAGATGCAGTCGGTTTTCTAAGAAAAGTTGAATTGAGTAAATTTCTCCATTTCAGTCTCAGCAAATCAATGAACAAAGATGCTTCCAGAAAGAGATAGACCTCAACAATCCCAGAGGGTTGTAGCTTTTACATACAACTTGAGCTACAAGTTTATGTACTTAAAAAAAAAAAAAAATGTGTTGGGTGGGCTGTTTGGGAAGATCCCGGGGCCTGACATTTTCCAGGAACTCCCATCCCTGGCCTTTTCTATAGCTTCGGAGGTTGGGCTTCCCTGAGCTATTGGCTGATTTGCGGAGATGATGGATTTGGCCTGCACTCCCAGCAGAGGGTTCAGGGGTCCCAGGGAGTTGGGGCAAAGGAAGTGGAGCAGACGAGCCAGGAAGCTCGTCTTCTGGGAGACGTCTGGGAGGCCAGGAGACCCAGGTTCCAGTCCTGGCTGTCAAGGACTGGCATAGGTTCAAGTCTGCTGGACCAGGGCACAGCTTCAAATTCTCACTCTAGCCCCTACTCTCTGCGTAACTGTTCTATGCCTCAGTTTCCCCATCTGTAAAATGGGGGGTATGTACATAGTTCAAAATGGTGGTAAGGACGATGTATGTTAATCTATATAAAGTGCCTAAAGTGCAGTAAACACAACCCTGAATCACTGCCCTCAGGGCCTACCTGTCTTCATGTGTATGCCATGAGGCTGCCTTAGAAAACCCCAAGGTCTAAAATTCTTTGTTACTCTTCCCAAGATCCTTCCCATTGCCAGTGGCCTGAATATGCTTCAAAATTCTTAACATGAAGAGAGAAAATGCTCCCCTACCTGCCTGCAGCCCTCAGCCTGCTCAGAGATAGGGCTTCTCTCATTTCTTTCCCGAGCCAGAGCCACAGAGAGGCCACTCAGAGTTTTCAAGAGGGATCTGCCCACATTTCAGGGCTGACACACAGGGGTCCATCTCTCCTGTTGCTTAAAATAAAGCCCAGGATGCTGCAAGCTTCTTCCAGATCCCCTAAGGCCCTGAGCCTGGCCTTGCCCACCCGCTTCTTACTCCTCTGAGGGGTTTCAGCCCAGCGATGGGCCCTCCTAGGTTTGGAGCCGAATTATGCAACACTGCATGCTGGGATGTTTGGGTAACCCCCACTTCCTCTCCCACCTCCTCCAAGAGGGGTGTGTCTGTGGCAGCACATGCAGACCCGTGGGGGTCCTCGGGTGCCACTGCCCAGAAACATTAGAGCATATTGTACTTTTCAACATTGAAGGTAGGTTGAGGCCTGCTGTGAGCGGCACAAATGAGGCCATGCAATCTGATTAAAAATGTATGCTGGGCTTAACACCTAGGTGATGAGTAGATGGGGGCAGCAAACCACCATGGCCCACGTTTACTTATGTAACAAACCTGCACATCCTGCACATGTACCCCAGAACTTATCATAAAATAAAATAGAAAAGAGTCTTGGACTGGGAGTCAGGAAACTGAGCACCAGCCCCAGCCTTGTCACTTATAAGTCATGCCACCTGGGCCGAGTCTCACTTTCTCTGAGCTTCCACTGTTAACCTCTGAGAATGAAGAGCTCAGATGAGGTCAACTGTAAAGCCGCTCCCACCTCCAGAACCCTAGGGTTCCATAACACAAGGCTGGACTCCCTCACCCTGGTTTTTAATACGCTTGTAGATATTTTTTCAAAATAAAAATCTTACCTGTGCATTCCCAGGGCTTGGAAGACAGAGAGCCAGAATGGTAACAGTGAGTATCCTGTGGAGGTGAAAAGTCAAATATAAATGCCCAAGGCAGATTCAGGTCTAGGGGAGTGTGGGTTGCATGCGGCCCGTGACGTGTAACGGAGATATCACCTTGGGCTTGTATGGGGGGGTGTGCTCCAGGGAGGTCATGGTGATTCCAGAGACCCCAACTACCCAAGCAGAACCACACCTCTTCCACTTGTCTCCTACATTGGGATAATGTGTTAGATCACACTTTTTAATAAAGGGTTTGGCTGCTTAAAAAAAAAAAACAAAAAACAAAAAACCGGCTAAGGTCAGGTGCAGTGGCTTACACTTGTAATCTAGGCAGGAGGATTGCTTGAACCCGGGAGTTTGAGACAAGCCTGGGCAACATGGTGAAACCCCATTTCTACAAAATTAAAAAAAAATTAACTGGGCATGATGGCATGCACCTAAAGTCCCATCTACTCGGGAGGCTGAGGTGGGGAGGATCACCTGAGCCCAGGGGGTTTGAGGCTGCAGTGAGCTGAGATTATACCACTACGCTCCAGCCTGGGTGACAGAGCGAAACCTTGTCCTCCCCCCACCACAAGAAAAGCTAAAACCTCCCACTATGGTATTAACCAATTCCTTGGTCTTTATTCTTTATGCGAGATGTGCTTGACTTTTGAACATCTTTATGCTGAAATGATTACAGAGTGAATAAACCATCATCGTGCCCCCAAACAATGAAAGGAAAAGAAAGTGAGAACATGAGGCACTTTGAGTGGCACCAAAGAAAGGTGTCATAGGAAGTCACTTAACCAGAGCATTGAGTCCACATGCGTGAAAATCCCCCGTCAGTGGATGGGTTGGGGTGGCCCAGTCCCCTGAAGAGTGTGGCCTGCGGGAACCGCTGCCAGCAAGTCCTGATGAAGGAAAGGACTCAGGGAACCTGCGCAGCCTGGGGAAAATGAAACCCACGGAAAAATAGGAGGAGGAGTTACAAACCCAGGGCTCAGCTCTGCCATGCACAAGCCAGTGATGCTCTGGGAGCCTGCAACTCTGCCCTTTGCCACGCACAGGCTTTAATCCAGTAAGATTGTGGCCAGCAAGATTGCTTTAAAAATATAAAATCTGGCTAGGCGCGGTGGCTCTCGCCTGTAATCCCAGCACTTTGGGAGGCTGAGGCAGGAAGATCACCTGAGGTCAGGAGTTCGAGACCAGCCTGGCCAACATGGTGAAAACCTTATCTCTCTACTAAAAATACAAAAATTTGCCAGGCATGGTGGCACATGCTCTGAGACAGAGTGAGACTCTGCTTAAAAAATAAAAATAAAATAAAAATACAAAATCTCTACTACTACACACTGATGAGGCTATTAAAAAATGGAAAAGAGCAAGCGTTAGGAAGGATATGGAGAAAGTGAAACCCCTGTGCACTGTTGGTGTAAATATGGTACAGTCTCTATGGAAAATAGTAGGATGACTCCCAAAACACTAAACATAGAATTTCCATGTGATCCAGCCATTCTACTTCTAGGTATATACCCTCAAAAATTAAAAGCAGGGACTTGAACAGGTATTTGTAAACCTGTGTCCATAGCAGCATTATTCACAATAGCCCAAAGGTGGACACGGTCCTTTGATGGATATGTGAATAAACAAAATGTAGTCTGTACATACAAGGGAATATTATTCAGTCTTAAAAAGGAAGGAAATTCTGACATATGCTACAATAAGAATGAACCCTGAGGGCATTATGTTAAGTGAAAAAAGCCACTCATAAAAAAGACAAAGGCTGCTTGGGTCCACTTATACGAGGCACCTAGTGTAGTCAAAATTACAGAGACAAAAAGTGGAATGGTGGTAACCAGGGGCTAGTGGGAGGGGAAGATGGGGAATTGTTGTTTAATAGGTACGGAGATTCAGTCGTGCAAGGTGAAGAGTTCTGGAGATTGCACAGCAACGTGAATGCATTTAACACTACTGAACTAGACTTTTCAAAATGGTTATGGTAGAAAAAAGTACAAAATCAGGCCGGGCACACTGGCTCATGCCTCTAATGCCAGCACTTTGGGAGACCGAGGTGGGTGGATCACCTGAGGTCAGGAGTTTGAGACCAGCCTCAGCAACATGGTGAAACCCCGTCTCTACTAAAAATACAAAAATTAGCCGGCCGTGGTGGCAGGCGCCTGTAGTCCCAGCTACTCGGGAGGCCAAGAAGAAGAATCACTTGAACCCAGGAGGCAGAGGTTGCAATGAGCCGAGATTTCACCACTGCACTTCAGCCTGGGAGACAGCGAGACTCCATCTCAAAAATAAAAATAAAAAAATAAAATCTATGCAAAAACAGAGCTTTATGTAGTACTATTATTCAGTTCAACAGCGGTTTATCCAAGCAACTACTGCTTGTGGGTGTGGATGCTAGACAGAGGAGCTACAGAAACAACCAGTATCCTTGAGAACCAGTTGGAGAGCCACGACAATGTCTATACACCTTGGCAAGGGCATGGAAAGAAATACCTATTGGGTGCCATGACAACCAGGCTGTGGGTAGCGACAAGACTTCCTGGAGAAGGTGATCTTGAAGGCTTCTTCAATAGAGCAGTGAACCTGGGGACATGTCTGAATTCTGTGGCCCGTTACTACAAACGTGCACTGCAACAACATAATCGCTCCCTTTCAGGACACATGGCTTATCTGAATCAGCAACCCTGGGTATTAGAGGACCTGGAATTAAGGTTACATCCAGAGGGAATAGGGCCCTGATGTCATCTTAGGAGATGCAAGGCCATTTCCTTTATCTAGTCCCCAATCCAGAAAATAAGGACGCTGAGAGTCCACAAGTTTTCATCTAAGTGCCTGGGTGAGCCAGATTCTAGAACACTGGAGACAGCTCTGACCTTATAAAGTGAAGAGCCAAATCCCAGGGCTTTTTGATATTTGCCATGGCCAGATTTATATCTGGAAGGAATGAAAGAACAATAACAAATTTATTTTCCAGTCTGTATATTATGAATTTCAATGTTTTCCTGTTTCTTCACATGAAGTTTCCTTTCAGTTGGTTATAAAACCCTGTCTCGTTTATGTTGGAGACAGAACAGGCTGACTGCAACACAGTGGACTTCAAGAGCTAGTGGCAAAGGCATGCTAACCCCATTTTCCCCTCACTCCCCACAGCCCCATTCCCTTTGGCTAGAGGCAGCCCCGGGACAGGTCTTGCCTCAAGCCCAGCCTCCTGGAAGAGCCACAGCTGAGTCCTGGCGGCCAAACAGGTTCCAGGCTAATAGGATTTTCCTAAAATGAAAGAATACCCAAACACTTATTGCCTCACAGCATCATGAACAGCTGCACCTTGTGATTAAAAAAAAAAAAAAAAAGACCTAGAAACTCCAAAAACGAACTAACTATAAGAACAGCTGGGGGGAGGCAGGTTGGTGCTCATAACTGGTCCTGGGAACTTTCTAAAGCAGGTGGGTTCACTCGTTTTGTGCCTCAGCCTAAAACACAAGGAAAGCCGGAGAGACCAACCAAATACCAGGACTGCCTGTCACAGAAGTGCTGGTCCCCAATCCAGGATAACATTGTTACAGCTTAGTTTTCAGCACACACACACACACACACACACAACCCACAGACACGTACATGCACACACAAGGTTAATTTGTTCAAAGCAGTATGTTTTCAAGAACTCGCTGAATAAAGACTGTGGGTGTCATCTAGGTAAAGTTCTCCAAGACTTAAGGATACTTAGCTGGAATTGCAATTTCCTTAAAGAATAGCAAAACATTTGCTTACATGTATCTCTGTCTGAAGTTCCCACTTCTCATTGGCTTGAAACTTCTGTGAGAATCCCACACAGACATAGAGCAAATCCAGCCCCGCGATGTTTAGCTGGCCCGTCTGCTTGTCTATCAGCCGATGCGGCACAGTACTTGCTAGTGAACTAGTAATTGGCCTCCCGAAATTTAAAAAAATATATACACGAATCCCTTAAAACGACAAAGTTGCTGCCCTTTCCAAAAAAGAAAGCGGAATGAAGCGCTGAGAATTTCGCAGCCCTCTCTGATGCTGACTTTTCAAAGTGTATTAGAAAATACCCACTCCCAAAAGAACCCTTCAAGATGGAAATTACAGACGCGCAGCTTTTTATAATTAACAATATCATTGCATCACTAGCTCATGCCTTTTCCAATATCCTGACACCGCCTGAATCACAGCCATAACCAGTTTCCACCCATCGGATTTTTAGCAAGGTTTCCAGACCCTGGAGAAAGAAAAGTCCAGCGCCGAGAACCCACCTTTTTATTCCTGGCATGTCCAAGACGCGCGAGGAGGCGAAGGCGAGAAGAAAGCTCGCGGGCGGGACCCCCGGAGGAGCTCGGGCACGTCGGCCTCCTCTGGGCCCTCGGGGCTCGCGGGCGTTTTATTCCAGAGGGGCCGAGCGAGTCGTGGAGAGGACACGGGGAGAGCGCCAGGGTCCTCCGAGCCACTGCAGAGCCCGCAGCGCAAGCACCTGGTTTTGCTTAGCCCTCTTCAGTAATTCAGCATTAAACCAATTGGAGGAGGAATGTTAAAAATGAACACTTCATTTTCTAAGTATGTTAAACAATGCAAATGGGGCCTCCGTCTGGACACAGCTGGTTCAGATTACAGCGCTCACCAACTGGCTAGACTCCTCACAACAATCTTGGGGCGTCTGCCAGGGCCCAGTGCTCGGCGCTGGGAGGAGAGCCCTTCCCCGGCCGGGCTCGGCTGCGAGCGCCCGGGCAGGAGGCGAGGGGCGGGCGCGCGCAGGGGTGCGGGGGGCTGGGAGGGCCCGGGCCCCTTGACCTTCCCACCCAGGGGCGGGGCGGGTCTGGCAGCGCGGCCCGGCGGGGAGGGGCGTGCACGCCCGCGCTGCGTGGCACGGGGACCCGCGGGAACGTTGTCGCCTCCGGAAGGAAAGGGACTTGAACTCACGACCCACGCAGCTCCAGGGACTAGAAACTCATGATCGATTGGGAAACCAGAACCTGCGAAGCAGAGGCTTGGGGCGAGTCACGGGAGAGTCGCGATCTTCCCGAAGAAGGGGTGGGGAGCAGCGGGGTAGGGAGGAGGAGGAGGATGGAATCCCGCTGGTGCGAATTCCAGACTTCAGCTTGTGCAATGCAAGTCTTAGTTAGGACGCTTTTCTCTCCCTGCCCTCATCTCCCGATTCTCCCTGGCATTTTCTCGCTTTCTGCCCTGGCTCGAAAGTGATTTTAACAAGTTAAACGGTGATTTGAAGAAGGGACAGTCTGGAAAAGCAGAATGGTGGAAACAGCACATAAGACATGTTAAGTCCTTTGCGTTCATTCTAGTGGAGGCTTCAACTGATTTCTTTTTCCTGTTTTGTTTTTTGTTTTTTCTTTCAAGCCATTGGAGAACTTTGGTCAATGAAATCTTACAGAAGGCAGTCACTCTATAAAACGCCAGTGGATTGACTGTGGCCTATCCCATCTGCTTCTACCTGCATCTTCTACCTGCAGCCGAAAAGCCCTGATCCAGGTCCCCTGTCCTCGCCACCACTCTAAGCAGTAGGAATAATCATCTCCATGTTATTGGAGGTGAAGATAAGAGAGGTTAGGTAACTTCCCCATAGTCACACAGCTATTCATTGGTACAGCTGAGCCTCTGAAGTCTACATATTCAGCCTTCCCTAAGGCATTTTTGGGGGTAAGTAAATGGAATTCTACTCAAAGGAGAATAACAGAATGTGGATAGTTGTTGAAGCTGTGTCCATTATACTAGTCTAGTCTATTTTCTGTGTATGTGTTTGAAATTTCCTATAAAACACTTTTTAAAATACCTTATGTTTATATGGTTGTTCATCCCCCCATTGTTTGTAAAAGCAAAAGATTATAAACACCTTTAAGGTTGATCAGCAAGGCACCAATAGGATTAAATAAAGTAAGGGGCTTCCAAAGGGACTATTGTGCAACCAATTAAAACCTAGACACATAAGAGTCCACATTGGACGACTCCATTTATATAAAATTCAAAGTCAGATAGTGACTGGGAGGGGGCCTAGCCCCTTCTGGGTGCTGGTAATAATCTAATTATTGATCTGGATGCTGGTTATATAGGCATGTGTACACTTAATATTTGTGAAGTCTTACGTATGTTATACTTATTTTGAAAGACTGAAACAGCTCCGTATGCACTGATATTGAAGGATTTCCAATATATTTTGTGGGTCAAAACAGTAGAATATTGGTAATTTCACATAGATTGATCTAATATAGTAATAAATATAAAAAGTAAGCTGCAGAACTGTATGTAAAGCATGCCATCATTTGCGGGGAAAAAAAATAAATACATAAGTTCTTGCTTGTACACGTACAGAAAAGATACCACCTGAAGGATGCATGAGAAACCATGAGTATTATTGGTCTTCACTCAGGCTGCCATAACAGAATACCATAGACTGGGTGGCTTATGCAATAACATTTATCTCTCCCAGTTCTGGAGGCTGGAAGTCTAAGATCAGGGTGTGGGCATGGCCGGGTTCCCATGAGGGTCCTCTCCTGGTTGCAGATGGCTGTCTTCTCCCTATGTCCTCACATGATGAAGAGAGGGAGACTGGTGTTCCTTTTTTGAGATGGAGTCTCCCTCTGTCACCCAGGCTGGAGTGTGGTGGCGTAATCTCGTTTCACTGCAACCTCTACCTCCTAAGTTCAAACGATTCTCCTGCTTCAGCCTCCCAAGTAGCTAGGATTATAGGCACGCACCACCATGCCTGGCTAATTTGTGTATTTTTAGTAGAGATGGGGTTTTGCCGTGTTGGCCAGACTGGTCTTGAACTCCTGGGCTCAGGCAATCCACGGGCCTTGGCCTCCCAAAATGCTGAGATTACAGGCATGAGCAACCACGCCTGGCCAGAAACTGGGGTTCCTTTTATAAGGGCACTGGTCTCATTCATGGGGGCTTCACCCTCATGATCTAATCACCTTCTGAAGGCCTCATCTCCTAGAGCCATCACCTTGGGGATTCAGATTTCAACATATGAATCTGAGGGTTTAAACATGTGGTCTGTAACCGTCTCCTAGGAGGGAAACTGGGCAGACAATTGGAGAATAGATAGGAGAGGAAAATTAGCTCCTTATTGCTCACTTTTTGGTATAACTTGAATTTTGTGCCTTGTACCTGTATTATCTATTCAAAATATGAGTAATATTCAAAATAATAAAACAAAATATCTGATGTAGAACTAGTTGTGGGGGTAGGGAGAGTTTTAAGGGACTCAGTCCATTCACCTCGCAGATACTGTCAACCTTCCTGAAGAACAGGGAAGCAGAGGAAATCAATATACCCGTTTCCTACACAGGTAAATTGAAACCATTGGAAGCAAAACTGTCCCGGGACCCATCTTGGATGAGAGATTGTTTCCATCTTAAAACTGTAGGGTTGGAAAGGGGGAGAAAACGAAGACTGCCATAAAACACTTGGGTCTGAGTCTTGGTTTTGCCTCCTACCCTCTCGACATCTCAGTTTTCTCATCTGCAAGATGGCGATGATAACATCTCTCAGGGTTGTCGCAGGAATGAAATAAAAGTTATCCTTTTGATTTTCACTGTGTCCACATTCCCATTCCCTACACAATGCCCTCCAAAATATCCTTAATAAATAGTAAATTACCCACTTCCGTGGACAAGGAAATCACAGCCTTACAAAAGAGCCCATCTCACTATTGAATAGCTCACATTGTTAGAAAATTCTCTCTTCAGTTGAACCCAAATCCACTTCCCTGTATGTAATTACCGTTCATGGAATCTAATTCTCCCTTCTAAAGCCAGGACCCCCTCCCCCACTTGGAAACAACAAGCATCCTATTACCCTTCCACTCATTGCCCGCGCTACTATTCATTCTCCTCTACAGGCTGAACATCCCAGGGATTTTCAACTGGTCCTTATGTGCCCCAAGACCCGGAGGCAGCCTGTCTATCTCCTCTGGCAGTTTCCGCCTCCTGGTTCATACTGAATTTGCACCAACAGAAACAACTTGTAATGCACAGGCTACGTAACTGTGTCTTCTCTGCCCTGTACTTGGACTGCAAATTCTTTTTAAGCAAGAACAAGGTTTTACATATGTCCTTATTACATTTTTATTCACTGTTTAAGATCTTTCTTTCGGCCAGGCGTGGTGGCTCACACCTGTAATCCCAGCACTCTGGGAGGCTGAGGTGGGCGGATCATGAAGTCAGGAGATGGAGACTATTCTGGTCAAC
Source organism: Theropithecus gelada (assembly GCF_003255815.1). Taxonomy (NCBI): domain Eukaryota; kingdom Metazoa; phylum Chordata; class Mammalia; order Primates; family Cercopithecidae; genus Theropithecus; species Theropithecus gelada. The sequence continues at coordinate 93,355,881 of NC_037675.1, forward strand.
ATGGTAAAACCCCGTCTACTAAAACTACAAAAATTAGCTGGGTGTGGTGGCGTGCACCTGTAATCCTAGCTACTCAGGAGGCTGAGGCAGGAGGATTGCTCGAACCCAGGAGGCAGAGGTTGCAGTGAGCTGAGATCTCGCCACTGCACTCTAGCCTGGCGACAGAGTGAGACTCTGTCAAAAAAAAAAAAAAAAAAAGATTTCTCTCAACATGAATTGTTGTCTAAAGTACTAAATGTCACTCTCAGCTTTGACAGCTACAGAGCTGCTGAATGTGACTTCTTTGACTTTATCACAGTTATCAATAAAAATGCTATCGGGAGGGCGGATGCGGTGGCTCATGCCTATAATCCCAGTACCTTGGGAGGCCAAGGCAGGCGGATCACCTGAGGTCAGGAGTTTGAGACCTAATAATAATACAAAATAATACTAATACTACTAATAATACAAAAGTTAGCCAGGCATGGTGGTGCATGCCTGTAATCCCAGCTACTAGGGAGGCTGAGGCAGGAGAATTGCTTCAACCTGGGAGGTGGAGGTTGCAGTGAGCCGAGATTGTGCCATTGCTCTCCAGCCTGGGCAACAAGAGCAAAACTCTGTCTGGAAATAAAACATAAATAAATGTTAGCGGGACAGTCCGAGTGAAGCAATCCACCCAGATTGGCACTAATCCCTTCTCTTTCTTCACTATTTTGGGGTCACTGCTCATCGTCTGACTCCAGGCGAGACCATCTTCTCTCACAAAAGAGCCAGTCTTACTATTGAACATCTCTAATTATTAGAAAGTTCTTTCTTGAGCTGAACCCAGATCTGCTTCCCTCTATGTAACTAACATCCATGGATTCTAATTCTCCCCTCTGCAGGGACAGGTTCCTCCCTCTTCTACATAACAAGCTGCCTATCCATTAAAACGGTTCCCCGTGTCCACAAAGACTTTGTGAGACACTTTGTCAAGCGATCTGCTAACATCAAAACACATGTTACCTATAGCATTTCCTGACCTAGCAAGTCTATTTTAAAAAGGAAAAAGCTTCCTCTGGCATGAACTGCTAAATAACCCTTGCTGGCTTCCAGAGATCATCGCTTTCTTTTCAAAGTGTTTTTGCTGGGCCAGGCACAGTGGCTCCTGCCTGTAATCCCAGCCTTTGGGAGGCTGAGGCAGGCGGATCACCTGAGGTCAGGAGTTTGAGACCAGCCTGGCCAACATGGTGAAACCCTCCTGTCTCTACTGAAAATACAAAACTTAGCCGGGCGTGGTGGCATGCAGCCTAGTCCCAGCTACTTGGGAGCCTGCGGCAGAAAAATCGTTTGAACCTGGGAGGCAGAAGTTGCAGTGAACCAAGATTGCACCACTGCACCCCAGCCTCGGCGACATTTGCAAAATGGGAATCCTATCATCTGCTCCACCTCCTGTCATCAGAATCAAACACAATCAAAACTATAAAACAACTTTACAAAATGCAGATTGGAGTATCAATGTAAGAGGTTATCATCCGCTGAATGAGATCTTCCTGGTTCCAATGAAGCTCAATTTCTTCACTTTGTCACTGTGGGTTGAAAGACAAATAAGCAATTTTATTTTTTGTAAAGCAATATGTCAAATTGGCGGAAAACTCACAAAATTATAGATTGAATGATATATGTTGACTATTAATATTAAATTAGAGCTGGGCAACGTGGCACATGCCTGTAATCCCAGCAACTCGGGAGGTTTAGGCGGGAGGATTGCTTGAGGCTAGGGGTTCGAGACCAGCCTGGGCAACACGATGAAACCCTTGTCTCTATAAAACATTTTAAAACTTAGCCAGGCATGGTAGTGTGTGCCTGTAGTCCCAGCTACTCACTAGGCTGAGGCAGGAAGATTGCTTGAGCCCAGGAGGCCAAGGCTGCAGTAAGTCATGGGTGTTCTACTGCACTCCAGCCTGGGCAACACAGCAAGACCCTATCTCAAAAATAAACAAAACTTTTATTTTTTTACTGTCCCAAAATAATTATATTGTAATGCCTTTTTATGAGCAAATGCAAAATAGGGAGGGGGAATTATTGAATGTCTATGATTATGTTAGACGCTACAGCTCCTCTCCTTTGACCCCCACAATAACCCTGTGAAATAGGAAACCCTCCGTTTTGTGGATAAACAGGTGCAGGAACATTAGGGCCATGCAGATAATCAGGGGTCCAAACTCCAGCCCTCACCAGCCTGTTGGATTCTAGAGCCTTCCTTCCTTCCAGTTTACCAAGCCTGCTTTCTCTACTCACAGCTTCCTTGGCTACTTTCCTCCCTGTCTCAGCCCCACAGGAATATTCCAGAACTCCATGGGCCCTTCCATCATTGCTCTGTCTCGCTCGCTCTCCTTTTTCTGAACACTAGTAAAGCCTTTGGTTTCATATATTATCCAAACTTGGCCCCAAACAGTCAGAAAACTAAAATGACAGCCAACACCTGAGTTCAGCATTGGGCAGAGGCTCCACCCCACTGTTCCGCCTGTCCTGCCGTTGGGGAGTGGGGGAATGTCTGTTGTTCCTGATGCCCCCAGAGGCTTCCTCTCTCCTCCTCCCTTGGTCAGACTTCTCACTGAGTACTTGTCTCAGCCTCTTCCTCACTACCTAGTCCCACCTTAACCCTCTAAAATCTGGCTAAGTTCCCACCATTCACCCACATAATGCTCCCTAAGTTGCCTAGTGATTCCTCCTGGCCAAACACAGTGCTCTTTTCTCCACCTCTAATTGTTCCTGTGTCTCTAATTGATGATGCATCTTCTCTCTTTCATCCATGGCTTTAAGTTTTCCTGGGTGTTTACCCCTACTTTTTTTTTTTTTTAAGCGACAGGGTCTCACTCTGTCACCCAGGCTGAAGTGCAGTGAATTATCATAGTTCATTGTAACGTCAAACTCCTGGGTTCAAGGGATCCTCCTGCCTCAATCTCTGGAGTAGTTGGGACTACAGGTGTGCACCACTATGCCTGGTTAATTTTTAAATTTTTTTTAGAGATAGGGTCTCGCTGTGTTGCCCAGGCTGGTCTCAAACTTCTGACCTCAAGCAATCCTCCCATCTCGGTCTCCCCAAATGCCGGGATTACAGGCATGAGCTGCTGAGCCTGGCCTTTCCCTCTATAATTCTGATCACACACTTTTTTTTTTTTTTTTTTTGAGATGGAGTCTCCCTCTGTTGCCCAGGCTGGAGTGCAGTGGTGTAATCTCGACTCACTGCAACCTCCGCCTCCTGGGTTCAAGCAATTCTCCTGCCTCAGCCTCCTGAGTAGCTGGGATTACAGGCACCAAGCACCACGCCCAGCTAATTTTTGTATTTTTTTAGTAGAGACGAGGTTTCGCCATGTTACCCAAGCTGGTCTTGAACTCCTGACCTGAAGTGATCCACCTGCCTCGGCCTCCCAAAGTGCTGGGATCATAGGCGTGAGCCACAGTGCCCGGCCTGTACTTTAATGTAACCAACTGGTTTGAGAATGTCAGGATTTTCTAGACATACCTGGAATTTCCAGGAAATTCAGCAAATCATTAAAACACCTGGGCTTTTCTTATTGTTTTCGCTGACTGTGGTTTTGACATATAACCATGTGCAAAATGTGGGCTCTGTCCTAAAGACTTCAGGCAAGCAGACTCTGCCGGGGAGCCCCAGAGCTGCGCTCAGAAACTGGTAATGACCTTCTTTCATCTGCCGTCTCTGTTTTGCTCTTGTCAATTTGTTTTCTGACATTTAATATGGATTGAGATTTTGGGCAACCCTAACATATTTACTGTGACTGTAAAAGGGTATGATGGTCCATTTACCTCATTTCCTACTTACAGTCCACATTAGACCGTATTAGTGGCTCCCAGATTCTTGAACGTACCAGACTAGTAAAGTCAACCACCTTGAAATTGGAGAGAATAATATTAGGTGCCAATTTTTAATTTTGCCAGTAAAAACAAAAGAAAATACAACCATGATATATCACATCATCATATTTCATAAGAGAAAGAACTTTTAATACCACATGTAGGAGGGACAGGATCTCATAGCTTGAATGTTTGGTCTTGAAGACAGTTAAGACTGTCTTAAAACCGAGGTTTCAAATGACAGAGTGCAACAGCGTCATCTGAGAGCTTGTTAAAATGAATAAACTAGGCCTTATATCCTAAGATTAAAGGGGTGGGGGGGAGGAATCTGCATTTTACAAACACCCCAGGTGATTCTGATGAGAAAATTGTTACTTTCTCAGCAGCTCCGAATGATTTTTAAGCAACAGGTTCTCCCAACACAAGCCTTCCCTGTAAGTATTCTTACCTAAAAGTATTGGACTTGAATTTAATCGAGCTTCTAGAATGGCAACACCAAGCTGAACTTTCTGCCATGCTGGAAATGTTCTGTGTCTGCCCTGTCCAATGTGGCAGTGACTAACCACGTGTGCCCACTGAGAACTTGAAATGCGGCCAGTGCAAATTTTTTGTTTCATTTAACTAATTTAAGTTTACTTCTTTTTTTTTTTGATATGGAGTTTCGCTCTCGTCATCCAGGCTAGAGTGCAATGGCAAAATCCCGGCTCACTGCAACCTTTGCCTCCCAGGTTCAAGTGATTCTCCTGCCTCAGCCTCTCGAGTAGCTGGCATTACAGGCGCCCGCCACCACGCCCAGCTAATTTCTGTATTTTTAGTAGAGACGGGGTTTCACTATGGTGGCTAGGCTGGTCTTGAACTCCTGACCTCAAGTGATCTGCCTGTCTCAGCCTCCCAAAGTGCTGGGATTACAGGCGTGAGTCACTGCAACTTATTTAAGTTGACATTTAAATAACCAGATGTGGCTGGTGGCTCTCATACCACCCAGCACGGCTCTAGATCTGACATGACTGCCAGTTTGCAGGAAGTATAGAGAATAGAGGAAAAAATTAAAAGACCCCGGAGGAAGAAACAATAGCAAAAAAGAATTCAAAAAGGGAGGGAGGGTGTAAAGACATAGAAAGGAGGGGAAAAGCCTGTGTCAGTCAGGACCTGTCCAGGAAAAAAAAATAGCCTGTACCAGGTAGTTCGGCAGAGGAATTGAACACAGGGAACTAGTTTCAAAAGAGTCGAAAGAGCTGAAATGCCAAATGGAATGTTGAGGCAACCCAGAGCTATGCTCCCTCAGGAAGCCACTACCTCCCCTAGAGCTAGAAGGACTAAGGAAGAGGAGATGATGTGACCAGAACCCAGGAGTGGGGGCCACCTACAAGAATTGCATCAGGTGGAGGCTGCTAGAGGGCTGGAGAAGCGGTCACTGTCAGAGGCAGAGGCTGGGAGAAATGCCCTGGCTTTTCCCTCCTCTCATCCTTTGAGTCTCCTATGTGTACTTCCCATTGAGTTGGCTGAACTCAGTGGGAAGCCATTGCCAAAGAAGCTTGAGAAGAGAAATGTGCAGGATACCAGCAGAGCAAGGAGGAGACAGGACAGTGAATAGATCCAAGAGCAGAGGCAAATGACTGGTGCAGAAACAGAATAAGCAAATGCAACATTTGCATTGTGTTTGGGTCCTGATTTGTATTAACCAAGTGTGCGTAAAGACACACCTTTGATACAATGAGAGAATCTGAATATAGACTAGGTGTTAGAGAATGAAGGATTGTTGTTATTTTGTAAGATCTGATCATTTCTAACGTGTCTTTATCACTTAGAAAGGCCTACTAAATTAATGGAGGATAAATGAAATGAGATCAGCAAAATCGTGTTAACTATCAAAGCTGGAATATGGATTCATGGACGTGTATTAACTCTTCCTTAGACTTTTCTGTTTGGGAAGAATTATGTAACAATTTAAAAATGAGTTTCAATAGATTTTTTCCACTTTATCATGTGTGATAAAAGTCTGACTTTCAGCTTTTTGCAGATGCTGCCGCCAAGGAAAATCCTGTACTACTAGCCATGGTCAACCCCACCGTGTTCTTCGACATTGCCGTCGACGGCGAGCCCTTAGGCCATGTCTCCTTCGAGCTGTTTGCAGACAAGGTTCCAAAGACAGCAGAAAATTTTCGTGCTCTGAGCACTGGAGAGAAAGGATGTGGTTATAAGGGTTCCTGCTTTCACAGAATTATTCCAGGGTTTATGTGTCAAGGTGGTGACTTCACACGCCATAATGGCACTGGTGGCAAGTCCATCTATGGGGAGAAATTTGAAGATGAGAACTTAATCCTAAAGCATACAGGTCCTGGCATCTTGTCTATGGCAAATGCTGGACCCAACACAAATCTGCACTGCCAAGACTGAGTGGTTGGATGGCAAGCATGTGGTCTTTGGCAAAGTGAAAGAAGGCATGAATATTGTGGAGGCCATGGAGCGCTTTGGGTCCAGGAATGGCAAGACCAGCAAGAAGATCACCATTGCTGACTGTGGACAACTCGAATAAGTTTGACTTGTGTTTTATCTTAACCACCAGACCATTCCTTCTGTAGCTCAGGAGAGCACCCTGCACCCCATTTGCTCGCAGTATCCTAGAATCTTTGTGCTCTCACTGCAGTTCCCTTTGGGGTCCATGTTTTCCTTGTTCTCTCCCATGCCTAGCTGGATTGCAGGGTTAAGTTTATGATTATGAAATAAAAACTAACAATTAAAAAAAAAAGTCTGACTTTCTTTTTTCCCCCTCTTCCTTGACCCGTTCTCCTTTCCTTCAGGATACCTGTGAAAACCATTAGTAATACTTACAGGCACAGTGAGTTTTTACCATTATCCACCTTAATCTACGGATAGGATCTCTAATTACTCCTGGGACTCCTCTAAGGAACATTCTGTTCTAAAATCTCAAATCTAAAGCTGCATTGGAAGTTGGTTTAGGATGAGAAATTATGACAGCAAAAGTATGATAATTTAATTTCAAATTAGACTTTTTTGAGTCTATGATGAGACAATAGTCTTGAAACACAGACTTTGCTGGAAGAAACGTTTTCTAAGGTCATAGCGTAGAGAAATTTTATGATATCAGAACAGCTTTTCTGTGCCCAGGAAAATAAATGTGGGGGAGAAGTCACGAAGTAGAGAGGATCAGAGGATGAAAGCAGAGTAAGAAACTACCTGGGCTCAACCCAGGAGGTGAGGGTTGAGACTGTAGGATCATGTAAGAGCCTCAGATAAGTTGAAGGAGAAGTGGAGAACACGTGGGCTTCACTTCCCTGCAGCATCCAACTTAGAACCAAAAGAATGGGATTAGTGGTGAGACGAGCCTCGGGAGATGGCTGGGTGACGCCATTGTCCTACTGCCCTGTGCTTTGTACATGACAGGTGCACAAGTTCCTGCACCCCTCTGGGGCAGTGGTGGACACTGATCAAATAGCAGTTCACTTCAGGGCAAAGAGAATGCAAAGTACAGAGGCCCCAGCCCAGGTCACAACCACAGAGGGTAGCACAGGGTCCAGGATCCGTCAGGAGACCCCCCACGCCCTAACTGGCCCAAAGCCATGTAAACTTCTCAGTGTATACCGATGGGATGTCAGATTTCAATAACATTCCTGTACCAGGCCAGATACGGTGGCTTACACCTGTAGTGCTAGCACTTTGAGAGGCCTAGTCAGAAGGACTGCATGGGCCTAGGAGTTTGAGGCTATGGTAAGCTATGATTGCACCATTGCACTCCAGCCTGGGTGATACAGACCCTGTCCCTAGGAGAAAAAATATATATATATAAGTAATTTTAAACAGTTGGTCTTAATTTAAATTATAGGTTGGCACACAGTGGCTCACGCCTGTAATCCAAGCACTTTGGAAGGCCAAGATGGGCGGATCACTTGAGCTCAGGAGTTCGAGACCAACCTGGACAACATGGAGAAACCCTGTCTCTACCAAAAATACAAAAATTATCCAGGTGTGTGGCGTGTGCCTGTGGTCCCAGCTACTTGGGAGAATGAGGTGGGAGAATTGCTTGAGCCCAGGAGGCAGAGGCTGCAGTGAGCCGAGATGACACCACTGCACTCCAGCCTGGGCAACAGAGTGAAACCCCCCATCTCAAAAATAAATAAATAAATTATAAAGGCATTTTTCTTTTTTTGGCCCATGAAGTCCTACATATCATTTACATCTCCAATAAAGGTATTAAAATATCTAGTAATTTTTAAAAATCTACTTACGCAAAGAGTATGACTAGAAAGAAAAGTTTTTGTACACACATGAAAATTTCTCATGATTTAGTCTTTGAGCCACTGTAGGTTTGGTAGATAATCAGTGTCATTTAAACTTATCTCAAACATTATTCCATTTTGAAAAATGAATGAAAATACTCAACATAGTTCAGGTGGATTAATTTACATATAGTTGGGTTTCATTTATAGTTCTGAGTTTTGAGAAAATCTGAATGAATTGAAAATAAATGGAGAATTTTTTCTTTCTTTCTTTCTTTTTTTAAATGGATGGGGTGTTGCCCCATGTTGCCCAGGCTGGAGTGCAGTGGCTATTCAGAGGTGCCATGATAGCACACTACTGTAGCCTTGAACTTCTGGTCTCAAGTTATCCTGCCTCAGCCTCCTAAGTAGCTGGAACTACAGGTGCACACCACCATGCCTATCTTCTTTTTCCATTTGACTTACATGTATTTAGACTATCGGACCGTGCTTTTTTTTTTCCCAATAAGCTGTGAATCTAGGTTTCTCAGTTTTGTTGGCTATTTTTGTTTGTTTGTTTGAGACGGAGTCTCGCTCTGTCACCCAGGCTGGAGTGCAGTGGCGCAATCTCGGCTCACTGCAAGCTCCGTCTCCCGGGTTCAAGCGATTCTCCTGCCTCAGCCTCCGGAGTAGCTGGGACTACAGGCACCCGCCACCACACCCGGCTGATTTTTGTATTTTTAGTAGAGACGGGGTTTCACGAGGTTAGCCAGGCTAGTCTCAAGCTCCCAACCTCCAGTGATCCACCTACCTCAGCCTCCCAAAGTGCTGAGATTATAGGCGTGAGCCACCTCGCCCGGCCTTTTTCTGGTTTTTGATTTCTTAGACATAAACAGTTTTTAAGCCATGCTGTATAGATGATGCTAGCGTGGATCCCTCTAGATTCTAATCTTTTGGCTAGTATTTTCCAACTTGTAAGAAGACAGATCAAATGGCACCTCTCCTGTGAGATTGTTAGAGACCTCCAAAGTTGGATCTCCCAATTTTTTTCCCACGATATCTTGACTCTGCCTCCGTTTTATAACACATTTTATAATGCTCTGTCTCTTTCAGTAAACAGTGAATTCCTCAAAAGCACTAACAGTCCTTTTCACCATTATAACTCTGTGCACAGCCTGACATGTACTCAGTAATATCTGCTGAATAAAGACTAAGTTTTTCCTGGTAGATGTTATATCCTAATGAAATTACTTCAGCAAGTATTATCACTATATTGTAATATTTGGGCATTTTATTAAATATAAATCACATGAACAGTATAGAGCAAGCGTGTCCGGTCCCTGGCATGTGGCCCAGGATGGCTCTGAGTGTGGCCCAACACCAATTCATAAACTTTCTTAAAATATGATTTTTTGTGTGATTTTTTTTTTTTTAGCTCATCAGCTATCAATAGTGTATCTTATGTGTGACCGATGACAATTCTTCCACCGTGGCCCAGGGAAGCCTAAAGATTGGACACCCCTGGTGTAGAGAGTCTTTATCCAGCATATCTCAAGAATTAGACAATAGAGGAATTCTGTTTTCCTAGATCGAATTTCGAATTAATTTTGTAATAAATAATTGTGATCTAAATTGCCCATCTAAAGCTTAAATGATGTGTGTGTATATGTGTGACACACGAGCTGAACATGTAGCCTCCTCCCAACAGCATGGTCCCATGATCACTTTTAAGGGAATGTTCAAGAAGTAATTGACCCTTTGGCTAATTTTTCTCAGGAGCAACAACTCATATCACTAATGATCAAAACAAAATTTTTGTTTTTGACAAATGTCACCAAACACCTAGATAGACTGATAGATTGCTGCTTTATAACCTAGGGGGGCATGTTTTATAGTCTGCTGTGGAAACAAGAGTAGCTCTGACAGTTTGACTATGGGGTAACTTCTTTCCTCCTTTGTGAAATGGAATCATAATACCAGCCTCACAGGTATGTTTTTGCTTTTTAAAAATATATACAAAATGTTTACTTTGGCTTTATTTGTACTGTCAAAAACTTAAACCAAACTGAAGGTCCACCTGGAAAGGAATAGTTGAATAAAATTGCTACACTCCTGAAAAACAAAACAAAACCAAAACAAACCCCAAAACATTCCTAAGAGTTCAGGAACAGGAGAGACAGACATCATTTGATCATCTACATTGTCCTAAAAAGAATAACAAGATTTGTTACTCCTATTTGCTTCTTATGGTAGTTTTAAGATGTTATGTAAAAATCCTTTCAAAATTTTAAAAAAGGAAGTAGGTGGGGGCCCAAGATGAAACAAGAGTTGGTAAGCTTGGGGTCGGGCGCGGTGGCTCACGCCTGTGATTCCAGCACTTTGGGAAACTGAGGCGGGCGGATCACCTGAGGTTGGGAGTTGGCAACCAGCCCGATCAACATGGAGAGACCCTATCTCTACCAAAAATACAAAATTAGCCGGGCGTGGTGGTGCATGCCTGTAATCCCAGCTACTCGGGAGGCTGAGGCAGGAGAATCACTTGAACCCGGGAGGCTGAGGTTGCAGTGAGCCGAGATCGTGCCGTTGCACTCTAGCCTGGGCAACAAGAGCAAAACTCCGTCTCAAAAAAAAAAGAAAAAGAAAAGAGTTGATAAGCTTGAATGGATAATTGTTAAGGCCGGTGATGAGTACATGGAATCACTATGTTACTGACTCTACTTTCATGTCTATGTTCAAAGTTTTAAGCAAAAGTATTTTTTAAATTCTTTAGAAAATGTGGCATCCTGTTTGATTGAAAATACGGCACCTGATTTGATAAAGCTAGGGAATGAGTACGCAAGTGTTAATATCTTACTTGGTGTTCTTTAGACATACTTTCCTTTAATACTTCGTATTTACAATTGCTGCTTTCAAGTTTTTGTGGGTTAAATCCAACTTACAGGCCCACACAGTTTCTTTGGACTGCTTTTTTTCCTGAGTATGGGCCTCACTTTCTTCTTTGTCTTACTCATAATTTCTGGTTAAAAACTAGACAATTTAGCAAGTATTGATTCTGACATAGTTTGATTTTTTTTAAAGCTTGATTGAAGGTAAACTGCAGAATCTGCCTCCCACACAAGAGAATGTGGCTGCTGATGTCTCTGCTTGGTTTTACAGTCTTTTTATCTTTTGGTCTGGCTTCCCAGGGGTCGCTCCTGCATAGCTGTGCTGGATAAATACCTGGAGCCTCGGAGGGCTTCCATGCACCGGGGATGGATCTGAGTGTAGGTTCAGCAGCTCACTCAAAGGCCAGTCTCATGCTGGTCTAGGCTTTTCCGTCCCATGGGGTGCTCTCAAGTCTCAACGGTGGCCCTTCTATGCCTCTCTGTTTCAGGATGTCCGCTTTAAATTTCTGCTGACCACTTGCCCTATCTGGAAGTGCAATCTCAAGCTAGCAAAACAGAGTTTTCTCCATTTGTTTCCTTCCAAGTTCACCACTTTTAATTGACATCATGGGTCCTGCACTACCCAACCTCCACCATTGTTCACCACCTCGGGCAACAAAGCTGCTGGTTTTCATACCAGCTCAGGGCTAGAAAAGCCAGGAGGTTTGAGGGGTGACGGAAGCCCCAGGTAGGAAGGCCACAGACTCCAGGTTCCCACCCAAAGCTCTAGAAGCTTTTCAAAAATAATTCAATTTCCAGAGCTCCCAAATGGTTGGTTTTGACAATTTTAGTTTTATACTTGTTTCTTGCAAGGAGAATTGGCTGACCTCTTCACACCACCATAGTCGGATGTCCCTCCTAATATCCAATTGTCTCCTCGTAAATGTTTTAAACATTTGACACATACACATGCATACACACAAATTAAAGAATGACATCAGGGCCGGGCACAGTGGCGCACGCCTGTAATCCCAGCACTTTGGGAGGCCGAGGCGGGCGGATCACCTGTCAAGAGTTCGAAACCAGCCTGGCCAACATAGTGAACCCCGTCCTACTAAAAATACAAAAATTAGCCAGGTATGGTGGCACACACCTGTAATCCCAACTACTCGAGAGGCTGAGGCAGGAGAATCATTTGAACCCGGGAGGCGGAGGTTGCAGTGAGCCAAGATTGCGCCACTACACTCCAACCTGGGCAACAGAGTGAGACTCCATCTCAAAAAAAAAAAAAAAAAAAAAAAAGGCATCGAGGTAAAATTTCTTTTCAGCAAGTATCTAAAGCGGGGGGAGTGGAAAGACTCAGAAGAAAAGTCTTAATTCCTCAAGTAGCAATTTTATGAAGGATTGATTTTTACGATCATCATGTTTTCAACATAGAAGCTACAGTTGCCAAGTGCACTGCTGACGAGAGCAGTACAGGTTGAATGCAGGCAGGTGAGACTGCCCTCGGAGTACGTGTACATGTGGCATGAAAACGCTTTAGGGAGAAGACTTTAAAATGATTCTAAAAAATTTCAAAAACTAAGCAGTCCTTATAAATTTTCAAAAATAAAACTTATCTCATTAGATCTTGTAAATTCATCACCACCATCATCTTTTTACTCAGAGTGTGTCTGAATATACCTTTAGTAAAGTGATCCTTTAGTAAAGGGATTTATGTGTTGACACATCTTTAAATACATCTAAACAGATGAAGAGGAAAACCAGAAGCAAATATATATTTTCTAATTCTTAGAAAAATCATGTCTCCCTTCACCATCTGGAGGTGGGAACCTTGTCCTTTGGGAAATGTATGAATTTTGAGTACAGTACGTTCCCGTTTACACATGGGTTACCAAGGGCTTGAGACTGACTCATTGTGAGAGGAAAACTCACAACATCCTTCAACATCTAAGTGCCTTACATTTTACAGGAAGAAATGATGTATCTTACATTTTTAAGAGTCCACGGACACTTACAAAACAACTTTACCAAACTCTTAAGTTAGCAGTCAAATGTTTTCAAATCATTGAGATTTCATTTTTAAGGTAAAAAATAATTCAGTGAAGTCAAAGAATGTTAGAGCTGAAAAGATTACTCTTGTAAAAAGTCACAGCTGAAAATTATCACAGTTAAAACATCACTACAGTGCAAATTATTACTCTCTTAACCCCAGAAAGGCTAAAAAGACTGATATACAGGAAGATTCCATTTTAGGAGCTAAGACAAAAACCAGCTAAAGGTTCAAATATTTGCCCTAAGTGATCCATTTTTTAAACATTTTTCTCTCAGTAACATTTTTGAATTTTTTTTTTATCTTCAAGACAAATATTGTTATAATTATAGTGGATTATTAATTTACTGGATGTACTAAATTATGACAATAACATGCTATAAAACCCTCAGCTATATCATTATTCACATGACCTAAGTCCCAAAGGCAGGAAAACAAGTTTTTGATTAGTGACATTTTGTATTCAATTGGTTAGGGCAAGAACCATTAGGCTTTTATCTGACATTTCATTTCCTAGCTTGCTTCCTTCCTAAGTGCTCAAATGTTTCTTTCAAGACGTGCTGAATAACCACTCCCCCTCCTCCCATCAGTCTTCCAGGCCCAACTCAGGGCCCCTAGTGCTTGGCATGAGCCCCCCGAGCGTTTCTGGTACTTCTTTAGTAATCTGGACATGTGTCTGTCTCTCCCACCTGTGAATTTCTCAAGCCCCAAGCCCTACTCCCCTTGTTTTTAGCAGATAAGCTTCCTTTCAACTGCAGAGAAAAATTCCCGCAACTTCCCCCACCCAAATCCACCCGCACCTACATCTCCCGTCTCTTCCATAGTGCCAGCCCCGATAAAGGGGTCCTTCCCATCTAAGGCCAATCCCTTCAAAACTGTTCTCCGGTCCTGTTTCCCTTTCTCAGGAACTCTTCGCTCTATACTCTCTTCAGCCTCTCCATCTACTCGTGTCCTCACCATAAGCATTTACCATAAGCTCGAGTCTCTCAGCTTCTAACAACTCTCCTACCGCCCCCACTTTCCTCTCCTACTCATGCCGTCTTCCCCTTCTGCAATCTGGTTTCTCAGCAGAGTTGCTTACAAACACTATCTCCACTTGCTCCCCGCCCACTCAACAATGAGGCTTTGTTCCTACCATTCCATCTACACGGCTCTAGTCAAAGGCAACAACCACCCTCTGGTCCTCGAGTCCGCACAGGCTTCTTAAAACACCTCTCCAGCCCTCACAGCAGCAGGCACTTCATGCATTGACCTCTCCTCACCTTTCGGAAAGAACTCCTGGCTTCAGTAACTCCCTGACATTCTTATCTACCCTTCGACAGTGATAAACTTTGAACATCTGTATAGAATTTTGGACTTTAGAAGGCATTTCCACAAGTGGCACATTTATTCGTTTAATAAACATTGTGAATGAATGTGTCATTTGATCCTAACCCCATGGGGTTTACTAGGTAGGTGTCGGCTCATTTCAGAGATGAGAAAAATAAGACCCACAGTCAAGGTAATTCTGACAGGTCACACAGAAAGGGTCAAAATCAGTACTCCAATCATGCTGTCAACTTTAAAAGCCACGATCCTTCCAGTATTGCCATCATATGAACCACTTAGCAGCACTCAAGATCCACAGCTAAGAAAAAATGAAGACATACTGATTATCTTGCAAAAGGACCAGAGGCCAATGATGTACAATACCCTCTGAAGGAAAAAAAAAGGCTGGTTAAAACCTCTCAGATCCTCTTTTAATCTTTTTTTTTGAGACAGAGTCTCGCTCTATCACCCAGGCTGGAGTGCAATGGCGTGACTTCGGCTCAATGCAACCCCCACTTCCCAGGTTCAAGCAATTCTTCTACCTCAGCCTCCTGAGTAGCTGGGATTACAGGCATGTGCCACCATGCCTGGCTAATTTTTGTATTTTTGTTGAGACGAGGTTATGCTTGAGATTATGTAGGAAAACAGAATTTCTGAGATTATGTATGAAAACAGAATTTGAAAATCCTGTTTTCATACATAATCTCAAGCATCTTATAAATTGTTCATGCTAAAAATTTCCAAGGCTCAAACAGTATCCTAATAGCAGACATCCGGTGAATAAAGACATTAGCTTCAGTAGTTCATCAACTACTGCTACAAACAACATGTGTAAGTCATTTCTGAAGAAAAAGTCAGCAGCTGTTTGCTAAAAATTTTTTTATTGTGAATGAAGACATTGCCAACTTACATATATCATTTTTATTTGGAGTATTTTTTTTTGCCTTGCAGTGCTCCTGAGAAATTCAAAAATGCATTAACTTTAGCTCTATAAATAACACAACCTAATATTAAGGTTGTGTTGGAAATTTCCCACATTTAGATATTTCCCTAAAAATCAAAAGACAATTTAAATTGTTTTACATAGAGAAACCTTAATAAGTATTTAACTTTTTAATAAATTAAAAAGTAAAGACTGGCAAATAATCACAAATGTCAGAACATTAAAGCAGCATTTTTTTCCATAGGAATATATAAAATAAATATCATCTATACTTACTTGATATTTACAAAACTTAAAGATAAATTTTTGTGGATGGAAGATGTTTTAAATACTTCGATATGTGGAAAACTTCATTCTTTAAAAATCAGGTTCAAATGCTTTTAAGTGTGACGCATAATAGCGTATCCTAAAAAATTCTCATCACTCTCCTGTCCCTGAAGACACAGCTCTTCCCCCCATTGATTGGATAAGTATTTTGATAGTTTCTGTACCCTTTTCAATTAACCATTAAGACGTTAAAAGAAACCTAAGGCTTTATTTGGGGAGATATTGGACGTTTTAATTGGCTAGTTGGAAAGAAGCCATTCCTTTTTTCCTACGGTTTTGTTGTTTAGTTTTGTTTCATTTTTTAAAAAGCAAAAATGACAGGAATGAAAATTCAAACAATTTGATCCAGTATTATGCTAAAACTAAATTCAGTAGTTGGATGAATTTTCTACTACAGTATAGAGGTTGAAAACCATTAGGAATGTGGTAAAAAAAAAAACTATGGCAGCGAAGGTGGAATTCAACCACAAATTCTACTGAGTGAATAGAGAAATAAACAGAAAAATTACTGTAGTTAAAATATTGCAGTTAAACGCACTGTTAGCAATGTCCTGTGCCAACATTAGAATTATATGCTTCATCACTGTCTGGTTACTAAGACGGTTCAGTGAGCAGGTGGTTCATCTCTGACACAACTAAGTTTCAGAAAACTCGATGACTTATATCTGGTTTAGATCAACGAACACTTAGTATACATACCAGTCAGCTATAGTTTCAATGGCACAATGAAAACATTAGGTACTACAGCTTTTTTTTTTTTCGAGACGGAGTCTCGCTCTGTCGCTCAGGCTGGAGTACAGTGGAGTGGTTGCTCACTGCAACCTCCACTTCCCAGGGTCAAGCGATTCTCCTGCCTCAGCCTCCGGAGTAGCTGCGATTACAGGCGCCTGCCACCATGCCCAGCTAATTTTTGTATTTTTAGTAGAGATGGGGTTTCAACATGTTGGCCAGGCTGGTCTTGAACTCCTGACCTCAGGTGATCCACTCGCCTCAGCCTCCCAAAGTTCTGGGATTACAGGCGTGAGCCACCATGCCCGGCCAGTATTATAGCTTTAGGACAAGGTCACATACTTATTTAAATAGCAGCCATTTAATATCATGCTCTGTGATGTTTAGCTATGCAATCCACCCACAACAGCTTTTAAACTTACGTTAAACTCTGGGATGAGAGGGGGACAACTTGTTTTGGTCAGAGAAGGAAATACTCAAAAATATCACAAAAGGCATTTCAAATATGATGACATAGTACTTAAATACCAACCATGCATCTCTTTTTCAAATTAAAAGAGAACTTTTTTTACATATTCTATTTCTTAAAAATAAAGGACCATGTGTCTTTTTTTTTAACTTAGAAAGTAGTATTTCATTTCTCCACACTGAAATGAAATTTCAATGGCAAGCAGCAAACAATGTAGGATAGTCAGTGAAAGTATCTTTGTTAGGAGCATATAAAAACCAAGGAGTAATAACTCACAGAGAAATAATAATAGGCGGCCGGGCGCGGTGGCTCAAGCCTGTAATCCCAGCACTTTGGGAGGCCGAGATGGGCGGATCACGAGGTCAGGAGATCGAGACCATCCTGGCTAACACGGTGAAACCCCGTCTCTACTAAAAATACAAAAAACTAGCCGGGCGAGGTGGCAGGCGCCTGTAGTCCCAGCTACTCGGGAGGCTGAGGCAGGAGAATGGCGTGAACCCGGGAGGCGGAGCTTGCAGTGAGCTGAGATCCGGCCACTGTACTCCAGCCTGGGCGGCAGAGCAAGACTCCGTCTCAAGAAAAAAAAAAAAAAAAAAGAAAAAAAAAGAAATAATAATAGGCAAAAACCAAGAAGATGCAGTTTGACAGTTCTAATATAGAACTTGTATGACAACTTCCTTTAAAGTATAGTAAATAAAGAATGGCAATATAAATTAGTGATCTAAGGAGATACAAGACATTCTGAAGCAGCATTCTCAGTTACTTCATTTTTCAGAAAAACAAGTTTCACCCATCAACATGGAATTAAGACTTCTTGTCTTCCAAATACATTAGAAAGTACAGTTAATCACAGTAAAACCTGCAAATAACCAAATCCAGTTCTGACCTCAGCCAGGACTATTCACATATTTGAATTTGTTTTATTTTCATCCTTCCTTGTTATACAAATGTTTCTATTTTAAAAGCATATAGAAATTTACAAAATTTGCAAGAAATGTCTTTTTAAATGTACAACTTCAACAACTAATAAAAATATGAACATCCAGATACAGTTAAGTTTCAAGTTGGGATTTTTTTAAAATAATGGGTTTATGAAAAATTAAAGAAATACTTTAAGTTTCAAACATCTGGGTACTGGTGCTATCAAAGTGATTTCACTGCCCTCAGTGGCCACCGTGATGAGAACAGTTGACTCTCGGATTGCTGTACCTCATATGTCAACACTGTGGATGGAGGCAGAAGTGGCATGCTCAGTGATATTGCTAATTATACTTATGTAGATGCAGCTGTATGGTTTAACGCTTATATGAAAGTTGTATGAATTTGTGTAAAGAAACATTTAGTTTTAAGATGGTATCTTTAAATAGATAGCTTAGCTGCTAAAACTAAGTGATATACCTGCACTATACGCTCAATAAAAAGGAACAAACTAGTGGTACATCCAAAACCTTGGATGGATCTCAAGGTGATTATGCTGAGTGAAAAAAAGCCAGTCTCAAGAGGTTATATATTGATTCAATTTATATAACATTCTCAAAATAACAAAATGACTGAGATGGAGAACAGTTGGTGGTTGTCAGGGATTAAGGAGGAAGGGCCAGGGAGAGAGGTGGCAATGATTATGAGAGGGCAACATGGGGGATGCTTGTAATGGAAGTCTTCTGTGTCTTGCCTGTGGTGGTAGTCACATGAATCTACACACAGGGCCAGGTGCGGTGGCTCATGCCTGTAATCCCAGCACTTTGAGAGGCCGAGGTGGGAGGATCACTCGAGCCCAGGAGTTTGAGGGCAGCCTGGCGACATAGTGAGACCCCATCTCTACTTAAAACAAACAAAAAAACAATCTACACACATGATAATATTGCACAGGACCAAATACATACTTCACCTCAGGGTACCTATCACCTTCCAGCAACAATCTTGTTGGCCTGTCTCCACAAAGTCCTCTAAAGATGATCAATATATGCTTCAAATCAACTTTCCGCACTATGCAGAGAAGCCAATACTAGTATTTTTTTATCCTTTATTAAAAAAAAAAAACCAAAAAAAAACAACTCTCTTGATAAACCACAATCTCTAGCTTAAATGAACTTGGAAATCATAGAAGGAAATAAAAAGCTGCCATACAGGTAACTAGTACTTTTGTCTGTCTGTATTTTTGTAAATTAAGGTAAAAGATAAATTAAATGTTCCTAGCTTAAATTAGGTCAAATCAGAAGGAATAAAGCAGATTATATAGCAAACACTTGCTCCTGACACCTGCAGTTTCTAAAAGCATTAGGAATATTTTTATTAAATTCAGAGAACGCATAACTGCGAACAAATACATGACTTTTTCCCAAAGGCCACTTTGTGATAAAGTACATACATATAGTGTTCATGGTTTCTTTAAAGTGCTAGATTGTCTCTGGCTGAGAATCATCTATTGCTTTAAAAGGTCTTTCAGCACAACCCCAGCGCTGCTGTCAGGCAACGCTGGCAAAGGTGTAAATGTGGGCAAAACATCTGAGATGGGTTTGAGAAGAAGATGCCCGGGCCCACCAGGTCCAAGTCCAGCTGGGTTAATAAGAGGCACAGCTGCCGAGCGAGGAGCCAAAAACGGATTTACATCTGTTCTTCTACCAGACCTGGATTCCGCTGTATCTAAAGAATAAAATATGGATTTAGTCTCCTATCTTGCACAAATAAGTCAAAATGAAATAACTCTCTGAATATAAGTAATAGCATGAAGAAAGTTATCTATGTAATATTGTTAAATTGATTAACAGATAAATAAAAATAATCAATGTATCACTTATCAACTTAAAAATGCTTCCTTGACAGTAATAACACTGATATTCAGCACATCTTTTTGGACTGTTCTTAATTCAAAATGAAAACATAGCCAGGCGCGGTGGCTCACGCCTGTAATCCCAGCACCTTGGGAGGCTGAGGTGGGCAGATCACCTGAGGTCAGGAGTTTGAGACCAGCCTGGCCAACATAGTGAAACACCATCTCTACTAAAAATACAAAATAAAAAATTAGCTGGGTGTGGTGGCGGGTGCCTGTAATCCCAGCTACTTGGGAGGCTGAGGCTGGAGAATCGCTTGAACCTAGGAGGCAGAGGTTGCAGTGACTGGAGATTGCACCATTGCACTCCAGCCTGGGCAACAAGAGCAAAGCTCCATCTCAAAAACAAAAAATTAAAATTAAAAAAAAAAATGAAAGCACAAATAGGCCTCAATTCCTAAACACAAATACTAATCTGTATGGCTAAAATCTGACTAATGTTCACTCTTGGTATTTCAAAACATTTTCTGATAAAAAACCAATGCTATACATGACAGGAGGATGAAAGAAGATAAGGAATAAGAGGAATGAATAGGGAAAGAAAAGGCAAGAGAATAGTATTTGTATGCTTATCTAATACTTTATTAAACACATTAAAACTCTTGTTTTATACTTAAATACCAGTTATGTAACTGATGAACTTCATTTACCATAATAACAGCTTTTTAAATGGTGTCATCTATGTTGCAAGGCAAACTCTTTACTTACCCACCTGAATAATGAAGGATTTGAGGAGTTATATTTTCCCCAAATAATTATAATAAAGAAAAACAAACCCATATTACAATAACAGTTCAGAAGAAAAAACAATATATACATACCTTACCTGATCATGTTTTAGGCGGTCAAAGGTTTGAAAACAATCTTGATTAGATTCTTTTTCTGTGACGTTGGGCTAATACAATTCCTTTTTATTGGAATAGGTAAATTCCTAATGTTTTAGTGGACAGATTCTGCTTTAATACCCAACACCACTAACAGCTTCAATGGTAAGAGACAAGCAATCCTTTGAAGGTACCCACTTCAGCAATGGGAAACTCAAATAAAAAGACCTCCTAAAGCAAAGAAAGCACTAAGACAAATTCATCAAATCTGCTTATCATTGAGCACTCCTAGGGTTCCCAAGCTGTACTTTCCTGTGAATGACAACTTTCCAAACTCTGGGCAAGCTTCCGGTGTTACCTAGTGAGCTCTGACACACTTCCAAATTCAGGATTAAAGATTAAGCTTGCTTTGTACATGCAATGCCTATATCAACCCAAACCATCACTAGCTTTTGTATCCTATCAATGCAAATCAAGCTGGGCATGGACTTAATAAAATAAAGGGGAAAGGTAGGAAAGAGGAAGAAAAGGGAGAGAAAAGAAGGGGAAGGGAGGGAGAGAGAGGGATAAGAAAGAAGAAGGGAAGAAAAGGGGAAGGAAGGGTGGGAAAAGAAGGGGAAAGGAGGAAGGGAAGAGAGGGAGGGAAAGAGCCTGCCATAACGAATTTGGGAATCTATTTCAAGATGCTACCACCTAGTGTAACAAGAAAAACTGTTTTCAGTATAGTCTACATCTCTTATATAAAGTTATGACTTTTCACTAAACTTAGCAGTCAAAACTACTATCTAAAGGGCTGATAAATTTTACTACTTTCCCTTCCTATACAAGTCCAGAAAAATAGAAATATTTATCTAAATGACAGAAGTTTTAAAAATTTCAGAATATAAATTATTATTTTATCCAAATTTAAGCACTGATGTGTGATATAAATGAGTATATAACATATACCTTTACAGTCCAATTAGTAAACATGTTAGTCTATATTAAAATATGAAGATTTCAGAAAATAGCTCTTTCAATAAAGAATTTATTGTCCAACAGATTATAATTCAATTTCAATTTGATAAATTTTCCTGCATGCCAGTATACATGACATGAACATACATAAAACCCTTACAATTCAGTGGGACAGAAGAATATGTACACATGTTAACCACCACCAACCATCCGCTCTAGGAAGATCTTTCAACATAAAAGAGTGATTTCTACATTCTTGGAGTCTCAGTCAGTTTGTTAAACTGCGCTTATATACATTAACATGCCTATGTTTGGTTACTGAGTGTAGCACTTAAATTTTCAAAGGAGAAAAACCCTTCTCAAACTATATACACACATCTAACTTGGATTAGCAAGAAACACCATTAGTGAGAAAGGAAAGCAGGTGGCCAAGAAAGATGTAACCAGTTCCCCATTACTTCCAGAGGAATAATTCAAAGCTGGTTAGGCAGACAGAGAATTATTATTCAGATATACAAAGGGAGGATATTTCTTACCATTTAAATTAATCTAAGTCAATTAAATATCAGATTGCTACAAGAATATATGAAGCAAAAGTCTGATGCCTTACTGGAATTCTGGAAGTCCTCATTACACAGTTTCAAAAACACTAAACATTTAGTTAATATCACTGTGAAACATAATCATACATTAAACATTCAATTTTTAAATTATAGAAAAATTAAATCTCTAGTTTTACCTTTAAAACTTTCTGGTGCATTTGTATCTCGTTTTCTTCTTCCTGGTGAATCCAGAGGTTTCATATCATGAACAGAAAGCTTTGGTGGTGGAATGGATGGATGAGATTCTGTTTCTAGAAATTTAACAAAAAGTTCTGAAAAAGACTAAGAAAAAATATTTTGGTTATATTAGGCTAGATAATTACGTTATATTCACTACAACTAAGGACATGTACCAGCTTTTCTAATTAAATATTAAAAACTAATCATGCCATTTGAATAATTTTTTAACAAATCAGCTTTGTGAACAATTGAAAATACTAGCATTTTTTTTATTTTTATTTTTTTTGAGACGGAGTCTCGCTCTGTCGCCCAGGCTGGAGTGCAATGGTGCTATCTCGGCTCACTGCAAGCTCCGCTTCCCAGGTTCAAGTGATTCTCCTGCCTCAGCCTCCTGAGTAGCTGGGATTACAGGTGCGTGCCACCACGCCCAGCTAATTTTTGTATTTTTCGCAGAGATGGGGTTTCATCATGTTGATCAGGCTGGTCTCAAACTCCTGACTTTGTGATCCGCACACTTTGGCTTCCCAAAGTGCTGGGATTACAGGCGTGAGCCACCACACCCAGCCTAAAATACTAGCACTTTAGATAGACAATCATCATTACAAAAATTTAACAATTTAATCAATAGTCTTTGATGGTAACACTCACTTCTAGCACCTCATGGTCAGAATTAGCCAACTGATAATACTTATTTTTCTTGCCATCAATGAATAGCACTTAATGAATCTGATCATTTTAATAACTATTAACACAAACATAAAAAATTAAATGAAAGGAAAACACACATTAGACATAATTTTCTAGTTAGGTCCAACCAATGAATATAACAGCAAAAGATCACCAATAACATTATCAGATTAAAATAATGTAGTGTAGACCTTTCCTTTAAATTAAATTTTATGCCAGTCAAGTAAAATGGGTTTTATCTTTAACCAGCTCTGGGTAAGTCACCTATCCTTCATGTCCTCTTTATTAAAAAAGTAAGAGAGGTCGGGTGTGGTGGCTCACACCTGTAACGCCAGCACTTTGGGAGGCCAAGGCGGGCGGATCACTAGGTCAGGAGTTCAAGACCAGCCTGGCCAACATGATGAAACCCAGTCTCCATTAAAAATACAAAAATTAGCTGGGCGTGCTTGCTGGTGGGCACTTGTAATCCCAGCTACTCCGGAGACTGAAGCAGGAGAATTGCTTGAACCCAAGAGGCCGAGGCTGCAGTGAGCTGAGATAGTGCCACTGCACTCCAGCCTGGGCGACAGAGCAAGACTCTGTCTCAGAAAAACAAAAACAAAAACAGTAACAAAAAACTAAGAGAAAGAAACTCCACATTCTAACTCATAATGCTACTCAATTCAATTAATATTCATCTAGAGCCTACAACATACCAGGCACTGTGTTTTCATGTTTATTAACGGCCTCCTCCTTTGAGAATCTAAGTTTTATGAGGGCAGGCGCCTTGTCTATCCAGTTTGCAGCTGCATCCTCAATGCTTAGAACAGTCTAGTTCACAGCAGGTACTCAGTAAGTATTTACTGGCTCAATGATTTGGAACATATATACACAAATAAAATAAATCCTCTATCTTGCTATCATAATTTAGTAGCAAGACTGCCTATGGCAGCATGATCAAGTACAAAGGAAAAGTTAATATTTTGAAAAATAAAAGCACCATATAAAGTTAAAATAAAACCTATATGCAATAAAATTATGAAAACTGGCTTGTTATCCTTAAGCTTAATCACCTTTCTGGAACTCAGTTTCTGCAACTTCAAAATAAAAGGGTTGTATAAAATAATTTAAAAAAGAAATCTGATTCTTTGCAAGTGAACGTAATATACAGTCATTTCACTATTCACCTTAAGCAAGAATAAAATTGGTTCTTACACTATTAAGCACAGATTGCTGATTTGGTCTCAAAGGTGTGTTGGGAACACTTTTTGATCCTCCTCCAAGCCACCCAGTCATCCACCTGGTAACACCGCCCTGATCATCATGAAACAACTGAAAGATTATTTTAAAACAGACAAATATTATCAGTACAAGAAAAAAAACAAGGACCAGTTTTACATAATTTCTGATAGTTCTAAAGCATGCTCTTCAAGTTCAAGTCCTAGTAAACGTTTCCTACTGATAGAGGCTACAAATACAATAAAATGCCATCCCAAGCACCATCGCAAATGAAAGTTTGGGGATATTTCAACATTTCAGCAACCTGATATGAGAAGTGGTTTGTAAGTTACAAAACATTTAAACTATTATCATACATATTGAACAAATCAACCTCTTCAATGTTGTATGAAGTAATTCCATTTCCACACTGGGAAAATTACACTCAGTAAAAGTTACATAGAGTAAAAGGAAGTAATTGTCTACAAAGCCACTATCTGGGTTATGAATGTGTTCAGATGGCTTTCATCATCCAGTCACCTGCTCCATCTCCTCCCTTCTGACGCCCAGGATGCTCCCCATCAACCGTAACACTTCATGACGCTGATTTTTCGGTGTGTGGAAATGACCAATGAAGAGGTTTCTCATTAGGACTCTGAAAATAAAGGCAGAAACAGCTCAAGTGAACTCAACATTAAGTGCACGCAAACACTAAACATAGAAATATTTAATTATATTAAACAATTAAGTATTTACTTATTAAAAAGTCTAAACAAAATATTTTAAAGTGTCTTTAAAAAATCTTGACAAGTCTAATATTTCAAACAAAATAAAATAAAAAAGAATATTTAAAACATCCCAAAATGTATTTTTTTTTTTCTCGCTCTGTCGCCCAAGCTGGGGTGCAGTGGCCAGATCTCAGCTCACTGCAAGCTCCGCCTCCCGGGTTTACGCTATTCTCCAGCCTCAGCCTCCTGAGTAGCTGGGACTACAGGCGCCCGCCACCTCGCCCGGCTAGTTTTTTTTTTTTTTTTGTATTTTATAGTAGAGACGGGGTTTCACCGTGCACCATGTTAGCCAGGATGGTCTCGATCTCCTGACTTCATGATCCGCCCGTCTCCGCCTCCCAAAGTGCTGGGATTACAGGCTTGAGCCACCGCGCCCGGCCGATGTATACCTTTTAAAACCTCACTTACTAGCCACCCACTTTCTTCAACCCAGTAACTGACTGAGGTGGTGCCTCCTTAGTAATTCCAAGCGCCTGACTGGGCCAATGTTCACCTGAAGCAGAAACTTAAATGGTGATGACTGTTGTGTTTAATGTTATGCTTATATTTCCCCATTCAAATTTATTAAAAATTTACTAATAATATATACATTTTAAAAATATTAAAGGAGCTACTGTTACATAGATACCGAGGTTTCAGATCTAATACATTTGAGCAAGATTACATTCATTTAAGGACAGTAAAAGAAGCAACAAAGAATGGTAAACGTAAATTTTTTATTTTCTAAGTACTTCTTACTGAGGTGATATTTTAGCTCTTCCATATGGTTTTAAGAAAAAAAAATGCGTTGGAAAAAAATCTACATTAAAAATAAAAGAAGGTAAGTGATTCTGCTGACTTCTCATTAAAGCTGCATCCTTCCTCACTACAGAGTAAGGGGAAAAAAGGCTTTTGAAAAATTTAATCACATATAAACATCTATATTTAGAAGTTGTTTTTTTTTTTTTAACCATAAAAGCAATTTCCACAAAATATACAAACATTAAAAGGAAAAAGCATACTTGTCCACTTTTCCTTCTGAGCTGTTTGCTAAGTTCATCAATTTCTTTTGTACATCATCCAGCATTTCTTGTCGGAGCTCATCTGTTGTAAAATATGTGAAAAAAGATAGCCATTAACTGATTAAAATAGTCTGGATGACTATATAATGAGATTTATGAGATCTTTATTATAACCTCTGAATATATACACTTATTCTAATTGGGAATACTCAATAACTTCCATTTCTTCTTTGGTCCAGGGAACCAGGCTCTCATATAGAAATCCTCTAGAAGCCAGAGTACATTAATTCACATGGTTTACTCCCAAGAAAGTAATCAACTCTGTAATACAACGCTGAAAAACCAAGAAAGGTTTTCATCCTCTTTAAAAACTTAATAGCAAAGAAGAGATTTTCATCACTGCCTCCTTGCATGAAACATTTCCAGAGCCACTCTTATTTAATGGGAGGAAGTGGAAAGGACAATTTAATATTTTCCTTTTTCTATTTTCCTGGCCAGACTGTTTTTGGTGAGCTGACTAAGAAGTGTATCTAACACAACTAAGACCATGGCTCAAGATGCAGCAGATAGGACAAACCATTCTGGGGGTAAGGAAATTGCAAAATATAATAATCGGCTCTAATATACAAATCAAGATACTACAGCTTACGACTGGTTTAGAAAGATGCCCGGACTATTTTATTTTTAAATTATTCTTTTAAAAGGAAGCAAAATCCATAAAATCTTGCTGGAATAGCTGGAATTTAAGCAGTATTAAAGGCAAAGTCTAGAATTACAACAGGAGATACCCTGTTCCTAAATTCAGCCACGCCACAGGGCAAGGATTTCTGGACTTAAGGAACTCTCCATCAAACACGGAGTTTACAGCTGTTATGCCAGAAATGAATAGTTTGAGCTGAAAGAGATGCTCACTAATTTTAAGCTAGATTATCAGTTTTTGTTCTGAAAGAAATGAAGAGGAGAGCTCTATCTAGAAACATTCACATCCAAATGCTAGACTCTGCCACAAACCTTTTTCTTTGAATTATGCTGTATTTTCCTAGTAGTAGCTGGATACAAGTTCCTTTACCAGATATGACTTACAAACATTTTTTTCCCCATTCTGTGAGTTGTCATCTCACTTTCTTGATATCTTCTGAAGCATAAAAGTTTTCCATTTAGGCCGGGTGCAGTGGCTCAAGCCTGTAATCCCAGCACTTTGGGAGGCCAAGACGGGCGGATCACGAGGTCAGGAGATCGAGACCATCCTGGCTAACACGGTGAAACCCCGTCTCTACTAAAAATACAAAAAACTAGCTGGGCGAGGTGGCGGGCGCCTGTAGTCCCAGCTACTTGGGAGGCTGAGGCAGGAGAATGGCGTAAACCCAGGAGGCGGAGCTTGCAGTGAGCTGAGATCCGGCCACTGCACTCCAGCCCGGGCGACACAGCGAGACTCCATCTCAAAAAAAAAAAAAAAAAAAAAAAAAAAAGTTTTCCATTTTTATGAAGTCCAATGTAGTTTTTCTTTTGTTGCTTGTGCTTTTGGCATCATATCTAAGAAACTATACCTAACCCAACACCTATGTTTTAAGCGTTTTATAGTTTTAATTCTAAAATTTAGGCCTACTCTCCATTTTGAGTTAATCTTTGTGCATGGTGTGAGGTAGGGGTCCAACTTCATTCTTTTGCACATGGATATCCACTTGTTCCAGCATTATATGGTGAAGAAACTATTCTTCTGGCACCCTTTTTGGAAATCAATTGATCATAAATGTATGGTATATTTCTAGACTCTAAATTCCCACTGTAAGAATTCCGCAAATGTTTTGTCATTTTTTTTCTTTTTTTCCTGCCTGGAAAGCTCTTTTCCATCAGGACTGCCTATTAACTCCTATTTACCTTTCATGTCTCTGTTTCCAACTCACTTTCTTAAAGAATTTTCCTCTGAGCCTTACAGATGAGGCCAGGTAGGCTTTATGTTTTCATTCTGCTCTGTACAATGCTTCTGTACAATGCCCAAAATTCCGATTTGTGGTACTAAATTCATATATAAAATATCTTGTTTAACTGTTTACGATGGCTTGTGGTTTTCCTAAATTGCAGAAATCTAACTTGCAAAATGTCATTCATATAATAGGCCAATTTTACCAAAACAGAGATGGTTGCCATAACCATATTATAAAAGCAAGGTCTGTATTTGGAAAATCTACTACAAACTTTTCCTTTCCTGTCTTTCCAGTAAGGAATTTAAACTTGGATGAGAGAGGGAGAGAGAGAAGGGGAGAGAGAGGGCGAAAATGTGGGGGTGGACAGGACTGTTATTAAAGTCTGAGTCAGTAAAAGACACTTTAGATTCCTAATGTGCACATGTATACTACTAGCACATGGTGTTATCTGGACCTTTTCTAGTACTACATTCTGAATGTAAATAGAACTCAGCAAATAAGTCAATCTCTTGTTACTGTTTTGACTTAACTGTCCCACTCACAAACTAAAGTAAGAGCCAGTAAAGATGGGCATGGTCTTCTCCTTCCTCATCCATTCCTCCCCAAGGCTATAGAAAGATAGCACAGAAACAGAGGTCAAACTTAGCTACCCTACCCCCAATCCCCACCTTCCTTTTCTCTGAGATTTCCCTTCTCCTACCTACTTTCCTCTAAAATTAATAATTTGTATATTGATTACATGTCTATATAATAATTTGGTTATATTGGGTTATATATAAAATATATGTGTGTGTATATATATTTGAGACAGGGTCTCGCTCTGTTGCCCAGGCTGTGGCATGATTACAGCTCACTGCAGCCTCAAACTCCTGGGGTCAAGCCATGCTCCTGTCTCAACCTCAGGAATAGCTGAGATTACCAGTGTGCACCACCACAACCAGCTAATTTCTGACTTTTTGTAGAGATGGGGTCTCATGATGTTGCCTAGGCTGGTCTCAAACTTCCGCATTCAAGTAATTCTCCTGCCATAGCCTTCCAAAATGTTGGGATTACAAGTGTGAGCCACTGTGCCTGTCCCTATATAAAATATATTATCAAACTTAATTTCACCTATAGCTTTTTACTGTTTTAACATGGTCACTAAAAAATTTAAAATTACATATGGCTCACAGTATATTCCTACTGGACAGTACTACTTTAGAACATAACCAGGATATAACACTACACTATACTGTCTCATATTAAAAAAAGACAGGCTGGGCACAGTGGCTCACGCTTGTAATCCCAGCACTTTGTGAGGACAAGGTAAGCACACTGCTTGAGCTCAGGAGTTTGAGACCAGCCTGGGCAACATAGCAAAACCCTGTCTCTAGAAGAAATACAAAAATTACCCAGGTGGGGTGGCATGAGCCTGTAATTCCAGCTACTTAGGAGGCCAAGGCGGGAGGACTGCCTGAGCCCAGGAGGCAGGGATTGCAGTGACCTGAGATTGCGCCACTGCACTCCAGCCTAGACAACAGAGCGAGACCCTGTCTCTAAAAATAAATAAATAAATAAATAAAATAAAAAGAGAAAGTGAAATGACAGACATCTTCAGAGTAAAATTCACAAAGCAGAGCTAAGCCTAATACAAATTTTAGTAAAATAAAGTAGAAAATTTTAACTTTGCTCTATGAAAAACTGATCAAGAAATCAAACTGTTTAAAAGTCCAAATCAAAAATACTTTCTTGATGAAAACTTACTAAGATTGGTATGATTTTTATTAAAGTCTCTGTATTCAGAAAGGTAGAGTCAAAACATCCTTAAGGTGAAAATGACAGGGTTAAAATTTCCTAAACTCACTATCAGAACACACAGTTTGTCCCTGAGCTACTGTGATGCGGAATACAAAGGGCTGTTAAACTCAAGCAGTAGTTTAAATGTATTCTGATATTTGAGACTGGGGGGAAACTCGGAATTTAAGGAATGGTGCTAAAAGGATGGTATTAACTAAGAGGCGTTCGGAAAGGAAAAGAAAGTCAAACACCTACTACAAAGGTCCCCATAGATGCCTCTTTTTCTCCAGGCACCCTTATTTTCCTCCCATCAGAGATTCTGAATATTTCTCTACAAAAACTGAACTCTAATTCAAACCACAATTTTAAATCAGAACTGTATTTATATGGGCAGAGAAAATATGGTTATTCAGAAATGAGTTTTAAGCCAAATAAAATATTTCTGTGAAATAATCTCACATGCCAAAATAATTTTTTGGAAGTTAAAAAAAAAAAAAGGTGGAGGGGCACACTTTAAAAGTTCAGCAATAAAGCAACTGACATTTAGTCTAGTTTGGAAAAAGAGAAAAAGAATTACTCTACATCTATGACATAGTAAAACTTGCCATATCAGTCTTTTCTCTGGAACACCTAGACATGGTGCCATGGTCTTCAACATTTGGTTTAAAATAAAATTGAACATAAAATGTAATTGATTGCAACAAATCAGCACATCATAATTTTACATTTCATTTGTAATTAATGACAGTATACTACAATGCTGCCTTCAGAGAACATGTTAAAATGAATCATACCACATCTTAAAATGAATCATACTGCTTACAAAGTCATTTGGATATTTCATGACTAAGCTCCTGTAGGCAAGATCCAAGTCAGATTTACTGAATAGTCACCTGACTGAGAAAAAAAAGGAACACAGAACTTGAGAGTCAGAAGTGGACATGAATCATGGACCTATCACCAGGGCCAGACTTTGTTGCCTATTTTGTAAAATGAACATGCTTATCTCAAACGATTTGAGGGAATCAACTGAATGATCAAATGTGACTTTTCTAAATAGTAAAGTGTTATATAAAGCATTAGTACTTATCATCCAATTTCTTAAAATAACTAAAAAGTTCACATTTCAATCTAGCCTGAATCAGTATCACATATACTACTGTTTCATGTCAATATTTTGTGAGGTTTTCCCACCTCCATTTTGCATGTTTGTCATCTTTGAGGCCAAGGAGTCAATAGAAGGAAGAAAAAAATGTTAGAAAGATGATTTCACAAATATATATATATGTAAATAAATAAATTGCATCTGGTGTCTTATCTGCATCTGGATACCTTAAAAATAAATTTAAATATGATACAATATTAAACCTAATAAGGAAATTTAACCTCTTCATTTAACTAAATATAATCAAAGCAAAAGCTAGAAATTAGGTCTTTCTTATTACAGAATTTCAAGTTATACAAGATCACTTTTAACATATAAAATTATATATATATATATATATATTTTTTTTTAAAGACAGAGTCTTACTCTGTTGCCCAGGCTGGAGTACAGTGGCGCCCCAGCTCAGTGCAACCTCCACCTCTCAGGTTCAAGCAATTCTGCCTCAGTCTCCCGAGTAGCTGGGATTACAGGTGCCTGCCACCACGCTAATTTTTGTATTTTTAGTAGACATGGGGTTTCTCCATGTTGGCCAGGTTGGTCTTGAACTCCTGACCTCAAGTGACCCACCCACCTCAGCCTCCCAAAGTGCTGGAAGTACAGGTGTGAGCCATCACACCCAGCCCAAATAATATATTTTTAAAAGATACCATACTATTTGCAATTTGAGGTTAAGCTTTATAAGCATCTGCTTTGTCTTTCTTTTCTTTTCTTTTTTTTTTAGACAGAGTCTTGCTCTGTCACCCAGGCTGTAGTGCAGTGGCACACCCTCTGCTCACTGCAACCTCTGCCTCCCAGGTTCAAGCGATTCTTGTGCCTCAGCCTGCCGAGTAGCTGGGATTACAGGCATGCGCCACCATACCTAGCTAATTTTTTTAAATTTTTAGTAGAGACAGGGTTTCACCATGTTGGCCAAGTTGGTCTCCAACTCCTGACCTCAAGTGATCCATCTGCCTCAGCCTCCCAAAGTGCTGGGATTACACGCATGGGCCACCGTGCCCAGTCCTGCTTTGTCTTTTAACTCTATTTAATTTTCAACTGTATCCGACCCAGAATTTGAAGGTCTAGAGTATACGGTACATGTTTTGTTGTCCCATAATCATAATTGTTCATTGCTGAGTGAAAAGTATCTTTTAAAATTCTAGGCCTGGCCCAGTTGCTCACGCCTGTAATCCTAGCACTTTTGGAAGTCAAGGCAGAAGGATCATTTGAGGCCAGGAGTTCAAGACCAGCCTGAGCAATATCGAGAGACCCTGTCTCTGTCTCTATAAAATAAATAAATAAATAAGACCTTGCCTCTTAAAAATAAAAATAAACTTCTACTTCTTAGCAATGAACTCCTAGGAAAATAATTTTATTAATACAGTATAACTTCATTAATCTGAATTCCACTAGATCAGAATCTGTGATTGGTTGAGGTCTACTGGATTATATATAGACCAAATTTGGATTATTCATCAGAATTACTACGTACACTTGATTTTACATAAATATTTTTAATGTAACCGAATCGAATTTATTTTTCCTCACCATTCTCTTCCCTCAACCCTTCATTATGAATTCAGATAACCTGTACTATATTTCTCCATATTGAAACAGAACTAATTTTTTTAAAAAGAGTAAATATTATGAGTGGTTATATATTTAATTTTTACCCCTCTGGCATGTGAGACAGAATATATATTTAATTTTAAAAGTATTACCCACTTTCTTACTTAT
Source organism: Theropithecus gelada (assembly GCF_003255815.1). Classification (NCBI taxonomy): domain Eukaryota; kingdom Metazoa; phylum Chordata; class Mammalia; order Primates; family Cercopithecidae; genus Theropithecus; species Theropithecus gelada. The sequence goes on from NC_037675.1 coordinate 93,388,276, forward strand.
AGGCAGGAGCCACACGTTGGGTACGTATGGACATAAAAATGGGAACAGCAGGCACTGGAGATACCAGAGGGGGAAGAGGGAGAGGGAGAGAAGGGCTGAAAAACAACCTAATGGGTACTATGCTCACTACCTAAGTGACGAGCTCATTTGTACCCCAAACCTCAGTGTCAAGCAGTATACCCATGTAACAAACCTGTACAGATACCCCTGAATCCACAAGTTGAAATTAACTTTCTTTAAATGGGATATTTCACCAAAAAAATGCAGATTTCCAATGTCTCTTCAAAGATCTGAAGACATGGCAACACCGGGCCCACATTCTTGCATGGCAGCAGCTGGGTGGAGCTGAGAATCTGCTGCCTCCATAAGAAACACTCTTCAATTGATTAGTCTCTACCTAGTTTCATGTGCTCTTTTATATTATCATCATAGCCTCAGTTTACAATTTGTGCTTATGATCCATACTAAGAGATTCTTATTTCCACACGGCAACCCACTTCCACCTCCACCTTGTCAGCACTCCACTCCAACACATGCATGTGCACACATACCCACCACCCTTGGTCATTACTAGTCAACTGTATCTTCAGCCAGTTTCCAGATTATGCCAGTTTCACAGGAATTCCTCCCTCTGTCTAGAACACTCTTCCCCAGTTCTCTGTCTTCTTAGCTATACCTATTCATCATTCAAGTAAGTTCAAGTGAGCCCTTCACTAGTCTCTTCTACCCTTCCATGCTACCAACACCAAGTACAAAGGATAGCTCTTTCCTTTCTAAACCATTTGTTGCATGTATTTGACACATGTCATCTTCCCTTCCTGCCTGACTGTAAACCTCCTGAAGGCAGGACCCCTGTCTCCTGTCTTTGTATCTTTAGTGCCTATTGCAGTGCTTAGCACACAGCAAATAAACAATGAATATTTGATAAATAAGTCAAATAATGATTTTCTCTGGGAAAAGAGAATATCTGCAAAGAACAGAACACTGGACAAAAAGAATAACTTATGTTCTGAATTATGTACTCATCCATACATAAATAAGGGCAAGGACACAAAACACATAACTCAAAACATTCTTATTGCTATATCATTTACTTTTCCCTTTAAACTTGGAGGAATTTTTTTTAAACTGCAATTTCTAAAATACAGTTCAGTTGAAAAAGGTTGAATTATTTACCTAATTGACATACACTTTTTTCTTAACTCATAATTTGGTATTGTCTAGTATACCCAGATGTTTATATCATCAAAATAATTTTTTAACCATTTATGGCAATTCAGAAAACTGCATCTGGTACTTCTTATATGTTTCCTCTAAAATCACCACTTCTGCCAAAAACATCTATAAAGAAATCCCTCAAAAGGTTTGGGTAACAAAGCGTCTGGGAATGTATTTGGCCTATGTTCAACAGGACATTATATGTTTTCTTGTATAAATCATGTCCTGGAAAACGGAATGTCTTTATTTAAAATAAAAGCTTTACCATCCAGCACCGTAAAGGTAGTTCCATGGAAAACATTTTAAGCTTCTTTTATATCTGTAGTTTTAAAACATGTTTTCATGCTTCATATTACAGTAAGTTTTACTGGGACTCATTTTATACATTCTTCTAGATTTTCTTTTAAAAACCGGTCTAAGGAAATTTTCCATCCTCAACTCACAGGAGACTTTTAAAAGTAGTCATTCAACCTTCTTAAAAAAAAAATCAGTTATGCTGCCCTTTCAGATACAGGTATAAATGAGCAGACAGACCAAAAGATCTTCCTGATGTTAGAACTAAATTTGCATTGCTTATGAAAACACACTTTTCTTTGCACAACATAAAATTCACCACCTTTCTGAATCATAGTTATCAAAATAACAATATCTTGTGCTTTCTATTTCAATTTATCCAATCATTTTCTTTTTCTTTTTTTTTTTTGAGACCGAGTTTCACTCTGTTGCCCAGGCTGCAGTGCAGTGGCGTGATCTCGACTCACTGCAACCTCTACCTCCCCGGTTCAGGCAATCATTGTGGCTCAGCCTCCCAAGAAGCTGGGACTACAGGCATGAGCCACCATGCCTGGCTAATTTTTGTATTTTTAGTAGAGACGGGGTTTCACCATGTTGGCCAGGCTGGTCTCAAACTCCTGATCTCAGGTGATCCACCCACCTCGGCCTCCCAAAGTGCTGGGATTTACAGGTGTGAGCCACCATGCCCGGCCAAATCATTTTCATTTAAGCAGGAATTTATGTCAAGGATGATGGTAGAGAACAAGAAGGAAAGGAAAATGTCAAATTTGGCCATAAATATAGCAAGATAACACATTTTAATGGTTCAGTCACAGGTGTATATTTTCTCATCAATAACAATTCCATGGAAATTCTGAACTCTGATCAGCTCAGAGCAGTTAATGAAAACCACTGTCATATGTGCTTCATAGGCCACTGTATTGAGTTTGGATATGGGATGGCATGTGAAGTCTTTGGAACTGTATTGAAGAACACTTTCAGGTAAAATGCTGAAAGAATAATTTTTAAAAGGAAGGATAGCAGTAAATCTTTTACCAGCCAACACCATCTACTAAACTATAGTACTCTTAGGATCGTGGGATTTATTTTCTTCGTTACTTTCCCGGGAAGAGGGATAGACGGGGAGGGAGACAGGGAGAAAGATTTAAACAGTTCCCTACTACTGGTTTATGTCTCTACTCAAGTTCCTTTTCTCCATGGAATGCTGCCTGATCCTTAATGGGATTCTGGAGGAACTAAATATGCCCTGTCTTATGATCACTGTTGTGCACCACTGTCTTCAATTACTAACCTGCGGGGTATCTACACTATGTGTCATTTCCTTAGCTAAACTCCTTGGAAAAGGGATACTATCTAGTATCTCATACAGCACCTAATGGGAAGCCAAGCAGTTGGTTCTCATTAAATACTTACTGCCTGATAAGCATCTGTCTTCATACTTTTCACACAAGGCCCAAAAATACTCTTAATTCATAACCACAGATGCACATACATACTCTTAAGAAATGACTGAAATTATCAACAGTCTACTGTTTCAATATTGGTGTTATTTGCAACAGCTCTCTTCTTCATGTGTTTGACCAGACTGAATCATCTCATCTCTGGTAGCAATGACATAATCAACCATTTTGAATAAAATACTTTTAAAAGTGAGCTTCCTATTCTTAATATTGTTTAAATGCTGAAACTGTGTATCAACTAATCATTAGTCTACAGATGCTTAGAAGTAAAACAATACTTCTTCTTTACAATTCAAGTCTCCATGTACTTTCTTCCAACAAAAGGCAATCTGTCTTTTTCAAAATTGTTTCTCCTGGCAAATACTTTTGCTGTCTGGCCAAGTTTTGTGTTAAAAATAAAGTACAGTATTACAACATCAATCAACATTTAAAGTACTTAATGATCTAGGAGAGAAAATATACAGTGATTCTTTTGAAACAAGTGAGCCAATAAAAGTTTTGTTTATATTATCGAATCAAGAGTGCAGCTTTGAGAAAATAAAATTGCATTTGTATTTAGAGATATAAAAGTGATATTAAAGCACTTAGGTAATACAAGAAAACAGATTGTTAAGAAGAGCTGTAAATGGCAAGAATGACTTAGAGACATAACAGAACCAACTGTCTCTTTACACCCCTTCCTGTCTGTGCAACACTGGCCTCCTGCCTGCCCTTTCAAATACCAGTTATACAAGCATAATCAGAGCTTTCTCTGTAGCTAATACTGATTCTACAAAATAAGTCCAAAGTTCATATACATTTACAATGAATATTAGTATTTTTTATATGAATAGGAACCTAGGCCACCTAAGCCTTATCATCTATAGTCAAGAACATCTGAAAATATTCTACTAGTGAGGGCTTAAATGAGTGTCTGAACAAGTACTAAATACAGATTGAGTATCCCTTACCCAAAATGCTTGGAACCAGAAATGTTTCAGTTTTTGGATTTTTCAGACTTTGGAATATCTACATTATAGTACTACCGGCTGAGCATCCCTAATCCAAAAATCCAAAATCCAAAGTGCTCCAATAAGCATTTCTTTTGAGCATCATGTCAGCATTCAAAAAGTTTTAGACTTTGGAGCATTTCAGACTTTGGATTAGGGATGCTCAATCTGTATTTCAAGAACTCTGATAATATTTATTAACTACAATAAATCACAGAATTTTAAATTTACCATCAACTATTGGGAATTACTCAGGTAGGTGTCTAAAAGAGGATGCGGCCTTAGATATTACAATAGCATAACATACAGCACTGAGCTGTCACAAAGCAATGAGCTGATTCACAACACTGCTGTTTCATCTCCATCAGTCTAGCCCAACCCGAAGATTATCAATTCCCAGTGTGTCTCCTCTCAGTTGCCCATATGTCTTCTAGATAATGCTGTAGTTGCACTGGCCTTCAATCTAACTAGACTGTTTTCTAAATAAATACTGCTTTTGGTAAAGGCAACCATTTCAACATTAGGGCACAATACAGAAGATGCTACCATATTTTCAGGGGAAATTGGAGATATACAGAACAAAATACAAGTCAGACTATAAATAACCATTTTCCTGACAGAACTACAATAACATGGAAAGACCATGAATTATGGTAATAGGTAAAAAGATCGGAGTTCAAATCTTGCCTCTTTAATCCATAAAATGGAAGTAATACCACCTATTTTAGAGATGCTTATAAGAAGTAAATGATGAGAAGACTAAACACATAAATGTTATGTCAAATGTCCATAATAGACACTCAATGTATAATTGTTTCCTTGCTGCCCATTTCCAGGCCCTCTACTAGATTTAGAGATCCTAGCCTGGCCAATCTTACAAGGTAGAAGACTTTTGGTTGGGCAGTAACTTGCCTCAGAATCAAGTCATTTTGAGGAAAATTCCTTCACATCTGTCTTTTTTTCTTTATATTCCTAAAAATCTCCCCTCTCCTGTCTCCTACTGGATTTAGGCCAGCTTACTTTGGCTTGTCCTTTGGTGTCCATGCGTCAGTGGTTCCTGCTGGCTTGCCTCCCTAGTGCCTAAGTCACTGCTTCTGTTGTTCACAGTTCCTCTGCTGTACCATCTCCTATTTTTGCTTATTTCTAATTTCATGTTAGGTGGTATTTATTAATTACATGCCTTGTTACTATTGTGCCTAACCTAGACATCTAATGTTGATGCATTTCTAGGCTCCATTATCACCTTTCCAATAACCTTGAATCATTACCTACTAAATGCAGCCCTAGAATAGTTTTGACTTCCTGGTTGCCTCTAAATCAGAGATGAAATGAGGATATGCCATCTTTGTCAGCTGTTGGATTCAACAAAGCCCTGTAAGCCACCTGATCATTGAACCAATTAATAATCCTAAGCATAGGACATACCTTAGGGAATGGACAGGGCATATAAGACACTTTATAAACATCAAAAAATACATGATGTGCCTGTGGTAAAACACCATCTACAATCATAAAAATCTAGCTACACCCAGACGTTCATTCCACAGAAAGTTACTCTTTTATTTGAGAATTCTGCCTTCCCTAACAGATCAGACAGCTTTAGGTAAGATGCATGTGAACTGATAAAGGGAGAAATCATATCCACAAAAAGTCCAATCAGTCCAATCAATCCCTCTGATGGTCAACAGGGTGACAGTCAACGCAATGGCATTGCCTCAACATCCAGGAAAACTAAATGGACAGCCAGGGCCAACTTAATGACTCTAGTTTCACTAGGACCATACTTAAATTGAAGCAAATCAGTCAGGGAAGATACAAATGGAAGTCACACATCAGTGAAGTTGGTCTCAGTCAACTGTGCCAATTTATGACAGAAGACTACATTTGACTTAATATCAGTATTGTAGTGGGGGAAAAATGAAAAGAAAAAAAAACCTACTTTGTTTTTTAAGTTCTTCGATTTGTTCTTCTTTTACATCTAACTGTTCTGTAAGTCTTGATGCTGAATCCAATGCAGCATTTGCTTCATCCAAACGTTCCTGAGAAAGAAAACTTTATTAAAAAGAAGTATGCAAAAATTATTTCACAAACTAGAAGGCTGAGAGACATCTTAGAGTCAACCTTTACATTTCGGCTGGTGAGGCTGCACCTCTATGACCTTGGGCAAATGTATCCAACCAATAAGTATCAAAGGCAGAACCCACATTCTTTTCAATACAATACTGCCTCGTGTAGAGGAACTACATAAAAAGAGCAGATACCACTGAAAGACAACATGACAGAAGTTAAAAAAAAAACAACAATATAAACTACAAAAAAACAAAGATACAGAAAGTCCAGAAATACAGCAACAAAAGTTCTTCTCTTTTTAATTTTTGAAAGTCCAATAAAGTGATGCTTGATTATGACTTTGTTACTTTAATTTCCCTGACCACTACTAGCGAATTTGAGCATTACTTTTCATGTTTGTTTACAGAGCAAGCTGGATCTGCCCTTCTGTGAAAACCTCTTAGGATACATTGCCCAAGATTCTACTGAGTTGTATTTCTCCTGTCCATCTGTAAAAGCACCTTGTATAGTAGATATGAAACTTTTTCACCTCTGCTACGCAAATATCGTTACCATATCTGCCATTTTTCTACTGACTCTATGATATCTTTTGTCATGTAAACATTTTAAATACTATATAGTCCAACATGTTCTACTTTGCTTTTACAGCTTCTTAAGTTTTAGTCTTGGTTAGGATCCTCCTTGCCCTTAGAATGTACGTGCAGTCTTCCAGATTTTATTACAAGATATTTTGTAATATATTTACATCTTTAACATAGTGTTTCTTAATGGGAGTGACTTTGGCATTCCTTGCCCAATAAATGCCATCTATCCCCAGATAATCAGCACCACTCCCAGTTGAGACTCCCTGCTTTAATATAACTAGACTTTACTTTTGTTTATGGTGTAAGATGGTGGTCTATTTTTTCTTTCCTTCCTTCCTTATGGACAGCTGGTTTTATTAACATTGTTAATTAGATAAGCTATCCTTTTTCTCATTAAATTAATTTAGGTTTTAGTTTCAAATTCTCAAATATATCCTGGGCTCTATTTCTGGATTCTCCTTAATCCACTAATCTAGTCAATATTGTATCAATTTATGGCTCTATTATGATATCTAGTAGGCAGATCTCTCCTCACTGCATTATTTCTCATAATTTTCTTGGCTATTCTCAAGTATTCTCCCATGTAAATTTAAGGTCAAGTTTTGCCATCTTCAATCAGTGTGATAGCCTTTTTACTGTGTGTCATCTTGGATAGGCCACAGTCCCCAGTTATTCAATCAAACATAATCTAGGTGTTGCTGTGAAGGTATTCTGCAAATGTAATCAAAGTCCTTAATCAGTTGAATTTAAGAAAGGCACATTATTCTGGATAATCTGGGTGGGCCTGATTGAAGCAGTTTTAAAGTTCTTAAAAGCCAGGGTTTAGGCTTCCCCCTAAAAGGGAAGAAATTCCTTCTTTGGACCGCAGCTTCCGCCTGTGCCTATGGAGTTCCATCCTGCTTGTGACTTTCCTTTCCTGGCTGCCTGTGGACAACAGCTTTGGCCCATGCCTGTTGAGTTCCAGCCTGCCTTTGATGTGGTCTTCCCATCTTGACTGCCAACCCAACAAATTTCAAACTTGTTTAGCCAGCCCCTACAATCATATAGCAAATTCCTTGTAATGAATTGCATGTGTGTATCCATATACATCACATATATAAATTTGATACATATACATACATACCCTACTGATTATGCTTTTAGAGGATGAACCCTGATTGATTTATAGAGTGACTGAAATTAAAAATTTTGAATGAAATATTTAGTATTCAAAAATCCACAAAACTAAATTTAGTGTGAAGGAAATTTAAACTTTCAAATGATTTTTAACCCCACAGCATTTGTACTTATGAGGTTATTAAAGCTTAAATCTACACTTAGACTTTTTCCAAAATCAGCATTTAGATTTTGTTATTCTTTCTACCAATAGTTTGGTTTTTATTTCATTAATTACAGCTTTTATTGTTATTAATTCCCTCAGTTTCTTCTCATTTTGTTGTTCTTTTAAATGTATATTACATTTTAAATTTTAAAAAATAAAACTAGTTTTAAAAGAAGATTTGGCTGGGTGCTGTGACACATGCCTATAGTCCCAGCTAGTCAAGAGGCTAAGGCAGGAGGATTGCTTGAGCCCAGAAATGCAAGGCTGTAGTGCACTATTATGATCACACTGGTGAAGAGCCACTGCATTCCAGCCCGACAAACATGGCAAGATTTCATCTCTAATTAAAATAAGAAAAAAATGACAGGCATAGAGGCTCACACATGTAATTCCAACACTTTGTGAGGCCAAGACAGGAGGACTGTTTGAGCCCAGGAGTTTGAGACCACCCTGGGCAACAAAGCAAGACTCTGTCTCTAAGAAAAAAGAGAAGAAGATCTGGACTTCCATTCTAGCAGTTCCACAGACTGTATACTCTGGATCCACTAGAAACTGCTAAGCATGTTGGATAAAATACATCTTTTTAAATGTGTTAATGAGCTGACAAGAAAGTGAGTATAAATGGTCAATAAACATATTAAAAGATGCTTGACCTCACTGGTAATTAGGGAAGTGCAAATTAAAACCACAGGAAGATAGCCCTTCTGCTATGGCTTGAATGCATACCCACAAGTTCATGTGCTGGAAGCCTGATTTCCAGTATGGCAGTATTGGGAGGTAGGGCCTGATGGGAGGTGTTTGGTTCATGGGGGCACCACCCTCATGAATAGATTAATGTCCTTATTGTGGGAATGGGTTCATAATCAAGGGAGTAGGTTCCTTACAAGAGAAGGAGTTTGGCCCCCTCTTGCTGTCTCGTCTCGCCCTCTCTTTGCCATGGGATGATGTAGCAAGGAGGTTTACCAGTTGCTGGTACCTTAATCTTGGATTTCCCAGCTTCCAGAACCTGTGAACTACTAAGTTTCTGTTCATTATAAATAATCCAGTCTGTGGTGTTCTATCATATCAGCACAAAATGAACTAAGACACTTCCTATCCATCAGATTGGCAAAAACTTTGAAAGTCTGATAACGTCAAGTGTTGACAAGGATATAAAACAAGAACTCATGTGCACTACTAGTGGGAGTAAATTAGCACAACCACTTCAGACAACAATTAACTACCATCTAATAAAGCTGAAGCTGGTCATATATATCCTATAACTCTGCAATTCCAATCAAGATATACATCTAAAAAAACTTCTTGTATGTATAGAAGATCTCTGAAATACCCTTTATTAATAAAATGTGTAAATTATGTATTAATGCAATGCATACAGAAGTGAAAATAACGAACCACCTACATACACTAACACACAGTAATATGACTGAATCTCATAAACACTATGGTAAGTTCTTTAAAAAAGCAAGTCTCAGCCGGGCGCAATGGCTCACGCCTGTAATCCCAGCACTTTGAGAGGCCGAGGCGGGTGGATCACGAGGTCAGGAGATCGAAACCATCCTGGCTAACATGGTAAAACCCTATCTCTACTAAAAATACAAAAACTTAGACAGGTGTGATGGTGGGCGCCTGTAGTCCCAGCTACTTGGGAGCAGAATGGCATGAACCTAGGAGGCGGAGCTTGAAGTGAGTGGCGATTGCACCACTCCACTCCATTCCAATCTGGGCGACAGAGTGAGACTCCGTCTCCAAAAAAAAAAAAAAAAAGTTTCTCCTAAATCTAAAAGCACATTATTTTGGTGTCCTATCTTTTCATAGGGGTTCATTTTTATTTATTCCTTATATATAATTTTTGTATGTATGAAATGTAGCATGTAATAGAAAAATCTTTTAAAGGATGATGTTATTATATAAAAGAAAAAGATTTAATGGAATTATGTATATTGTTTTAATCCATGTGAAATAGAGTGCTCAGTAAATTTTGCTGAAAAAAGAAAATTACACGCCAGGTGCAGTGGCTCTCGCCTGTAATCCCAGCACCTTGGGAGGCTGAGGTGGTGGGCGGATCACCTGAGGTCAGGAGTTCAAGACCAGCATGACCAACATCGTGAAACCCCCATCTCTATTAAAAATACAAAATTAGCCGGGTATGGTGGTGCATGCCTGTAATCCCAGCTACTTGGGAGGCTGAGGCATTTGCTGTGTCTACTCTAAACTATGACACCTTAGGGAAATCCTGGGTATCCTGTTCACTGTCAGGCTGCAGCAGAGGGATTCAGGGTAGAAAATTTACTAAATGAACAGTTTTGGAGATTATTTCCAAGACAAAGACTCTACAAGTAACTGTTTCATGAATAATAAAACCTACAAGAGAAAACTATTTTGTCCTACCTGTAATGATATCACTTTTCCTTCCAGATTTTCTGCCTTTTTCTTCCATTCAGCTATAAGCTGTTTTTGCTTTTCGAGTTCAGCAGAATACATAGCTTTTTCCTCTAAAGAGAAAAGAAAGTTACATTAGTATTTTGCAATCATGATAAACTAGAATGTTAAGCCATTTGAAATTTTAATACTGTAACGAAAACAGTCCAAGTGTCTCAAACAGAAAAGAATATACGCTTTAGTGATGATGTTAAGTGGTACTACAGTAATGAGATCACTTTCTTCTGCCTAAACACTGCTCCATCTTGTCTATCTTACAGATTCTTCTCTCCCTTCATAACTCTACTCAAATATTTCCTCTTTGGCAATGCTTTCTCTACAGTCTCAGTTCTACACTGCTTTGTATACATACCCACTCTAATAATTACATTATACTGTAAAGCAGACCTCAATAATTTTTTTTTTTTTTTTTTTTGAGATGAAGTCTTGCTCTGTCACCCAGACTGGAGTGCAGTGGTGTCATCTTGGCTCACTTACTGCAACCTCCGCCTCCCGAGTTCAAGCAATTCTCCCTGCCTCAGTCTCCTGAATAGCTGGGATTATAGGCGTCTGCCACCATGCCTGGCTAATTTGTGTATTTTTAGTAGAGACGGGGTTTCACCACATTGGCGAGGCTGGTCTTGAACTCCTGACCTCAGGTGATCTGCCCGCCTTTGGCCTCCCAAAGTGCTGGGATTACAGGCATGACCCACCGTGCCTGACAAAAATTCTTATATCTAAAATTTAAGATTTCAACCCTGAAGAGACACAGAGGTACAAATTTAAAGTTTTGCTTAGGCACAAAACTACAAGTCCCTGTTACTTCCTCATTCTCATATTCCCTACTCACCTCCCCCAACTAGCAGTTAATTTATTGCCAATAATTACTGAATGCACAAATAAACAAATGGATGGATGAATGATCTAAAGTGAGTAAATGTAAGGATAGGAGGTAGAATGTGAAAAGGTATATTTGGTTCTCAGGGTAGAACTGCTCGGGTTACTATTATTGTGTCTCCAAAAAAGTATCTTCCATATGGACTAGAAAATGCAGTTACCTCAAAGCATAGACGAACTGCTATGAACATGTGAATCACTATTTCAAAGAACAGTAATTAATGATGATTATCTGAAGTAGGTTCAACCTCCAGCCCTTATCTTAAAACCTAACTATTCTTTGTATGTACGTGTCTCTCTTTCTTTGTATTCTCCTCTTTATTACTTGATCATCTTTCCTTGTATTTCCTCAACTCTCACCTCTCACTGGTAATAGGATACTAAAACAAATTTTTAATAATTACTAAATAAAGTTTGCTTTCTTGTCTTAATTGTAAAAGGAGTCTAAATTAACTTTTTGATGGCTACTCACCCTTCCCCTCTACCAGTGGGTAACCTTTCAGAGATTTCCCCATGCCTCATCTAAAACAGGTCTCAAATTAGGCAAAATTACCAATAACTACACTTTTTCTTCATTGAAAGAGTGACCGTAGAGCTTACCTTGTTGGAAATGCTCTAGTACCATCTGCAGGTTGGCCAGTGACAGAGCATACTGCTTTACTTGTTCCTGAGAGACAGAAAGCTGCAGCGCAGTTTCATCCCTTTGCTTGGAGACTACATTCAATTGTTCTTGCAATGACTCTACCTGCACACTGGCTTGATGGCTTCAAACAAAAAGAATAAAAGTCAAACTACTTCTATCTATTTAGATACTTTAAGAAGAAGAAGCCACCTTCCCTACATCTTATTGCTTTATTTTATTTCATTTTTTTGAGACAGTGCCTCGCTCTGTCACCCAGGCTGGAGTGCAGTAGCGCAATCACAGCTCACCGCAACCTCCGCCTCTCATGTTCTAGCGATTCTCCTGCCTCAGCCTCCTGAGCAGCTGGGGTTACAGGTGCCCACCACCGTGCCCCACTAAATTTTGTATTTTTGGTAGAGATGGGGTTTAACCATGTTGGCCAGGCTGGTCTCAAACTCCTGACCTCAGGTGATCTACCCACCTTGGCCTCCCAAAGTGCTGGGATTACAGGCGTAAGCCACCGTGCCCGGCCTCTTATTGCTTTAAAATCAAGTTAGATTTCAAAGTATTTAGATACTTTAATAAGATGAAACATCCTCCCTACATTTTTTATTATGGTAAAATACACAGAAAATTTACCATTTTAACCAGTTTTAAGTGTACAGTACAGTGGCACTAAGTACTTTCACACTGTTGTACAACCACCACCACCATCCATCTCCAGAACTTTTCTGACCGTCTCAAACTGAAACTCCATACCCATTAAATAGTAACTCTCCTTTCCCTGGAAAACTACCATCCTACTATCTATCTCTGCTAATGTGATCTTCTCTACACTTTACTGCATTAAATTCAAGTTAAATTTCAAAGAAACTTGAAGAGTTCTTCTGGTACTTGTTGCCCTGCTTTTGTAAATTCAATCACCCTTCCTGTGAAAGTGACTTTGAACAAATGGCAGTCCTTTTAAAGACTAAGAATTAAGTTAATAAGAAAAGTCAGCAAAATAAAAATGTAGGCCAGGTGAGGTGGCTCTCACATGTAATCCCAGCCCTTTGGGAGGCCAAGGCAAAAGGACTGCTCGAGCCCAGGAGTTTGAGGCTGCACTGAACTATGATCACACCACTGTACTCTAGCCTGGGTGACAGAGTGAGATCCTTTCTCTAAAAAATACAAATAAAAGAAAAATGTACAAATGAATAGCCTGTTAAATATATTTGAAAATATATTATGAAAAATAAATTTGTACTTCCAGGCTAAAACTCTAAAACTCATGAAATGTTTTGTAAGGAACCCTGGAAGTCATTGTGTCCAGCTCCCAATTTAATACAAAATGGATTCTATGACACTCCCTTGCCTTAGACCCCTTTGCATTCACGGTGAACTCACAACTTTCCAAAGGCTATCCCACTGATGAAATGCTCTGAATATTAGTTATCTTTTATTATCATCTTTCTTTTTGCCTATATTAAACACAACCTCTATCTCTGACTCCAGAGATTCCTAAGAAGTAGATACAGATATAGCACCTATCTAGGCTTATGTCACTGGTGTACTTCCTTAATGTATAATGATTACACTCAAAATACTGCAATAGTCTCCCAGGGGTTTTAATTTCTGTTTAAATTTTTATTCAAGAGCAGCCCATTAAAGCTCATTAGGATCAACTCATTTTGAAGAGACTTTACCCATTAGCACCCTCTTGTGGAAAGAGTGTAAGTTGGTCATCAGAAGGTCTAAAACTCAGCTCCCAAATATCTCTGGACCTTATTCAACTTTGCTGGTTAGCAGTCACTCAAAGGGTGACTGTAGGAATGAAAGGGGGATGAGTTATGATGGCACTCTAAAAGTTAATAAATACCAGGTGTTACTACTGTTAAGTAAGGGCTCACACCACCGTAATCCGGTTTGTACATCTGAGTTACTCATACAACAAGTATTTACTGAATAGCTATTAAACTGTGTAATATATGCTATGCGATAGGTAGAAAATGAATGGGCCCATTCCTACCTCCCAGTGACTTTACATTTCACTGGGTGGGAAACAGTATAGGATATGTCAACAATTACCTGTACCCTAAACTAAAATATAAGTGTCCTCAAACTACAAGACTCAAACTAAGTATTATGCAAGTTTAAAGGAAAAACATCACACCCGGAAGGTTTGTTTTTGGATATGACAAGTGGGGTGCTAAATAAAGCATCTTTTAGGAAGAAATGGAATTGAAGAATAGGCACGATTCACAGAACAACTTGCTGGGGATCAGGTTCACTCTTCAGGCAGAAGGCGGCATATGAAAAGAAAAAGCAGAAGAAAAAGAAATAGGAAAACAGTGGCTCTATCTGAGAAAGTGAGTAATACAGTTTGGCTGGATGTAGCTGACAATGTGAAAAAAGGCTAAGGTGGTAGGATCCTGGGACCATCCTTGAGTCAAGACCAGTTTTTGAAAAAAGGAGTAACAAGATCACAGCTCTAATATAAGGAAGGTTATTCTGGAAGTTATTATGAAAAATAAACGAAAAGTGCAGAGACTAGAAACTATTTTAATTAAGAGAAAATAAGGGCTTGAAAAGTGCAAAAAAAGAGTGAGAATATAGAACGTTATAGCGTTTCTGCCAAAGTGAAACATACAGCCAAACGATCACTCATTGTTTTAATCCCCGTTTTAAACAAGTTTTCCAGCTGAGTCTGAAGGTATAATAATACACTCTGCAAAGGTGGGGTAGGGGTTAATTCTCAGGAATATTGACTCTACTGGCCTATAATCTCTTTGCAGACAGATAGAAACTATTATCTCATTTTATCTCCCTTTGGGTCATAAATAGCAAAAAGATAAATAAAAAGATGCATATACAACTAATAGGAATACAAATGGACACAATTTTTTGTAAAATAATTTGGCAGTATAATCCCAGAAGTTTTAAAATGCTTCTTGATCTAGAAGTGCCATTTCTCAAAACTTAACACTAAGGATATAATCTGTCATCAACAAAAAATTCGTGTCTTGGGATATGATAACACTCAGTGATTTTGAAAAGCTGTAACATAATAAATGACTGGGTTAATCATGGCAAATCCAAATAATGGCATATTATGTAGCCATAAAATATTGCAAACATACATGGCTTAACATGTACTGACATTCATATTGTTGATAGAAACAGGTTACAAAACAGTATATTATAATCTCAGTTTTGCTTTAAAAAGGGTTTATAATATATACACACAGACATGAAAGTATAAAAAGGCACACAAAAAGATTACCTCTGGGCATGTGGGGCTCTGTGTGATTTGTGTGATTTTCCTAAACATGAAAAATATAACCTTTTTATAACTAAAAAAAAAAAAAAAAAACAGGAAAAAAATTTTATTGAGAGAAATAAAAATCTAAAGTACATAAACAGGGACCAGGTCACTCAAGAGTGCTAATAAACCCAGTTAATTCTTCACACTGACATACTGACCTTGGTCTTTACTTTGCTACTTCCTTTACTCTCTTCCTTCTAACATCCACACCCTGTTCAACTTTAAATCATTCGATGAAAAATAAAACCACATAAATAGTTATTTGGGAGTTGGACAGAGCCAATTAAAATTAGTCAGAATTTCAAACTATACTCCTAAAATGGTATGGTAAGAGACAATGATCTAGGGTGACGGACAAGACACAGAGAGTTTGAACGCCAGATCTGCTTAAGAGTTCGTACTTACTCCAAAATTGACCATGTAATTGGAAGTAAAGCACTCCTCAGCAAATGTACAAGAACAGAAATTATAACAAACTGTCTCTCAGACCACAGTGCAATCAAACTAGAACTCAGGACTAAGAAACTCAATCAAAACCGCTCGACTACATGGAAACTGAACAACCTGCTCCTGAATGACTACTGGGTACATAACGAAATGAAGGCAGAAATAAAGATGTTCTTTGAAACCAATGAGAACAAAGATACAACATACCAGAATCTCTGGGACACATTTAAAGCAGTACGTGTAGAGGGAAATTTATAGCACTAAATGCCCACAAGAGAAAGCAGGAAAGATCTAAAATTGACACTCTAACATCGCAATTAAAAGAACTAGAGAAGCAAGAGCAAACACATTCGAAAGCTAGCAGAAGGCTAGAAATAACTAAGATCAGAGCAGAACTGAAGGAGATAGAGACACAAAAAACCCTCCAAAAAATCAATGAATCCAGGAGTTGGTTTTTTGAAAAGATCAACAAAATTGACAGACCACTAGCAAGACTAATAAAGAAGAAAAGAGAGAAGAATCAAATCGACGCAATTA